>NC_137609.1:3979584-4173584 GCF_963280865.1 Gymnoscopelus braueri
CATAATCACACCTGCCCTCACTCACTCCTCATTAGTCTCTCTCTCTCTCTCTCTCTCTCTCTCTCTCTCTCTCTCTCTCTCTCTCTATTCCCTGGCCCCGCTTATCGCTGCTTGCAGCTATATTTATATTTATTTTTGTGTGTAAAAAACTTTGTAACTTTTTTTATATGCTTTATAAATTAAGCACTTTGAAACTGAAGATGATGGCCAATGTTGATGATAGTATAAATGATAATAATATCGTATCGATATCGTGAGCCCAATATCGTGTATCGTATCATATGTACCGTGAAATTAATGTATCGTGACACCCCTAAATAGATTTTGAGTCATGTCAAAGAAGTTTTCTAATAATATCGTATCGATATCGTGAGCCCAATATCGTGTATCGTATCATATGTACCGTGAAATTAATGTATCGTGACACCCCTAAATAGATTTTGAGTCATGTCAAAGAAGTTTTCAAAACATGATATTTTGACACTTTAAAAACTGAAAAATTACAAATAACTAATGGGTATAAATACATGTATTTAAACCTTTTTAAATGTCTCACCATTTCCTGCATTTTTGGGTGAGCGGGAACATAAAACCTTTTTTTGGTTGAGTGGGGAACATAGAACCTTTTTTAGATCCTTTTTGGTTGAGTGGGGAACATAGAACCTTTTTTTGGATGAGTGGGAACATAGAACCCTTTTTTGGTTGAGCGGGGAACATAGAACCCGGGGAACATAGAACTTTTTTTGGGGGGGAGGGGAACATAGAACCTGGGGAACATAGGTACGGTCCCGTTGCTTTGCCACTCGCTTTGCCACTCGATGTGCCATTCACTTTAAGCATGCGCATACCCTCTATTGACTTTTAATCAGTGGTGTAAAGTACCTAAGTACATTTACTATCAACATGTACTTAAAGTACCAAAAGTAAAAGTACTAAAATGTTTGAAAATAGATGCGACGCATTGTGAGCTTGTAGATCTGCTATTTTCAAATGGCCTATGTATAAAATAGGCTAAAGTGGTTAATGTATGTTTTATAATATAATAATTGATAATTGCAAAGTAACTAGTAACTAAGCCGTCAAATAATTGTAGTGGAGTAAAAGTACAATGTTTGTCTCTGAGATGTAGTGGAGTAGAAGCACTGAAAATTGTAAATACTCCAGTAGAGTTAAAACAAATCTCAAATTGTACTGAAGTACAGTACTTGAGTACATATACTTAGTTACCTTTCACCACTGGTCTGGGTTTACATTGCATCTTAATGTGTCATTCTAATAAGGTCCATAAAGTTGTCTTTGTCTTTAATAAAGGTGTCAATAAAACAAAACAAAAACAAAAACAAACAAATGGCGTGCATCACGTTATTCGGTACTTCCGGTTCATGGAAACGGTTCCGGGGAGTGTTTAGTTCCGCCTCGTGAGGCGCAGCGAGCGGCGTTAGCAGTGTTTGTTGTTGTTGTTTACAAACACACACACAATCATCAATAATCCTCAATATCAGTGATTAATAATCTGCTTCATGTGTCTTCCACCTCCCTCACTGTGGAAGTGTCAGCTCACATGGTCAACACTTAGCCGTTAGCTACATTAGCTACAGTAACTACAGTATTAGCACTAACATCTACTTTATGTTTATGAATGTTGTTCACACTGACGCGTTGACTCACATCCAGATAACAGGTACGTTCTTTATTATTATTTATTGTTTGATGTGTTTGTCTCTTATGTCATAGCTCTGTGTGTCTGTCTGTCTGTCTGTCTGTCTGCCTCTTTGTGTGTGTGTGTGTGTGTGTGTGTGTCTCTGTCTGTCTGTCTGTCTGTCTGTCTGTCTGTCTGTCTGTCTGCCTGTCTGCCTCTATGTGTCTGTCTGTCTGTCTGTCTGTCTGTCTGTCTGTGTGCCTCTTTTTGTGTGCGTGTGTGTGTGTGTGTGTGTGTCTGTCTGTCTGTCTGTCTGTCTGTCTGTCTGTCTGTCTCTTTCTGTCTGTCTGTCTGTCTGTAACAGTGATATAGTGTCATTAATCTGTTCAAAATTAAACACATTGTGAAATAAGTAAACAAATAAAGCAGAAGTTTTACATGTATCTATCTTATCTGATGAGCTTCTTGCGCGTGGATGCTAGGTGATCATGTTTCTAACAGGGGAAAAGTTGAATCATATGACTTCTAGAGACTGTAATATCATGAGTCATATTTCAGCCATGTTTAAAAAATACAATGGTACAACATGCTACGTTTAGCAGCTCCTGCTCATCAGGCTGCCTTTAACGGTTAAAGTTTAACCCATTAATATAACCTGAGGCCGATTCTACAAATGTCTTCTAAATCCTAACAGTTTTCGGAAAAACATATGTTTCTATATCAGTGGTGCTCAAAACCTTTTCATGTCACGGGCCCCCAAAATGATTTGTCTTTGGCTGTTAACCCCCATCTCAAAATATTTAGTTCCAGGGACCCCAGAAGCAGAGATTTTAGTTTGCTATAAAAATGAATAAATACATTTATATATATATATATATTCAAAGATTTGCAAAGATTTTCTCAAGTTTTAAAAAATAGCAGATATACAAGCTCTTAGCGCGGCACAAAGTGACAAGCTATGACCTTGTAGATCTGCAATTGTTGAATAGCCAAAGTATAAAATAATAGTTAAAGTAGTTAATATGATTGTAACGCTATATTAACTACTTTCGCTGGGGTGGTACCCCCCCCCCCCCCCCCCCCCCAAGGACCCCTGGACCACTTTGAGAACCAATGTGCTATATATAGCTAAAATCTAAAATGACACCGATGCTTTCCCGGTTTTAATGGGTTAAGAAAAGATGAGGACAAAATGAACAAAACCCCTGAAAACTCACAGTGCACATCTGTATCTGTATATACACATCTGTGGCCTAACAGTTATAAGAGCGATTTTGTAACGGAAAGGTTTCTGGTTTGATTCCCTGGACCGGTAGAATAACTCTGGGTGGGGAAGTGACAACTCCCCCCTCACCCAACACCGCTGGGGGGGGGGGGGTGTGTGTGTGTGTGTGTGTGTGTGTGTGTGTGTGTGTGTGAAGCAGGGCTTTCCTGAAAAAGAGAATTTGTTCTCAGTGAACCCCCCCTGGATAAAAAAATCGTAGCCTCATAACAAATAGATCTACTACTGCTCCCCCCCCAAAAAAAAATTAATAAGCACCATTCCGTTGGTATGACCCATGTAAGGTTCAAGATTGTGCTTTATTGTTACATTGTGTATACAGATGTGTAACACTTGTTTTGGTTCGGCTTCCTTCAGACATTGCAGCAGTATAGGTAATAATACTAATAGTAAGTAAAAAGATATAAAAGAGAGAGAGAGAGAATGCGAAAAAGAGAGAACATCAGCGTATGTACACGTGCATATGAATTTGGTATATTATATACACCAACAGCATTTTTCAGTAGCCTCCACATTACTTTATGTATATGTAAACAACTTCACTGTATCTTATATCAGTGGTTCCCTAATCTCTCAAGAACAGATTCTGCACTGCGTTGGAATCTGTCGGGGAGGTTCTTCATAACGTGTGCGCATTGGCTACAAGTGGGCGTGCCTTCAGATCAGGAAGCAGGCCGCGCTTTACCCAATCAAATGTAGTGGGCGGGATTCACATGTCCGTCGATCTTTCCCCCTCGAAACAAACCCAAACTAATTTAACAATAGCGTCCGCGGAGCAGACAAAACCACGGAAAGATATTCACATTTTAACTTACTCTTTCATCATAGAAACAAGTGGGCTTATAACCAAAACGATCCATGTTCTCTGGGAGAAGTGGTGTTAGTGTTCCGTGTAGAAATATTGTTAGTGGGAATGAAAACATAGTGGCACCCACCGGAAGTGAAAGCTGAAGGCAGACCTAAATCCCCGGTTTTCTTCCGCCCAGAGCCAACAGACATAGAACAAACAGCAGAGGTCGCTGTTTTTCATTTTCAGTTGGATCTGGGTTCCCAGATTGGTGGTTCCCAAACTCGGGGTCGGCCCAAATTATTTTGGATTATTAGCTTAATGTGCAACATTGTTTTCTCACTCATCAGTAAACAAACCCAACATACAGTATAAGTGTATACAGGGTTTCTGCACATTTATCCCCCCAAGGACCCCTGGACCACTTTGAGAACCAATGTGCTATATATAGCTAAAATCTAAAATGACACCGATGCTTTCCCGGTTTTAATGGGTTAAGAAAAGATGAGGACAAAATGAACAAAACCCCTGAAAACTCACAGTGCACATCTGTATCTGTATATACACATCTGTGGCCTAACAGTTATAAGAGCGATTTTGTAACGGAAAGGTTTCTGGTTTGATTCCCTGGACCGGTAGAATAACTCTGGGTGGGGAAGTGACAACTCCCCCCTCACCCAACACCGCTGGGGGGGGGGGGGGTGTGTGTGTGTGTGTGTGTGTGTGTGTGTGTGTGTGTGAAGCAGGGCTTTCCTGAAAAAGAGAATTTGTTCTCAGTGAACCCCCCCTGGATAAAAAAATCGTAGCCTCATAACAAATAGATCTACTACTGCTCCCCCCCCAAAAAAAAATTAATAAGCACCATTCCGTTGGTATGACCCATGTAAGGTTCAAGATTGTGCTTTATTGTTACATTGTGTATACAGATGTGTAACACTTGTTTTGGTTCGGCTTCCTTCAGACATTGCAGCAGTATAGGTAATAATACTAATAGTAAGTAAAAAGATATAAAAGAGAGAGAGAGAGAATGCGAAAAAGAGAGAACATCAGCGTATGTACACGTGCATATGAATTTGGTATATTATATACACCAACAGCATTTTTCAGTAGCCTCCACATTACTTTATGTATATGTAAACAACTTCACTGTATCTTATATCAGTGGTTCCCTAATCTCTCAAGAACAGATTCTGCACTGCGTTGGAATCTGTCGGGGAGGTTCTTCATAACGTGTGCGCATTGGCTACAAGTGGGCGTGCCTTCAGATCAGGAAGCAGGCCGCGCTTTACCCAATCAAATGTAGTGGGCGGGATTCACATGTCCGTCGATCTTTCCCCCTCGAAACAAACCCAAACTAATTTAACAATAGCGTCCGCGGAGCAGACAAAACCACGGAAAGATATTCACATTTTAACTTACTCTTTCATCATAGAAACAAGTGGGCTTATAACCAAAACGATCCATGTTCTCTGGGAGAAGTGGTGTTAGTGTTCCGTGTAGAAATATTGTTAGTGGGAATGAAAACATAGTGGCACCCACCGGAAGTGAAAGCTGAAGGCAGACCTAAATCCCCGGTTTTCTTCCGCCCAGAGCCAACAGACATAGAACAAACAGCAGAGGTCGCTGTTTTTCATTTTCAGTTGGATCTGGGTTCCCAGATTGGTGGTTCCCAAACTCGGGGTCGGCCCAAATTATTTTGGATTATTAGCTTAATGTGCAACATTGTTTTCTCACTCATCAGTAAACAAACCCAACATACAGTATAAGTGTATACAGGGTTTCTGCACATTTATAAAGTGACAATTTAATGACTTTTAAGACCGTTGTAATACCAAATTGTCTTCTATTACTGTACGTAAGAAAGAGGCACACAATGTGAAAATAGCCGATATGAGCTTGTAGATCTGCTATTTTCACAATGTTTATCTGTGGAACCGAGTCAAACTAAATGTAATGCCTACAATTCCAAGTGCATGTCAGGGTGGGGGGTCCCCAGTTTAAATATATATAATTATATATATAATTTTAGGGGGTCATGGCCTGAACAGTTTGTGAACCCTTGTTCTACAGCAGTTTACGTATGTATGTTGCAACATTTCTTTGCAGAACACAGTCATATAAAAGATATGCTGCAGCACTTTAACATCCTTCAATAATGAACTGTCCTTTTAAACCTGGACTTACTTACTTACACTGAAAAAATCTTCAACGTTGTTCAGGTCAAGGACCCTTAGCTGAGATGAGTGAGATGCAGAGAAGCAGGGACCCCCCCACTAAGTATTAAACTGTGTCGCAGATAGCTTCATACTTGTTTGACAGCACGTAAAAAAAAGGTTCCTATCACACAAAGATTTAGCGGCCCCTCTGTAGTAACTCTGAGGACCCCCTAGGGGTCCCGGACTCCCTGTTGAAGACCCCTGCCCTACACGCTGCCATCTGCTGGATGGAAGTGGTAACTTATTTCACCCATCAAAAAAAATAATAACAGTAATAATTGATTCCGAAATAAAAATATATATATATGTGAAAAATCTGGACATTAAAAATCGCGATGCTTAAGTGAATGGACTTTTCCCCTCAGCCCTAGGTTGCTAGGTTATCATGATGCGGGTGGATGCTAAGGTGTTGTTTTTAACTGGTTGCTAGGTGGATGCTAAGGTGTTGTTTTTAACTGGTTGCTAGGTGGTCATGATGCGGGTGGATGCTAAGGTGGTGATGTTGGGGAAGGAGAGCGTCGGGAAGACCAGCCTGGTGGAGAGATACGTCCATCAACGCTTCCTGGTTGGACCATACCAAAACGTACGTATTACTTCCTGGTTGGACCCAAGGAAGGTTTTGAAAGGAAAGGACGTTCCGTCCAAAACATACCAAAACATACGCATTACTTCCTGGTTGGACTGTACCAAAACGTACGTGTTACTTCCTGTTTGGACCATACCAAAACATAGTTATTACCCAAGACAAAAAATAAATAAAGACATGCCATCTCCGGTTTATTTCCTGTATCTGCGTGAGGTAGGTGGCCTCCTTTTTAGGAGACCAAAAGCAGGTTGGAGTCTATTGATTCCAATGGGAGAGTGAACGTGAACACAGCTTCTGAACCATTATTTAGCTACATGGTCACTGAACTAAATATTGGACCCGATTGTCAGATGCCACACAATTTCCACAAGATTTTTATACTAAAATGGCTTTTTAAGTAATGTGATCTTGTGTCTTCCAGACCATCGGATATGATATTATATATCATATTGCATTGTATTGTATTGTATTATTATAGTGTATTATATTATATTATGATGTTGTGTCTTCCAGACCATTGGAGCTGCTTTTGTTGCCAAATCCATTCAAGTTGGAGACAAAGTGGTGACTTTAGGAATCTGGGTGAGTTGATTAATAATAATAAATATGATGATAATATGATTTATGGAGACATAGTGGCGACTTTAGGAATCTGGGTGACAGCCCATTTCGATGTAGTTTTAGTTATAGTCTTTTGAATGAAATTCTATGTAGTTCTAGTCATATTTTAGTCATCTGAAATGTTTTAGTTCAGTTTTAATTGACTAAATATCTTAAGATTTTAGTCGGCTAAAATGTATATTGGCAGGCCCTGATGGCGTCGTGATGCCTGATTTATACTTAGCCTCGTTCGTGCTGAAAATGTCTGATCTACAAGCTTGTAGTTTTTAGTCTAGTTTTAGTTTTAGTCTAGTTTTTATTTGTTGATGAAATTGTCAGTATATTTAGTCATAGTTTCATCATAGCTTAGTTTTTATTTAGTTTTCGTCAATGAAAAATGTTTCATCATAGTTTTATTCGATGATATTAACACTGCATTTGTGATCTAATGAACATTATTGTCCCATTGGACACTTCACGTATAAACTGTACAAGTTTGAAATGTCACAAGCTGAATCTGTCGGTCTGTCTGTCTGTCTGTCTGTCTGTCTGTCTGTCTGTCTGTCTCTCAGGACACAGCAGGTTCAGAACGTTATGAAGCCATGAGTAGAATTTATTACAGAGGAGCCAGAGCTGCCATCGTCTGTTATGGTAAATAATACTACTACACAATACTGCTACATTACTACTATTACTATTATTACTATTACCGTTACCATTACTACTATTACTATTGCTACTACTACTACCAGTACATGAGTAGATTAGTTCTAATACTATTGTGAAAATTAATTGACCTTGTAGATCTGCAATTGTTGAATAGCCAAAGTATAAAATAATAGTTTAAAGTAGTTAAAATATAAAAGTATTTTATTTAATTTTTTTACATTGTGCAACAATTGTACAACTTCATTGCAAAAAACTACTTCCAGCACAAGATTTTTATGTTTCGGCTCAGTTGTGTGTGTTTACTCTTGCTTGTATTGTCTTGCAACCATCAATACATTAGTCTACATCACTTTTCTTTTTTCTCTTCTTTTCTTTTCTTTTGCAATCCCCTACATTTTCTGAAATTACACCTCTGGCCGACGCTCTGAACCAGCATAGAGCACCCAGGGTGAGCATAGAGCACCCAGGGTGAGCATAGAGCACCCAGGGGTGAGAATAGAGCACCCAGGGGTGAGCATAGAGCACCTCCCCCCAAAAACATTTGTCCTGCTACAGCTGTATGTCAAATCATTGTTGTCGTAGAAAAAAAATCACCACAATATGCAGCTCTTGTCGCAGCCGGGCAAGACGTCTGTCACATCATAAATGAATTACTAGATGTGTAAGATCATAAATGTATTACTAGATGTTGCATCATAAAATTAATTAAGATGTTTTGATTGATTAAATATTTTATTAGGCAGAAATGTAAAAACAGCACAAGTACAGTTAATAACACTTTGTCTAAAAGGTCCGTCCAAAAAAGTCCTTGTGGTCTTGTTTCCGTTGAGGTCCTTGGTATTCAATTAGACATAAACATATAAAGTAGCACCAAGCAGTCACATCATAAAATAAATTGCTAGTTGTCACATCATAAATTAATTACTAGACATCACATCATAAATTAATTACTAGATGTCACATAAAATGAATTACTAGATGTGTAAGATCATAAAATTAATGACTAGATGTGTAAGATCATAAAATGAATTACTAGATGTGTATGATCATAAAATGAATTACTAGATGTGTAAGATCATAAATTGAATGACTAGATGTGTCAGTCACTTGCCATGTGAAAAGACCTTTAAGATTCATTGGCTCCAAATGTTTAGTTATCATTGTATTTAAGTTAATACGTTAATAAAACCTCCTTATTCCTTGTGAATATGACTGTAGTCTGTCAGATTTAATCACCTCCAACCAAATATGAACACATGGAGGTAGTGTGTAATTTGTGACTGATGTTTCATAGATCTAACAGACAGCAGCAGTTTCCAGAGGGCACGTTTCTGGGTGAAAGAACTACAGAACTGTGAAGAGGTAATAATCTGTTTATAACCTACCAATAACATTATACATCATATTTGATAATTTAGGAATAAACACAATGTTTTAATCATTTGACCTGTGACCTTTGTCAAATAATGGGTTAAAGGGGTAGGCAACCTTGGGCACTGGTGCCAACATTGGCACGAGATAGGGTGATCACTGGCACACTGGTATAAGTGTGAGAGAGAGGTTTTTTCTTTTACATTAAATATTTATATTTATAACATTTAACACGCAACTTAGGTACAAGGATTGTTCAGTTAGCTCACACTAGCTAACACTCAACTCTCCCCATACCCTGCTCCCTCATGGGTCTTTAGTCCCCGTTCACTTCACCACATGGACATTTAAAAAAAAGATCCTAAATAAAGAAAATAATTAAGTTAAATCAGCAAAATCCACAAAGAGGAAGGGAAAAAAACATTAAAAAAAAATCCTTTTCCCTTTTCCTCTCCTCCTCCCCAAATAGAAAACAAAATAGATAGGTAAAAATAACAACATAAAAGGTAAAAAGACAAATGGCATCAGGGAGTCTTGTCAGATTAGTAAGGTTTATAGTGCCCCAGGTGGACATAAATCCACCTGGTGACCCATAATTCTACAAACCTCCGGTGAGACCAAAATGTGGTGAGGCCAAAATTTGTTCTGCCCGGTTCTCCTCACTGGCTGGAGCAATTGATCTGAATCTGCACACAGCCATTGACGCGTTATTATGGATCCCATCCCACACCAGCTCTTGGCAAACCCCGCTGTTATTGGTCAGTAGTCACTGTGATTGACAGTTCTCGTTTTTGCAACTATGCTTAAACCTAACCTTAACCCTAACCTCAGTAAAACTATGCCTGCCAGGGAGCCAATCAGACAGGTAAGGCGGGCCTATATTGGTGGGATCCATAATCACGCGCCATTGACCATTACCATGTGCACCTAACAGCGAAGCCCGTTTTTCGCTTTCCCCAACTGGCAGCTGTTTATTAGCGTTTTTATGTCAAAGAATGTCATGGTTACGGCTGGCCAGCTGTGGGATGGCCCCAGAGGCGTTGCTAGGTCTCTACTAGGTTGGAGGCTTAGCCCCCCAGGCAACGTGCACGCGCGCATGTGTCCCCCCCCGCGCACGCGGGTTTTGGGCAGATTTGGGTACTTTTTTCCCAGTTTTTGGTAACTTTATTTCGGTTTTAGGGTTAGGGGTGGGGTTAGGTTAGGGGGTTTTTTTTTCTTTTTTTTTTTGGCTTTAGATAAAACATTGGTGGCTATAGCCACCGAAGCCCCCGCGTAACGACGCCACTGGATGGCCCCGCGAGGTATGGGACGAATGATCGAACTGCGTGTCTGCCACAAGCACACAAAGAGAGTGGCCCTCATTTATCAACGCAGCGTATAAACCGTCTTATATTTTTCCATATATTCGGCCGTACACCAACGTCGAAGTCACATTTATCAACGAATCCTACACAGCTGATCCGAGCGTACATTTGGACCCAGCCTTGATAAATGTCACGGCTGAAACCGAGCGTCATTTTAATAACACGCCCTTAAATATTCTCAAAACGCCCCGATTTTACGACATGAAGAAGAACCAGAATACGACCAAAGACATCAAAAGCCAATAAGAAAGAGTTTCGCCCGCTCGCCTTGCCACACACGCACACGCCCCTCTTTCTTTCTCTCTCTCACACACACACACACACACACACACACACACACACACACACTCACACATGTAATCCGTACCGTAGCGGTACAATCTTTGTCATGTAGGCTTGTAGCCTACATGAATGACATATTATGATACCAATCACATCGCCATGAATGGAATACGTTTGTATATTAATTTATTTAACCCATACCGAGCAGTGCGCGTTCGAGTTACACTAAAATAAAGCCGTCATGTAGGCTATTCCCATTTCCCAGTGAGACTCGGACCGTCAGACGGGCGAGTCCCGTCCCGCTCCGCATTAATGAGAGATAGCCTGGAGAGAACATTAATGGATGAAGGCTGGTGTGTGTTGGACCATGGGTTAAATGTCTGATCTCCCGGTGGACATGAAAATATAACAGCAGCGCCGCTGCACCGGTCTAAACTCCAGAGCGCTTTTATATTTTGAAAATGGCAGATCTACAAGCTCACAACGCGTCGCGATGCGACGCTGCCTTGTGAGCTTGTAGATCTGCTATTTTCAATGCAGCCAGATCTACAATCTTATCTGAATGACTGTTAAAGCAGTTTGTTTAAATTACTTTATAAAATGTTATATTTTCACAGGGATTATTTATTAGTGTAGATGTACATTTAGGAGTGGATTATGTGTCCAGATGCCTGTCAGACAGTCAGACAATGCTGATCCGCAGGTCTAGAATGGAATAAACGGGTGCAGCCAACGTCAACAACTGGTCTCTACCAGACGTGAGATTTCAGCGTACGGTAGGATGAAGCCCATGTCAGGATACATTGATAAATGCCGAAAGGTGCGGTGATCTCGCCGTACGCCCATTATTTGGGCTGCACCGTGTGTGTGTGTGTGTGTGTGTGTGTGTGTGTGTGTGTGTGTGTGTGTGTGTGTGTGTGTGTGTGTGTGTGTGTGTGTGTGTGTGTGTGTGTGTGTGTGTGTGTGTGTGTGTGTGTGTGTGTGTGTGTGTGTGTGTGTGTGTGTGTGTGTGTGTGTGTGTGTGTGCGACGGGACGCGCGGGGGGGAGGGTGCGACGGGACGTGACAGGACGACGGCACGGCATAACCCCACGTTTGCAACTACTTTCGCCTGCGCACTTCACCGGGTATGGACTAGTTTGTGATAAGTGTCCAAATATGATAACCAATAACTCACCAGTCGAGGACAAGACCACAATCTCTGAATGCTATATAGAGTCTGGAACTACAACTCCCAAAATCCGAGAAAGGAAACTGGCACTTCCGTTCACGAAAATATATTTTAAAATATCTTTACATTTTACTTTTTAATTTCCATTTCTGCCAAGCAGCAAGCCAAATATACGTGGGGAGGAGGCTTCACATCCGGTTTATATTCTAATCATGATCAGAGCTTCCGAGTCCCAGACTGTATGACATTTGAAAATTGTGGGAGGCAACAGTCTGGCCACGCGAGACTACTCGAATCTGAGCTTGATTCAAAATATCATCTGTGATGGATTCCCCAAGTTCCCCCTCCCAGCCTGCTTTAATTCCACCCAGAGAGGTGACCCTTAAGGAGGAGATAATGTTATAAATAAAAGACATGAGCCCATTTGCCTGCCTGGGAGCATCCAAGATAGACTCCACTCCTGATCTGGGGGGAATATTAGGGAATGAGGGATTATTATGTTCTAACAAAATTGCGAATTAAAAAATATCTGAACAGGTGTGAAATGTGAAATGTGAAAGAAAAGATTTCATAAGGTGAAGAAGAAGAGAGAAAAAAAGGTTATCACCATATGGGAAAACATTTGTATTTTTATGTGGTGTCATAATTAAATTAAATGTAATGTTGATATGGCATATCAATCAATGACTATCAAGAAAATAAAAACATAAAACTTAATGTGAAAAAGGTTTCCGACCCCTGAGTTAAGGTAAATAAAAGAAGACAAGAAGTTTTTTCGATGTGCTACACTATATAATTGATATCTAAAAGCACAGACTGTGATGACAGGGTCTCAAATGACAGGCGTGTTTTTGTGTTTTCACATGGCTGAAGATATTTTATATAATATGATAAATATGACTATAATTCTGACTGTGTGTGTGTGTGTGTGTGTGTGTAGCATTGTCAGATCTATCTGTGTGGAACCAAAGTGGACCTGGTAGAAGCAGATCGCAGCATCAGGCAGATCGACCGACACGACTCCCAGGACTTTGCTGACGGTACGTTCTGATTGATTTAATACTGAAACGTTTTAATTAGTTCTGATTAATATATTACTGAAACATTTAGTATGTTATGATTTATGCATTACTGAAACATTTTAATACTTTACGATTTATTATTTATTACAGAAACATTTTATTTATATAGCGCCTTTCAAAAACAAGTTACAAAGTGCTTTACAATAACAACAGTTAAAAAATACAATACAAATCAGACATTAATTTCATATATCTCATCATAAAGAAAAAGCTGTCCGATAGAGGTGAGTTTTTAGAAGAGATTTGAAAGAGGACACTGAGTTTGCCTGCCTGAGGTCCCCAGGCAGTGAGTTCCACAGCCGAGGGGCCCGAACGGCAAAAGCCTGGTTGCCCTTTGTGACAAGGCGAGACTTTGGTACCGAGTTAAAAGATCACAGATATACGCAGTAGCCTGACCATTTAGGGCTTTAAAAACAAGCAGTAAAATCTTAAAATCAATTCTAAAACTCACAGGTAACCAATGAAGGACCGTAAGGACTGGTGTAATGTGCTCGCTGAACATTTCGCTTACTGATCCCTGAATAAAGTGCATTGCAATAGTCAAGTCTGGACGAGATAAAAGCGTTAATGACCTTTTCTAAGGAATGGCCTGACCTTTCCTTACAGTTATGATTTATTTATTACTGAAACATTTTAATTATGTTATGATTTATTATTTATTACTGAAACATTTTAATATGGTCTAATTTATTATTTATTACTGAAACATTTTAATATGGTCTCATTTATTATTTATCACTGAAACATTTTAATATGTTCTCATTTATTATTTATTACTGAAACATTTTAATATGGTCTCATGTATTATTTATTACTGAAACATTTTTATACGTTCTGATTTATTTATTACTGAAACATTGTAATACTTTATGATGATTTATTTATTACTGAAACATTTTAATACGTGTGTGATTTCTTCAACTGGTTGGCTGTATGTGGAACAGCAGGATCAGGTTTACAATGATAATGCTTAACATCATAATTTTACATTGTAATGATTGTTTAAGGAACACAGCGTGCCTTATGAGGAAAATACACAGACACACAAACCCTTGCTAACACACACACACACACACACACACACGGCAACGGGCCCACCATCACCACTGCGCGCGCACACACACACACACACACACACACACACACACACACACACACACACACACACACACACACACACACAGTCTCAGCGACAGCGCAGCTTTAGTTTGCAGCTTGGAAATATAACCATTATTTAGAATTTGTGGGGATAAAGGACGCTACAAATATTGCAGTGAAATGTGAACTGTGTGCAGGACAGAAAACATTGTCCACCTCGAGTAACAGCAATGCTAATCTCCTGAAGCACCTACCGTAACTAAAGTACACAGGGTTATAAAAATAGTCGCCAAAGACCCATCCGTCTCTATCACCGGCAGTGACCCAGATGGAGCTACTCCATCTAAACAGCCAAAAAGAAAATGTTTTAATCGCCACAACATGTCACCCAGACTCAACTAAACAGATTGATAGCCATTTTCCAGGTACGTTGTTGAGGACATGCTTCCCATCGCAACGGTTGAGTTTGTTGCCTTCAGAGAACTAGTCAGCAAAATCCCAGTGAAAGCAGCAGGGCCACTACAGTGCAGAAAGATGTTTAATTGTTCCAATACATTTCATAATGACAATTGCTACAATGGTCTTTTCTCTCACTGTGCCACAGAGCAACACTAAAACTAAACACTAAAAAAGTTTTAGTCAGTTAAATTAAGTCCACTCACATCTATATGCAAATGACATCAAATGCATTCAAACTGATAACTCTGACTGGGGAGGGAGTGTGGGAGATAGGTGGGTTATTGCTCTGAGTCTAATGATCATTACATCCTGATGTGAAAGAAAACATTTCTAAAGAAGAAACAAATAAACGTTATGTATACCTATCAAAATCATTTGGAAATATATATATTTTTATTTTATTTTATATATTTTTTTAAAAAGAAAAGTGAAGTAACTAGTTACTTTCGTAATTTAGTAACTAGTAAAGTAACTAGTTAGGTTTTTGGAACAGTAACTAGTAACTATAACTAGTTACTTTTTAAAAGTAACTTGCCCAACACTGCTTGTTTTTATGTGTAACCTTAGAATTGAAACATAATTGTCATTGACAGAGATTGGAGCTCAGCTGTTTGAGACTTCCAGCAAAACGGGAAACAACGTAGGTAAGTCACCCTCATTATGGAAGCTCATTGGTCGAACACTGGATGAGTTCAGTCATTGGTCGGTCGACCAGATTGTGAACGGGAGGTCAACATCGATAAACTATTTTATATTGACAACACAACAAACTAACTAACTAACTTACTTGTTGGAACGGTATAACTTCTCTTTCCGTGTGTGTGTGTGTGTGTGTCAGATGAATTGTTTCACAGGGTAGCAGAGGATTACAACAGCTCCAGCTTCCAGTACATGACAGGTCAGTGTAATAATGATGTTAAACCTGTCAATAATACTGATATTAAACCTGTCAATCTCACATGAAATATGGACAGATTTAATTAATATTCATATGTTAAGTAGTGTAGATGACATGGCAGTGTTGTTAGTTATGTCTGTTCTCTTTTGAAGGTTGAAATCATCCTGTTTGTGTCTCTATCTGATTTGATAATAAATTAAATAAGTCTAATATTTGAATGTTTCAGAGGACAGTGGAGCCGTGGACCTAGGACAGAAGAAAGACTCTTATTTCTATTCCTGTTGTCATAGCAACTGAACCTGGACAGACAACCCGGAAGTGGAAGTGATGTCACGTTGGCTATGGATGGGCCTGGACAGACGTAGGTCAAAGTTCATACAGTGATACTTTTTCTTTTTCACAATAAGAGTTATGTTCGGGAGTATATGGAGTGGTTGCCGTGGGTTACGAGGAGCAGACTGCCATGTTGCAAAAGTGATCACAGGAGGCGGGGTTTGTAACGTTTTATGTTCAGAATGATGCACCTTTTTTATTTAGCGTAGCCAATAGTTTTTACCCCTTTTTTCTCCCAATTTAGTCGTTATACAAATGAAGTCCTCCCAATGCTGTTTTATTGGGACCCCTAGCTTCCATGGTGGTGAGCAGGTACTTTACCCCCTGCACCACCTAGTGGTGGGGAACAGGTACTTTACCCCGCTGAACCACCCGAAAGCCTAATAATGTTGTAACATTGTTTAGTTTCTTTGATATCACTCCAGCATGGCCTTATGTCGTCTTACACCATCTCATCTACATTTATTTGTTCATCAAAAGGTAGGATAAGTGATATTTTTAGGTAAAAACAAAATGTTATGAATTTTATTTTAACAAAGGAATATCACTGACCCTACCTTTTTAACTACCATTTTTGTACAAGGAACTTATTTAAGAAGGAAAGGACACGTAATTTTCTCTTATCTGGCAATAGGCTCTGCGCCCAGCAGCCATATTGTTAAGAAATTGGGCCTCTTCCTTACTTCCATCACAGGTGTTACCAATGACACTAATGAAGGCTCTGTTCCATTCTGGTTAAACAGAGTCAGGGTGCTGACATTGTTTAATGTTGGCTCACTGGAAACAGGGACCCTCATGGTTCCTTGAGGGGGTTCCAAATGGCCCCTTACTGGTGTGTAACTCTGAGAGTGTTACAAATGGAACCAAATGGACCCATTACGGTTCCAAATGAACCCTTACAAGGTCCATTTTTGTTCCATTTGTACACTCTCGAGTTATGGGGTGTCTATGCTACACTAAATGGAACTGAGCCCTTATTAGTATCATTGGTAACACCTGCGAAGGAAGTAAGGAAGAGGCCCTATTTGAATTGAATAAACACTTTCTGAACAACTGAGACCTTTGTAGAATAAACAGTTAAGGAAAATAAAAGACACATCACACATAGTTTTTTTATGTGAACACTATAATTTTATGGCGGTATCTAAAGAGCACAGAGTATGTTTTTGCCCCCGGAAATACAGAGATTCCAGACTAATATCTATGCAGTGATATTAGTCTGGCCTTGCCAGGCTAGTTCATAAGCTGGTCCAGTCAGCTCTCATTGACTTCAATGTATGTCCATTGAACTTTAATCACACTGTCAGAGCTGGTATGTGGACTTCCATGTCTGCTATACAATATAATAATATATTATAATAATAATTTCAAGGACCACCGTAACTCTGAGAGTGTGCAAAGAAAACTAGTGGTTCCATTTGTACACTGTCAGAGTTGCAGACCTGTAAGGGTCCATTTGGAACCCCCCTATTGGAATGGTTAAAGGGAATTGTTAAGGAATCGGATCGTTAAGAGGGAATTAAGGAACCGGAATCATTAATATCCTAAAGGATCCAGATCCTCTGCCTGGTACAACACTTCACTTCCTTCTTCAGTTATCGTTGCTGTCGGGCAGAAAGCTCATATCTCTATGTTTCATAAATGAATGAATACCCTACTTCATCATGCTACAGAAAAAAGACGTGTTGTGAGCTTGTAGATTGGCAATTTTTGCTATGTTGGAAAAGCTTTGAAACAGAATGTGAAAGCGTGTGTGTGTGTGTGGGGGGGGGGTATAAATATTGAACCAATGAAAAGTATTATCAAGAGCTTGTGACTAAATAATAACTACATTGGATCCATTGGAACACAGGTTATTTTTTAATATTTCCTGAAAGGTAACAGTTTTGGACATTTCCACCGGACAGAGACGATGTGTTCCTTACCGTTGTTGTCCTGAAGGAGGCGCTAAGCAGCTCCTCTACCAGTGACTTTGACGCTTTCAGACAACGTCATGATTTATTGATTAAAATATCAATACATTATAAAACTTAAATATGACAAAACCACTGTTATTCATAAATAGTTGATAACTATTGGGGGCAATCATCTCTGATGGTGAGACAACAACAACACACACACACACACACTCACTCAGGAGATGTCAGTGGTGTTATTGGAATGAAACCAATTAATGAGTGATACATGAATAATTGTAGGATGTTTGGGAGAAAAAAACATGTTTTGCTGAATCTTCATTGGAGACAAAATAAATGACTCCACCATGTTTACATGCTGGTTAACTTAACATGTATAGTTCAGTGGTTCTCAAAGTGGGGTCCGGGGACCCCCGGGGGTCCTGGGGGGATGGGGTTCCAGGGTGTCATATTTAATATTAGTTAAACAACTTTAACCCCTACCTACTATACGTCAGCTATTTTAAAAAAATCTTAAAATAAAATGTGAAAAATGTGTTTGAAACATGTTAACAACACAAATCTTGTTTTCGGATGGGGGGTCCACAGATCAAAACATTCATTTGGAGGTCCTTTTTGTGAAAAAAAATTGAGAACCACTGACTTAAAAATATAGTTAAAGCTGCACTATGTAACTTTCCTCTTTTGCCCTGGATTTGAACCCGGTTTCCTGCACAAGTGCTGACAGTTTTACCATTGCCAATACCAATAGAGCCTGCCTGCTTGCTCAGGGGATAAATTGAATCTTGAGCATCAGGTCAAAATTTGTGTCAGATACTGTGTCTAGGTGAGACATGACCTTTGACACGATCTAAATGTCTCAATTGAATAGCAGGGAGACTAAATATAACCACCCCAATTATATAAGTTATATTGTATTAACATACTCTACCATACAGATTGGACAAAAAAAAAATACATTACAAAAAGGAGGCATAGTGCCGCTTTAACAGTGACATTAATTCATGCTGTGTACCTTAACATGTATAATAGAGAGCACCGAAGTCTGACGTAATTTACACATCCTTTGTTTGTCTACCTGGTTCGCGGTTTTCCACCCCCATTCTGAATCCCCATAGAAGTATTTAATATCGCGTCAAATAAGAACTGTGTTCCAAAAATAAACAAATGACCCTGGCGGTTTTACTCTTATGGATATGAAGCATCAACTGACGGTGAGAAAACGCTAATGTTACTTCCGCCGAATTAGTTAAATTTTTGCCAGAAACAGACTGTATCAAATATAAGTGACTGACTATCATAAACGATACAGAACCTCCTCCCTGACAATATCGCCAGGACAGTTTGTTTATTTTTGGACCACAATTCTTATATGAGACGATTCTATGATGACCCAATGTTATTCTCCATAGCGAAATTACTTTACGAACCTGGGGATGAACGAGTGACGTCAGGACTTCTGTGCTCTATGGAGATTATTTTTGTGCCATGTCTACATTTTGGTTAAAGTTCTACAGATGTTACTGTAAGGTGTCTTGCAAAATTGCATATTTTCCTGAAACAAACATAAGATTGCCTTTTTCTTTCTTCTTTTTTTTTAACTGTTATTTTCCTGAAGTGTTTGCTCTGATATTACCCCCCCCCCAAAAAAAAAAACAATCTGATGATTACACAATAATCATCTAGCTGTGCATCATAACCGACACAGCAACACAGGTAGTGTAAAACTGTTGCATTACAACAGATAAATATCAGCTACTGACATCAGTGAAAGTCATCTTACTTGCTGATATTCTGATGGCATCCAAGGAGATAAATATCGGCGACATATGGCTGCATCTCTAATAGGTTGTGCCATGAAGAGCAACCACACACACCTTAATCGTGGGCAATGTCACTGGTTCTCAACTTCTGGTCCAGGGACCACCAGAGGTCTAAATGGACCTGAAACACAGAGGATTTTGCATTGTAGATTGGCGTCCCAGAGATAAAAAATTGTATCAAAGTGGGGAAATGTAAAAAAAAGGTTGAGAATGGCTGGTATATATAGTTATTTCTATGTGTATATAAATACTATAGAATGTTTCAGTATGTGAATGTATGGGGTCATGTTTACACGTATAACTTTAATCTGAACGCTGACTAGAGGGAATAAGTGATTTTATGATGGTTTTGTTTTTGATTTTCAGAGGAACTGCTCACAAGGACAGATTAAAAACGTATTCTTTTTTGTGGTGATGCTTGAGAATGACTTGATTCAGATTAATATTGTTGTAAAAAAAAAAGCACATGATGATAAAGAACTGTTGATATTCAATAAAGTTACATTAATAAACAAGTTGGATTCCCATCTTTTCAAGACCAGACCATAGAGAGATGTTGTCTTCTACCTTGAGCCAGAGTTAATTTTGTCGACTAAAACTGACGAAAAATGTTGGTCGACTGCCTTTTTTCACTGACAAAAACTATGACTAAATAAATTATATTGACAATTTTGTCAACAAATAAAAACTAGACTAAAATGTTAGGGGGGGACTAGTGGAGAAGAGATCCAGTAGAAGTAAGACAAGTCATTTTATGCTTGGTTGCGCATGGGTGTCACGCTCCGAAAATAGCAGATCTACAAGCTCATCGCAGCGCGACATGTTGTGAGCCTGTAGATCGGATGTTTTTGGCAGGCAGCTAAGTATAAATCTGGCATTACGATGCCATCACGGCCTGCCAAAATATTTTTTGTCGACTAAATCAACTAGATTTAGTTGACTAAAATCTTGTGATATTTAGTCAGCGAAATATGTACTAAAAGTAAAACACAAACATTTCAGATGACAGATATTCAAAAGATATTCAGATGACTAAAACTAAATTAAAATCTGCTGTCAAAATTAACACTACCTTCTACCCAACCCAGACTAGCAAAGTGAGCTGGGAGAAGGTGAGTCCTGGGGGAGAGGCCTAGTAGTAGTAGTAGTCTTATTAGTTTGTTTTGAGAGGTCTGAAGTTTGGGTTTTAGTGACATTAAGATGTTAGTGAACCATGCATTGAATGTCCACGAGAGTCATCATTCTTGTTGATAAAAGAGGATATCCTGCCCAAAACGTGTTGTTTTTTGGTTGACTTTCATATTCACCGTTGATGCCATTTTTCACCGGAAGGTTTGCTATCCAAATAGCAACCTCTCCTTTACTTGTGATTACATGGTCACCAACTGTGACCGTAAAGTGTTCGGACTTACAGAGGTTGACTATAGACCAGAGGTGTAAAGGTACATTTTCTGTACTGTACTTAAGTACAATTTGGAGGCATTTTTTACTTTACTGTAGCATTTCCAATTTTCAGTACTTTTACTTCTACTCCACTACACCTCAGAGGCAAATATTGTACTTTTACTCCACTACAATTATTTGAAACAAAACACACAAAAAAATACAGTAACCGCTTCAGCCCTGTATACATTTCGGCCATTTGAAAATAGCAGATCTGCAAGCTCGCGATGCGACACATTGTGAGCTTGTATATTTGCTATTTTCAATGGATTTTCTTTCCTACATTATATACATTTGAAAACTTTTGCATAATGAGTACATTCTACTACCAATACTTTTGTACTTTGAAATCCAGACTTTTACTTTTAACAGAGTATTTCTTCATTATGGTTTTAATACTTATACTTAAGTAAAACATGTGAGTACTCCTTCCACCACTGCTTTAGACCCTTAACTACAGTACAATATAAATAGTCTTGCTGGCAGTGTACCCAAATGTAAGCCACTCATCTGTGTTGTGAACTAACCCTAACCCTTAAAGGGATAGTTCACCCAAAACATTTCTTATTTTCTATCAATTACACACACACCCCATGAAGCCTTGAATTCATGGAGATTGTTTTGTTTTTGTCGCATTCTTAAGCCAATAATTTCATGACCGGCGGAAAGATGCTAATGTCTCCGGTAGGAGACTCAAAGTTGACACTTTGAGTCTCCTACCGGAGCCACCGCCGGTCATCAAATTATTGGCTTAGGAATGCGACAAAAACTAAAAAATCTCCATAAATTTTAGTCTCCATGGGGTGATTAATCGATAGAATAGAAGTCATATTGGGGTGAACTATCCCTTTAAACAATTCAGCCCTTTTCAGCTTCCCCCCCCTGCATGCTTGCACTGTATTGCTATTACAGTCCAATAACTTGTCTTTTGTTCAAATGTCAGTCTAGCCAAATGTAAGTAGTTGTGAAAATCTCTACAAAAATGTAATTCAAATAAAAATAGCCTTTCTTTCATGTAGAATGAGACACAAGGAACAAGCTGTATATATATATATATATATAGTTCTTTCAGCTCTTTCTCACCGGCACTCAATTTGGCAGCCATTTCTGAAGAGAAGGAAATTACAGCAAAATTATTATATCAGCCTGTACCTTCACAACTTCTTCAAGCTCCATTTTTGAATCTCATTTAGCACAACAAGCATGTAGCTTCTTAAACATCCTGACCTGAATTTTCCTTTGAAATTCGTTCCATCTCATGTTTGGTGATGCCCAGCTCCAACCGAAGATCACTCACTGAGTTCCTCTGCTTCTCGACTTCTTCCTCCACGTTGCTCAGACTCTCTCTGGTCTCTGCTCTCACTTCCACCACGGTGGTTCCCAGGCTGTGCACCATGTCTCTCTGCTCCTTGACTTCTCCCTGCACGTTGCTCAGGCTCTCTCTGGTCTCGGCTCTCATTTCTACCACGGTGGTTCCCAGGCTGTGCACCATGTCTCTCAGCTCCCTCAGCTCAGTCCAGATGTCAGGTTGGAAGAGGGTCGCTGTTTCTACATCGTTGTCTCTCTCATCGACCGACCCTCCCTCTCCCTGAGCTCCAGCCTCAGAGAGACACAACAGAAGAACAAGCAAAGCTCCAGCAGCCTTCATTCTGGAACAGAGTGACTGAAGATACTGTAGGGAGGCGGTGCAGTCGTCTTTTATACTCTCCCTCCTCATAGACTTGCATTGGACACGTCATTGTGCCCAGTGGAAAGTTAATCTACAAGCTGGACACTAAATAAAGTCAAGGACGGTCTGAGAACTCCAACATGTGGTTCATGATAAGATGTCCTGGCTCTGAAAAGAGCGGCTGTGAAGATTTTTTAATGTAATCAGCTATTGTAATAAACGTAATAGACATAAACCACATATATTTTCTGTTCCTGCACATTTTCTCTGTCCAAAGGTGTTCATGTAAAGTCCAGCATTTATTATTTCCACTGATCTAAGAACAAATATTGTCAGACGGTGTAAAAGTTGCATCTTGTTGCATCTTAAGTTCTTAAGCTTATTATTATGTGTGTGTGTGTGTGTGTGTGTGTGTGTGTGTGTGTGTCTCTGTGTGTGTGTGTGTGTGTGTGTGTGTGTGTGTGTGTGTGTGTGTGTGTGTGTGTGTGTGTGTGTGTGTGTGTGTGTGTGTGTGTGTGTGTGTGTGTGTGTGTGTGTGTGTGTGTGTGTGTGTGTGTGTGTGTGTGTGTGGTTATAGGCCTGTTTACCGGCAGACCAAAAAGAGCCTGCTTATCTACAACACACACACACACACACACGCACACGCACACGCACACGCACACGCACACACACACACACACACACACACACACACACACACACACACACGGCCTGCTTATAGAGCAAGTAATGACTTCAAATTTTCATATTTTAAATCCCATGTCTCCACTATTTCATACTGTTGATTAAAATGTCATCACTGTATAGATAGAAACCTTGTACAGTATGTCCAAAAACTTTATGAAAATAATATATTGGTTTTATCCTATATTTTATTTTATAATATTTAAAAAGCCTTTTCAATCAGCATTTTATGGAGAAGCTTTTAAAGGCATCAACAAGTTGGAAATATGATAAATAAAAATACTACTTTTACATTGTTTAAACTAATATGTGCATGAGCATCTCTCTCTCTCTTTAGGTCGTCCTTCCAGTCATCCCGGTTATCCATACATCTGGCCAGCTCGTTGGTGCTTTGCACTCCTGCGTCTTTCTTGAGTACATCACGTATGTTAAAGGGATAGTTCACCCCCAAAATGACTTTTTTTCTATCGATTAGTCACCCCATGGAGACTTGAATTCATGTTTTTTTTCATATTTTTTTTTCTCGCATTCCTAAGCCAATAATGTGATGACCAGCAGAACGGCAGGCAGCGGTTCCGGTAGGAGACACAAAGGAGACTCTTTGTGTCTCCTACCGGAACCGCTGCCTGCCGGTAGGCAGCGGTTCCGGTAGGAGACACAAAGGAGACTCTTGAATGTAACTAAACGTTTGAATGTAACTAAAATAGCCGACCTACAAACTCTCAGTAGTCAATCTTCAAGCCAATCTACAAGCTCACTGCTCACAGTAGTTAAAATAGCCGATCTACATACTCACAGTAGTCAAAATAGTTGATCTACATACTCTATAGTCAAAATAGCCGATCTACAAGCTCACAGTAGTCAATCTTCAAACCGATCTACAAGCTCACTGTAGTAAATCTTCAACCTGATCTACAAGCTTACAGTAGTAAAAATAGCCGATCCACAAGATCTACAAGATGCGGCGCCTTGTGAGCTTGTAGATCAGCTATTTTGATTACTTGCAATGTCATTATGACTAGGTATAAAATAGGGCATTTATTATTATTTCTGTAATGACTGTTTATGAAAAAAACATAAAAAGATGAAATATGGAGCTACAAGGTTTCCACGCGACAGAGATGATATAGTAAAAGGTATATTATTTTATAACATTGAGAAATTAATAAAAATTAATACAAATGGTCAAATTTATTAATCACCCGCTGCTGATGCTCTGTGTGTGTGTGTGTGTGTGTGTGTGTGTGTGTGTGTGTGTGTGTGTGTGTGTGTGTGTGTGTGTGTGTGTGTGTGTGTGTGTGTGTGTGTGTGTGTGTGTGTGTGTGTGTGTGTGTGTGTGTGTGTGTGTGTGTGTGTGTTCACAAGAGCAGCAGTGGAAAAGCTGATGTGTCTTTTTTTAGCTGAACTTTAGCTGAACTTATCTAGATAGATATCGGTGTTTAAATATTAACACTTGTCCCTGTGTGTGTGTGTGTGTGTGTGTGTGTGTGTGTGTGTGTGTGTGTGCGTGTGCGTGTGCGTGTGCGTGTGCGTGTGCGTGTGCGTGTGGATGTTGTACTCCACTGACAGCGGGTAGGCCTACAGCACATATTCCAGTTCATATTTGTATTGATTTATATAGAAAATGTAAATCTGACATCCGAGGTATTATTATTGTTATTATTATCATTGAAAGTGACAGTTTTATGCATCTTGGCTCATTTTCAACAGTAATGGTTAGTAAAGGCAAAGATGTAATGACAGCTAAAGACAAATTAAAATACACTAAAACAGAAGACAGCAATACTTTACTTATAACAGAGAATACTTCTTAGATCAAGTACAACAATATACATACAAACATAAGGGTTATTGTATAATGGATGTTTTTTTATTGGAATCCTGATTATTATTTTTTGCTATTTTTTCATTGGAATCCTGAATCCTACATTTTTTTAATTTATTTCAAATGCATTTAGTTATATACTTACGTTAACTTTATGAACTTAAATACAAATACATTGGACATAAAAAAAGACAATATCATTTTAATACTAGTCATTAAGCTACTAACATAGTCTGAAGTAATTAAAGTGGGTCATGTTTGCATGTTTGGAATTGTAACAGCTGAAATCAATAATATATCAGTATTCTGATATTAACCGGTGGGCCACATTAAGTGAAGGTGGGGGCCGCATGTCGCCCCCAGGCCGCCAGTTGCCCATGTATGCTAGGGTATAGTTTTTAATCTCCATTGAAGTCTGAAGTCACACAGACATGTGCAA
Organism: Gymnoscopelus braueri; assembly: GCF_963280865.1. Classification (NCBI taxonomy): domain Eukaryota; kingdom Metazoa; phylum Chordata; class Actinopteri; order Myctophiformes; family Myctophidae; genus Gymnoscopelus; species Gymnoscopelus braueri. The sequence continues at coordinate 4,005,220 of NC_137609.1, forward strand.
TAAAATACAATTAATTTGTTTCTAAACTCTTGTACACAATATAATTATCCAATCAGTAGAGAGAACTCATAGGATACAGGAAGAGAAATAAATGAGCATGGAAATGGAACAAACATGTAAGCTGATGAATGGGTTCCCTCTCCTGATTGGATAAAATTGGTATCCCAACCTGAAAATTTATTTTCTGTTTATGAGAATCATTCTCATAATCTGAATCAATCTTTATTGTCACATCATTGCGCAGGCTTGCAGTTAGATAGATAGAGTGTCATCATAAAAGAGAGAGGGGGGAGGGGTAGGCATAAAGTGCATAATATATGACTAATCTGCATAACAAATTAATGGAATGCCTCCTACGTATGTGACTAAAGTGCATAATAAATAGGTATGAGGGTATTAAAAAAAATCACACTCACTCTCACACTTACTTATGCCATTGTGTTAATGTTGGCACCCTGGGCCGTGCCCAGGGTGCCAACCCCTGCTCTAGAGACCCTCAGCCAGCTGGCTCTGGAACTCTGTGTGGCACAGTCTGTATAACTGTTTGGTCTATACACATGGTCTATGTCTATATAACTCTATGGTCTATGATTTACAGATCTTTATAACTCTCTTATACTGCCCTAAAGAAACACCTTCTGGCTGCAATTCCAGACTGGCCCCTGTCAAAGTCTTAGCCTGTGTAAGCTGATATGCCGTTCTGTATAGTAGTGTGTATATCTGTGTGTCTGTCTCTTATATGTCATCATGATTTGTGTGCGTGGGAATCTCATTTTAAACAAGCTTAGTGCTTTATGAGCCTTCCAGTTTAGTAGACCTTGTATTTTGAATTGTACTTCAATGTACTGTTTCTCATGTCTTACTAAATAAAGTACATCAATCAATCAATCAATCAATCAATCAATCAATCAATCAATCAATCAATCAATCAATCAATCAATCAATATGGCCTATGATTTAGAGCTCTTTATAACTCTATGGTCTAGGGCTACTCAACTTATGATGGCTCAGGGGCCACAAGCTAAGAAATACGGTCCTATTTTGGACAAAACTAATATTTTGTAACAGACTACATGACTAGTCTAAAAATTTGAAAACGCACAGAAAAAAGACACATTTCCATCTATAAGGCCAAACCTTGTTAAACAAAAAGATAGTTACAAAATGAGGCTTTATTCACAAAATGTGAAGAGTAAGTAAGTAGTTAATACTCAGCCGAAATTCGGCCGTATCCAGTGGTGGAAAAAGTACTCAAATGTTTTACTTAAGTAAAAGTATCAATACTGCAATGTAGAAGTACTCAGTTACAAGTAAAAGTCTGGAATTCCACATTTACTTGAGTAAAGGTACAAAAGTATTGGTATCAAAATGCACCAAAAGTAAAAGTACTACAATGTTTGAAAATAGTAGATCTACAAGCTCACAACTCGTGGCGATGCGACATGTTGTGAGCTTGTAGATCTGCTATTTTCAAATAGCCTAGGTATAAAATAGGGTTAAAGTGGTTAATGTATGTTAATGTAATAATGTATATCTGCAAAGTAACTAGAATAAGTTTTCAAATAATTGTAGTGGAGTAAAAGTACAATATTTGCCTCAGAGATGTAGTGGAGTAGAAGTAAAAGTATAGACAATTGTAAATACTCCAGTAAAGTAAAAGTACCTCAAAATTTTACTTAAGTACAGTACTTGAGTAAATGTACTTAGTTACTTTACACCACTGGCCGTATCGTATCATAAGTTTAAAGTGTAGCCTATAGTTGCTTCTTTTGGGCTTGTTTCCATAGACCTGCTTGCTTGTTTCTCTCTCAACACCTGGCAACGCGTACGCTGGCGACGTCATGACGCAGCACGCACGCCAACGCCGGTGACCTCATGACGCAGCGTGACGTTGCTAGCCAGCCACAACAACATGGCGGACATGGCAGAGGAAACCTTGGTGGATCAAAGTTCTTCCTCTGTCCTCACAGAGATCTTCACCTCTCCTCTGAACCTCAGCCTGCTGGCCTTGTGTCTGTTCCTGCTCTACAAGGTCAGATTACTTTTAAACACTTTCATTAACATTTACTGGAAAAAGTACTCACATTTTGTACTTAAGTAAAAGTAGCCCTGAAACATGACTGTCATATCATGACAGTCATGGAACCACTATTTTCTGGTTTGAGAATATTTTACACTTACAACCTCTAAATTTACATAAACGTTCAGATTTCAAATATAAAGTGCTGACCCCACGGCCACGGATGTAACAAGCTAAAACGCCTGGGTCTAAGTACCCGTATCTTCGGTATTGTTCAATAAAAAGCATTTTGATCCGATCGGTGGCCATTTTCTCCGAATTTTCTCTATATGCTTTCAACTACGCGCCCTTATCGGTTTGGAGGTGTATTGGGAAAAAAAATGGCTGGCGATTGGATTAAAAAGCTTTTTATTGAACAATACGGAAGATACGGGTACTTAGACCTGGGCGCGTTAACTTGCTACATCCGTGGCCGTGGGGTAAGCACTTTATATTTGAAATCTGAACGTTTATGTAGATGAAAGGGTTGTAAATGTAAAACATTCTCAAACCAGGAACAAGTGGTTCCATGACGCTTGTGACAGACGATGAGCGTCATGTGAACAATGGCTAAAGTTACAAGTAAAAGTCCAGAATTCTAAATGTACCTAAATTAAAAGTAGCCTTCAAAAGTATTGGTATCAAAATGTACTTAAAGCAGTGGTTCTCAAACTTTTTCATGTCAAGGACCCCCAAAATGATATGTATTTGGCTGCGGACCCCCATCTCAAAAATATTTTGTGCCAGGGATTTTTCAAAAATAGCAGATAGAATAGCAGATCTACAATCTCTTAAACTTGTAGATCTGCTATTTTTGAATAGCCAAAGTATAAAATAATGGTTAAAGTGGTTCAAATGATTTTGACGCCATATTAACTAATTTTGCTGGGGACCCCCCACCCCTCAAGGACCCCTGGGTGTCCCCGGACCCCACTTTGAGAACCAATGACTTAAAGTATCAAAAGTAGAAAGTACTCATTATGCAGAATGTCCCATTTCACAAGTTTTCAAATGTATAAAACATTCATAAAACATCTTTTGAAAATAGCCTAAGTATACTATAAGGCTGAAGTGGTTTTGTAGTAATAATCCAAATCTACAAAGTAACTAGTAACTAAAGTAATGTAGTGGGGTAGAGGTAAAAGTATAGAAAACTGGAAATACTCCAGTAAAGTAAAAAATACCTCAACATTGTACTTAAAGGGATATTTCACTTTCAAAAAAACTTTGGGTCATTTTATGGTCTACTCAGGCTTTTTTGAGCCCCCCACACCGTTTTTAAGTTGCTTGATTTAGTATTAGATATTTGATAATCATTTTATCAGACACGCCCTCTTCCTATACAAACCCATTATAAATTCAAACTCCATTTTTAACCTGTTAGATTCATCAAAAACACCCGTCCTTGGTTCTGCTGACTCACCCTGCCCTCCTAATACGTGAGGGGGCCGTGTTTTTTCGATAACTTTTTTCATTTATTTTATTTAATTTTTTTATTGTATTACATTTTTTTCATTTTCCAAAAAAGATATTTAAAATAAATGAAAAAAGTTATCGAAAAAACACGGCCCCCTCGCGTATTAGGAGGGCAGGGTGAGTCACCAGAACCAAGGACGGGTGTTTTTGATTAATCTAACATGTTAAAAATGGAGTTTGTAGTTATAATGGGTTTGTATAGGAAGCGGGCGTGTCTGATCAAATGTATATCAAATATCTAAATACTGAATCAAGCAACTTAAAAACGGTCTGGGGGGCTCACAAAAGCCTGAGTAGACGATAAAATTACCAAAAGTTTTTTTGAAAGTTAAATATCCCTTTAAGTACAGTAGTTGAGTAAATGCTTAGTTACTTCACACCAATGGATTTGTATTTTACTTTTAATTAGTTTAATTTAAACAGTGTTGGATCAAAATTGAATATTTACTTCAGTTTTACTGGACTTATGTCTATTTCTGTTCTTCTATAAGGTTAGTTTAGTTGTTTTTATGTTTATTAATTTCGTTTAGACTTTTTGTTTTCCATCTCAGTTGAGTTTTAATTAGTATAAAGTTGGTTTCGTTCTTTAGTTTAGTTTTTGTTAGTATTTAAAGTTGCCCTAACCCTAACCCTAACCCTCGGATCAAATGTCGGGCAGTGTGTAGAGGTCATTAAGTGATTACTATAGAGTGATTGTTCAGTAACGGTGTTAAATAGCTCTATATTGTGAGAGTAATACTGAACATATTTTTAGTTTTTCTTATTTTTCATTTCTAAACTGTTTATATGATGTTCTGCATACATCTGTCTGTCATTTAATGTCACTATGAATTGAGTACAAAAGGAACCCAATTGAAACAAGCCATAGGCTTTCTTTGGCTTTTTAATCCTATTTAGTTGACCTTGTATTTGACTTCCATGTGCCTTTTCTCTGCAAACTTCTAAATAAAGTATTCAATCAATCAGTCAATTCAATCTATCAAATCATTGCTATAGACTAGAGTGTTTTTTCCAGTAGCAGGAGTCTCCCGAGTCCCTATTATTATAAAATAATATATTTTATAATGTTCACATCTTCAGAGGGGACCAGCCCTCAGGTATGCTAGACGCAGAGCAGGTTAGGGTTATAATATAATGTAATATGATATATTATAATATGATATGATATTTTATAATATATCATATATTTTATAATGTTCAGATCTTCAGAGGGGACCAGCCCTCAGGTCTACTAGAAGGAGAACATTCATGTAATATCATATATTTCATAATGTCCAGATCTTCATAGGGGACCAGTCCTCAGGTCTTCTAGAAGGGGAACATTAATATAATATCATATATTTCATAATGTCCAGATCTTCAGAGGAGACCAGCCCTCAGGTCTTCCAGAAGGGGAACATTAATATAATATAATATATATTTCATAATGTCCAGATCTTCAGAGGAGACCAGCCCTCAGGTCTCCTAGAAGGGGAACATTAATTTAATATCATATATTTCATAATGTTCAGATCTTCAGAGGGGACCAGCCCTCAGGTGTCCTAGATAGGGCTGTCACGATTACAAATTTAAGTTGACGATTAATTATCACCGATTTAGTTGTGTTTCGGTCGATGAAAATTAATGGAACAATATGAATAAAAATGACATTTCTGTTTGGCTTTTAGCTTTCGGAAACAAAAGTTGCACAGGGCAGATATGACAAATAACACATATTTAATTACTTTATACTTAAAAATAAACATTAATAGTGGAAATAGCCGAACTATAACCTCAAAACGTGTCGCATCGCGACGTGTTTTGCGCTTATAGATCTGCTATTTCCACTTTCTTATTTTTTTTTTTTTAATATATGACATTTTTTAACATTGATTATGAAGATTATGCAAAAATAATTGCGATTATATAAAATAATTGCGATTAGACGATGATGTAATAATTGTGACGGGCCTAGTCCTAGAAGGAGAACATTAATATAATATCATAGATTTCATAATGTTCAGATCTTCAGAGGGGACCAGCCCTCAGGTCTGCTAGAAGGGGAACATTAATATAATATCATATATTTCATAATGTTCAGATCTTCAGAGGGGACCAGCCCTCAGGTCTGCTAGAAGGGGAACATTAATATAATATAATATATATTTCATAATGTCCAGATCTTCAGAGGAGACCAGCCCTCAGGTCTGCTAGAAGGGGAACATTAATATAATATCGTATATTTCATAATGTTCAGATCTTCAGAGGGGACCAGCCCTCAGGTCTGCTAGAAGGGGAACGTTAATATAATATAATATATATTTCATAATGTCCAGATCTTCAGAGGGGACCAGCCCTCAGGTCTGCTAGAAGGGGAACATTAATATAATATCATATATTTCATAATGTTCAGATCTTCAGAGGGGACCAGCCCTCAGGTCTGCTAGAAGGGGAGCAGGAGGCTCCTCTCCCCAGGATGAAGAAGAGAGATTTCAGCCTGGCTGACCTGCGTCCGTACGATGGAACCCAGAACCCTCGCATCCTCATGGCCGTCAACGGAAAGGTGTTTGACGTGACCAGGGGAAAGAAGTTCTACGGCCCAGGTACCATCCACAAGCACTGTCATTATCATAATAATAAACCTATTATCATATTAAAACATTTTATTATTAAATGGAAAGGTGTTTGATGTCACCCGAGGAAAGATGTTTTAGGGACTAGGTCAGTGGTTCTCAACCTGTGGGCCGGGACAGAACTCTGACTGTATACAAAATGACCCTTACGGATCCTTTTGGTTCCATTTGTTGGACGCAGTGCCCTGCCAGCCTCATCCTTCTCTCTCTGACCTTGTCTGTGACCCGTGGTAGGTCCCCGTAGAGGTCCATGTTTCTGATGTGATCCGTCCATGTGACACCTAGTGCCATTCATAGAATTCTTGTGTAGACTCCATCCAGCACCCTTTCCTGTTGTGCTGTGAGGGTCCATGTCTCAGCCCCATACAGCAGTACTGACTCCACTGTGAGGGTCCATGTCTCAGCTCCATACAGCAGTACTGACTCCACTGTGAGGGTCTATGTCTCAGCTCCATACAGCTGTACTGACTCCACTGTGAGGGTCCATGTCTCAGCTCCATACAGCAGTACTGACTCCACTGTGAGGGTCCATGTCTCAGCCCCTTACAGCAGTACTGACTCCACTGTGAGGGTCTATGTCTCAGCTCCATACAGCAGTACTGACTCCACTGTGAGGGTCCATGTCTCAGCTCCATACAGCAGTACTGACTCCACTGTGAGGGTCCATGTCTCAGCCCCTTACAGCAGTACTGACTCCACTACTACACTACAGCTACGAACACATAGATAATAACAATATTAGCAAAACAATAACCAAATATTAATACTGTACCTTAAAGGTGCTGTAAGTTTTGGTTACAATACATGGACAATGTAGGCATTTAGCAGACGCTCACTTACATAGAATGCAGAAAGACAGTGTAGTGCCTCAGTAATCTAGGATCCCAGCTAAACCATTAATCTAGCATCAGTCTAAACAATATGCTATCAAAATAATAATCTGTACATTGAAACTGTAGGATATGTCCAGGGTGTTTTAGGGAAGGGAGAAGAGTCTAGGACGTGTGGAGCGTTGTCCAGGGTGTTTTAGAGAAGGGAGAAAAGTCGGGACATGTGGAGCGTTGTCCAGGGTGTTTTAGAGAAGAGTCTAGGACGTGTGTAGCGTTGTCCAGGGTGTTTTAGAGAAGGGAGAAGAGTCTAGCACTTGTGTAGCGTTGTCCAGGGTGTTTTAGAGAAGGGAGAAGAGTCTAGGACGTGTGGAGCGTTGTCCAGGGTGTTTTAGGGAAGGTTCAGACAGCTTTCCTGTGTTAGCCTTGTAGGTTGTGTTTTTTTAAAGTTAAAGCTCTATATTGTGATAGTAATCATCATTGTCAATTTATAGTGTTTTTTCAGTAACAGGAGTCTACTAATCTCTCCAGCTCTTTAATAAACAGAAGATAACATTCTCAGGTGAGCCACCAATTTCATCTAATCAGGAAATGGAACCCATTTGTAAGCTTAAAATGTATAGTGTTCCAGTTCCAATTTTGTCTGCTCATGTTTTGTTTCATCACTTCAGATGTCACTTGTTTATCCTGTATCGTGTATGAGTTCTCTCTCCTGATAGGATGAAATTGTCATCCTGACCTGAAAAAAGTATTTTCTGTTTACTAAAGAGCTGGAGAGACGGGGAGACCCATGTTACCTAACAAACACTAGCAGGGGTCAGCAACGAGGCCAAATCCTTTCTAAGCCAATAGATGGTGGGACGGAACATTATCAATGATTAATTTAACTGGAACATGCCACAAACAACCTAATGTACATTAGTAACTATATTGTTATAAAAGTTAATACATAGATATGTGTGTGTGTGCGTGTGGTATAACTACTGATAGAAATGTGTCTAATTAAATGTTACAGGTACAGGCCCCCTTGAATGAGGCACTTTGACCAGTGGTTCTCAATCTTTTTTGTCCCAAGGACCCCCAAAATTATATCTGTATGGCCGCGGACCCCCATCTGAAAATGTTTTGTGCACGAAGTGAAGATTTGTGTTTAAAATATGCAAAAATTCTCCTTCTACAGCACTGCCACCAAGGATTGGAATAGTCTAACCCCATCCCTCAAAAAATGCAGTTCGCTGGGCTCATTTAAAAGAGCCTTAAAAAATCACCTTTCAGGAGGCCAAAGGAGGAGGTAGTACCATTTTTCCCGTTAAACAGCAGACCCTCCCCCCCCCTGTTCTTGTACATATTTTTTTTCCCCCTCTTTTTTATTTTTTGTTGTTGTACATAGTGTTATTTTTTTTGCTGTTTATTTTGTAATGATATTTGAACTGTGGTGCCACTATATATGCCTATGAATTGAATACCAAGGCCCTCATTGGAAACAAGTCCACAAGGACTTTTATGAACGGACCTGTTAGACAAAGTATTTTAAATGTAACTGTGCTGTTTTGCATTTTTTTGCCTAATAAAATATTCAATCAATCAATCAAAAAAAATGAAAATTCACTTTCAAGATTTTTCAAACACTTTCAAGATTTTTCAAAAATGTTCAAAAATAGCAGATGTACAAGCTTGTAGATCTGCTATTTTTGAATAGCCAACGTATACATGGATAAAGTGGCTGAAGTGAGTGTGATGCTATGTTAACTACTTTTGCTGGGGACCCCCTGGAACCCCCCCAAGGACCCCTGGGGTTCCCCGGCCCGGACCCCACTTTGAGAACCACTGACTTGGAGGGTATTTAGTTAATTTTATCTGGAGAAAGAAAGTCATCATCCTTTTTGAACTAGAACTCTTTCATGTTTCAAGGTCTCCTCTTAACCCATTGAAGCCGGGCGGGAACACATCTCTGTCATTTTAAGATTTCTTTGGCTATTCAAAAATAGCGCGGGCTTACAAGTAGAATTGTTTTTCAAAAATCGTGAAAATTTGTGCAAATCTTTGAATATATATATATTTTTTTAAAGCAAACATTTTGAACTAAAATCTTTGCTTCTGGGGATTCTACAAAATGTCTTCTAAATCCTAACAGATAAAAAAAAATGTTGCTATAAGCAATGGTTCTCAAACTTTATTCATGTCAAGGACCCCCAAAATGATATGTATTTGGCCGTGGACCCCCATCTCAAAATATTTTGTTCCAGGGACCCCCAGAAGTTGTAACATGAGTTAAAAATGTTCACTTAAACAAAAATCTATATTCAAAGGTTTGCGCAAATTTTCATGATTTTTCAAAAATAGATTTGCTCTTTTTGAATAGCCAAAGAAGTCTAAAAAATGACACGGATGCGTTCCCGGTCTTAAAGGGTTAAAACATAGATAAACAGTGTGTTGTTGAAGGCATGTGAAACATAGTTTTTGTTTTCTTTTTCAATGCGAAGGTCTTTCATACAAAAGTCTAAAGCAGGGGTCTTCAACAGGGGGTCCGGGCCCCTTAGGGGGTCCTCAGAATTACTACAGAGGTTATATGTAGTAATGCATATACATTTGGGAGTCCTTGACATGAAAAAGTTTTGAGCACCACTGCTATAGCAGAAAACTGTTAGGATTTAGAAGACATTTGTAGAATCGGCCTCAAGGTCTTAACCCATTAAGACCTGGGACGCATCTGTGTCATTTTTAGATTTGAGCTAAAAAAACATTATTTTACACTTTGGCTATTCAAAAATAGCAGATATACAAGCTCAAGCTGCCGCGCTATGAGCTTATAGATCTGCTATTTTTAAAAATTTGTGTGTGCAAATCTGTGAATGTATGTATTCTTTTAAAGAGAACATTTTTAACTCAAATCTTTGCATCTGGGGGGTCCCTGGAACCAAATATTTTGAGATGGGGGTCTGCCGCCAAATACATATAATTTTGGGGGTCCTTGGCAATTATGAATATGTTTGAGAACCACTGATATAGCAACATAATTTATTTAGAAAACTGTTTGGATTTAGTAGACATTTGTAGAATTGGCTTCAGGTCTTAATGGGTGAAAGGGAGGGTTCACCCCCAAAGTTTTTGTCACTTTCCTGAGCCAATAATTTGATGACCGGAGAGGAGACTCAAAGAGTCTCCATTGAGTCAGACTCCGCCTGTCATCAAATTATTGGCTAAGTAATGTGACAAAAACAAAAAAATCTACATCAAAGCAAGGCTTCATGGAGTGTGTAATTGATAGAAAATAAGTCATTCTTTGGGTGAACTACTCCTTTAATGGGTTGATACTGTACATTAAACAGTGTACATTAATACATAGTGCGTCTCTCTAGCGGTGAATACTGTGTGTATCAGACCACAGTGACGGGTAAAGTCCAGACCGAAGCAGCAGAAACCAGAACCAGCTGGTTCGTTATCAAACATGAGGCAGAAAACCATTCCTAACATTCTTCTGCGGAACACACCCTTCTGGTCCAATAAACTGCAAGACTTTGAAGACAAACTATTTACTATTTAGACTGTATGATTTAACAGCCGCTCTATTATATATATTTTTGTATTTATTGTTATTATTTTATCTATTATATCGTCTCTGTCGGGTGGGAAACCCAGTGGTGGAAAAACATCTTTTACTTACCTCAATACCACAATGTAAAAGTAAAAGACGCGTTGTGAGCTTGTAGATCGGCTATTTTCAAACAGCCTATGTATAAAATAAGGCTGAAGTGTTTAATGTGTGTTTTATAATATAATAATCTATATCTGCAAAGTAACTAGTAACTCAAGTTTTCAATTAATTGTAGTGGCGTAAAAGTACATTATTTTTCTCTGTGGTGTAGTGGAGTAGAAGTAAAAGTATTGAAAATTGGAAATACACTACTCCAGTAAAGTAAAAAATACCTCAAAATTATACTTAAGTACAGTACTTGAGTAAATGTACTTAGTTACTTTCCACCACTGGGGAAACCTCATACTGTATGTCCAAAACAGTTACTTTTCAGGATTTAAATTCAAAAGCATCAAACCTAGCAGATCTACAAGCTCGAAACGCTACAAGCGCAAAGTGACGTGTTTCGAGCTTGTAGATCTGCTAGAACTCTAGACAACAAGGTAAATGGTTTTGTACCTTGTTGTGCAAAGAAACTTTTAAATTCTACAAATAAATTAGGATAGCAGGTACACAATGAAATCTATGAAAAAGTTTAATTTGAAGCACTATTTTATTCAATATGTAGTAGTGGGTTCGTCCCTGCTTCATCTCTCTCTCAGCTCTCAGGGGTCCTTGGCCTGGAAAAAGCTTGAAAAAACTTCTAGACTCTATGGCAAGGGTTCCCAAACTTTTCAGGCCACGACCCCCCACAAAATAATCATATCTAAACTGAGGTCCCCTCAAAATAATCATATTTGAACTGGGGACCCCCCAACCTGAAAAGCACTTATAATTGTATGCATTACATTTAGTATGACTCGTTTCCACTGCAAGGCATTGTGAGCTTGTAGATCGGTTTTACTCTTATGGATATGAACCATGAACTGACGGTGAGAAAACGCTAATGTTACTTCCGACGTATTAGTTAAATTTTCGCCAGAAACATACTGTTTCAAATATGAGTGACTGACTATCATAAACGATACAGAGCCTCCTCCCTGACAATATCGCAGAGACAGTTTGTTTATTTTTGGACCACAATTCTTATAGAACGCCGAAGTCTGACGTCATTTACACATCCTTTGTTTGTCTACCTGGTTCGCAGTTTTCCACCCCCGTTCTGAATCCCATAGACGTATTTAATATCGCGTCAAATAAGAACTGTGTTCCAAAAATAAACAAATGACCACGGCGGGTTGACTCTTATGGATATGAAGCATCAACTGACGGTGAGAAAACGCTAATGTTACTTCCGCCGAATTAGTTACATTTTCGCCAGAAACAGACTGTATCAAATATAAGTGACTGACTATCATAAACGATACAGAACCTCCTCCCTGACAATAACGCCGACACGCAGTGTTTATTTTTGGACCACAATTCTTATATGAGACGATTCTAAGATGACCCAATGTTATTCTCCATAGAGAAATTACTTCCGCAAACCTGGGGATGAACGAGTGACGTCAGGACTTCGGTGCTCTATATGAGACGATTCTAAGATGACCCAATGTTATTCGAAATTACTTTACGAACCAGGGGATGGACTAGTGACGTCAGGACTTCTGTACTCTATAAATGTGCAGATACCCTGTATACACTTATACTGTATGTTGCTTTGTTTACTGTTGAGTGAGAACATTGCACATTAAGCTAATCATCTGGGGACCCACTGTGTGTGTGTGTGTGTGTGTGTGTGTGTGTGTGTGTGTGTGTGTGTGTGTGTGTGTGTGTGTGTGTGTGTGTGTGTGTGTGTGTGTGTGTGTGTGTGTGTGTGTGTGTGTGTGTGTGTGTGTGTGTGTGTGTGTGTGTGTGTGTGTGTGTGTGTGTGTGTGTGTGTGTGTGTGTGTGTGTGTGTGTGTGTAATGAGTGTCTGTGTGTGTGTATGTTCATAATGAGTGTCTGTGTATGTGTGTGTGTCGCAGTGCGGTTATGTGTGTATGCAGTATGTTTATAATGAGTGTCTATGCGTGTGTGTGTTACAGATGGTCCGTATGGGGTCTTCGCAGGGCGGGACGCCTCCAGGGGTCTGGCCACGTTCTGTCTGGAGCAGGAGGCACTGACGGACGCGCACGATGACCTGTCTGACCTCAACACCATGCAGCAAGACAGTCTGACCGAATGGGAGACGCAGTTCACCCGTATGTCTGCCTGCTTGTCTGTCTCTCTGTCTCTGTCTCTGTCTGCCTGCCTGCCTGCCTGGGTCGCGGACCAATTTCTATGGGTCGCGAGTAAATACCTTTTATTATTATTTCAAAAGTTTTTCAAAGAATTCCCCAAAAATGCTAAATATTTCAAAACAACTTCAAACGTTTCTTTTCAAAAGAATTCCATAAAAATACAAATAAATCCATTAATTAGTGGGAAAAATATCTTGTAAGAATTTGTGAAAATAGCCCATCTACAAGCTCACAACACGTGAGCTTGTAGATCGGCTATTTTCACTAGTTTGGGTGACATCAAATTTCTCTAAAAGGTTTGAGAACCACTGACATAGAACACCATGACACTGTCACAATTTCCTCTTCTGCAGCATTACTAAGTGTTGAAAGATGCAAACAGTGAAATCCTGACCCCATGATGATGAAAACACACTGTGCTACATGATTATGAAGCTGTTTTATAAAGTCCCATCAGGTTTCATTAAGCCTTTACAACACTCTTCACTTCAGCTTTTGCTGGCTTATAGTCAGTGGTGGACAATGACAAAGTATATTTACTTGAGTACTGTACTTATAAGAACATTTATATACTTTAAGTACACTTATATACTATAGTATAGTGGCTAACAGGAAGAGTGGGCACCTCGATGTAAAATTGGCTATTTGGTCCAAAATGAAAAAACAAAATATTTGGAAACTGATCTTAAAGGGCTAGTTCATCCAAAAAAATACAATTTTTCTATGGATTAGTCACCCCATGGAGACTTGAATTCATGGATATTTTTTTGTTTTTGTCTCATTCCTAAGCCAATAATTTGATGACCAGCGGACCGGTAGGCAGCGGTTCCAGTAGGAGATACAAAAGAGACTCTTTGTGTCTCCTACCGGAACCACTGCCGGTCATCAAATTATTGGCAGGGGAATTGAACTCCGACCTCCCAATCTCAGGGCGGACACTCTAACCACAAGGCCAGAGAGATGGTCTTCAGCATACCCCAGTTGTAACCAGTAGTTATTTGAGTTAACTGTTGCCTTTCTATCAGCTCCAACCAGTCTGGCCATTCTCCTCCTGGCATCAGATTTTTATTTTATTTTTTAAGATATTTTTTGGGGCTTTTTCTGCCTTTATTGATAGGATAGTAGGCTGACAGGAAATGGGGAGAGAGATGGGGGGATGACATACAGCAAAGGTCGTCGGGATCGGGAGTCGAACCCGCGACACGCTGTCCAGCATATGTGGTATGCGCCTGGACCGCTAGGCCAGAGGACGCCCCATGGCATCAGATTTTTTACTAAAATCTTTGCTTCTGGGGATTCTACAAATGTCTTCTTAATTCTAACTTATTATTAAGGCGTTCCCGGATTGAATGAGTTATAGTGATTTATACAAGTGTCTTGTTTTAAAGTGATTTATAAAAGTTTCACATAACCAGGATGAAAAGGAGTGAATGTAATGATAATATATTATAATATATGATGGAGTGAATATTATTGTAAACTAGACGTAGACATGCGCCCCTAGGCGTGATTATTGAGTATTTATTTACTTGGAAGCAATGGAACAAACAAGCACTTTATCTCTTTATCTCTTGCACTTTGCTGTGATGATGATGATGATGATGAAACAAGCACTTTATGCCGGCACTTTATAATTCCTTTTTTGGGCGGTGAAACCGCCCCTATAAGTGAGATTTGGAAAAATGTACATTTTCCTGCGCTGTGATCTGGGCCCAGGAAATTTGTACAATTATCCTGCGCTGTGATTGGCCAATCACAGTCTATTCAGGACTGTGATTGGCCAGTGTCACATGACACATGTGCATAGCCCTATATAAGAAACCATAACTTGAAAAAAACCAAAAATTTGTTTTTTTCAAGTTATGGTTTCGTCCATCATAAAGAGTGTTTCAATAAATGTATTTATCTTTTGTACATGATTGGTTGACTCCATTCAGTATTGTGATTAGCTAGCAAGACACCGCCCACTTCACACAGGGTGTGATTTTTATCTCTTGTGATGATGATAATGATGATGATGAAACAAGCACTTTATCTCTTTATCTCTTGCACTTTACTGTGATGATGATGATGATGAAACAAGCACTTTATGCCGGCAGTTTATAATTCCTTTTTTATCTCTTGCACTAGATGCGCCCAGACCTATGTTTTTATGCTATGGTGTTTCATGTCTGCTGTTGTCCTGTACTGTCTCTGTATGTTTTAAACCACTACTCTGGCTGTAAACCCAATTGCCCTTCTGGGACATTAATAAACTTGAACCTTGAACTTGTTTACAACATGAATTATGTGCGTGAATGTATTTCTTAACTTTGCGTCTCTTTGTGCCACAGAGAAGTACGACTACGTGGGCAAACTGCTGAAGCCGGGAGAGGAGCCCACGGAATACACCGACGACGAAGACCTCAAGGAGAGCAAGAAGGAGGAGGAGAAGAAGACGGAGTAGAAACACCACCCCAGCACACACACACACACACACACACACACACACACACACATCCACACGCCTTAATCCGATACCTGTTAATGCCTTTGTGTGTGTGTGTGTGTGTGTGTTGACCATGTTATTCCATTTGTCTTCAACAACAACCAGCAGCCAGTAGTTGTGTAGTTTTGTGTAGTTGTGTGTAGTTGTGTACTTCACAGTGGACCAGCTGGTGTCTATAAAGTTTGATTTCTGCTCCGTCTCGCGCCGAGAACAGAGAATAACTATGCATGTCGATCGGCAGTTTTCGGCGCAAGACACGACAAAGAATAAATGTGGCTTTATAGAGGGAGAGCGAGCCCTTATCAGACCATGATGTCACTATGACATCACACACACACAATGTCACAGTGACATCACACAGACAGGCGCAGGCAGGCTGTTTGGAATCGCCTACATGCCTTCTGTTCATTAGGAGGCTGGTCATTCTCTGCCTTTTGGATTTCAAGGACCCCCACCCAATGTGCTATGTATTCCACCAGTGGTTCTAAAACTGTCCCCAGATGATTCATGTGCAACACTCAGCAGTAAACATACAGTATAAGTGTATACAGGGTATCTGCACATTTGACAATTTAAGGACTTTTAAGACCTTTTTAAAAGAGAACCGAAGTCTTTACGTAATTTACGCATCCTACCTGGGTCACCTGGGTTTTCCCCCCCATTCTCAATTCCCATAGACGTGTTTAATATCACGTCATATAAGAACTGTGTTCCAAAAATAAACAAATAATCCTGGCGGTTTGACTCATATGGATATGAAGCATCAGCTGACGGCGAGAAAATGCTAATACCGACAAATTAATTAAATGTTCGCCAGAAACAGACTGTATCAAATATGAGTGACTGACTATCATAAACGATACAGAGCCACCTCCCTGACAATATCGCAGAGACAGTTTTTTTTTTTGGACCACAAAAAAAGATGACCCAATGTTATTTTCCATAGTGAAAATACTTCCGTGAGCCAGGGGATGAACGTGTGACGTCAGGACTTTGGTAACTCTATACCTCTAAAGAAACAAAACAGAAAAATAAGACAGCGAGGTGTTGTGAGCTTGTAGATCTGCTATTTTCACAATATTTATCTGTGGAACCGAGTGCAACTATAAATGTAATGCCAAGTGCAATTCCAAGTGCTTGTCGGGGTGTGGGGGGGTCCCCAGTTCAAATATGATTATTTTGGGGGGTCGCGGGCGCGGCCTGAAAAGTTTGAGAACCACTGTATTGAACCACAGACCCTCATTTTTTATCTCTGGGACCCAGTCTACACTGTAAAATCCTCAGTGTTAATTTAACTCTTGACTGTTATAGAGACCTGTAAGGGGTCATTTTCGTTGCTAACTATCAATCATTTACTGTAGCTGGGGACCCCCCCTGGAACCCCCTCAAGGACCCCTGGGGGTCCGCGGACCCTGCATTAAGTACCACTGGGTTATTATTATTGTTAATGTGTATCGAACGGTTCATATCACTGTAAATAGTGAACATTGGGTAACACTTTACTTCAAGGTCGGGGCTATAATGCATTTAAATCGCATTTATAATGCATTATAATGCACTGATAAGGCCTCATAACTCATTATAAATGTTTATATTGTTGTGCATAACAATGACATAATATGACATAAGTGCTGGTCATAATGCATTATAACCTCCGCAGAACAGCACTTTATAACTACCATCTTATAAAGACATAACTGAACTGAGCATAAACTAACAAACTGACTGAGCTTATAATGCATTATATTATGTCCAGCACTTATAATACTTCATAAACCATGTTTATAAGTTATGCATGGTTATATATATTTGCAAGGAGTGTTATAATGCGTTATAAATGTGATTAATGCATTATAGACCCGAGCTTTAAGCAAAGGGTTACCGAATGTTCTTTTATAGCCACATTTCTGTCCTTTCACACCAGTTACAATCACATTCAGAATGTAAAATAAATTGAAATATGATGTAATAATATTAATGTGTTATTTCCACACATATTACTTTTAGCATTTAGTTTAACTGTTAAAATGTTTTGAACTTGAGAGTGAATTGACTCAAACTTGATGTTTCCACGTAGGCCTGACCTCGACTAAGTCGACTAGTCGACTGGTTAGTTGCGGGGGGTCCGAGTCGACTAAGTGTCTCTTAGTCGACTCTAGTCGACTAAGAGGCCAAAGGGCCAAAAATGTTTTAAATTGTTTTTTGGCCAAGTCTACACCTGCAACCACACGTAACTTCCACTTTATTCTTCTTATTCCTCGTCTTTGTATTGGTATTGTTTGTGTTGGAGCGCCTCAGTGCGGCTGCAGAGTTCATGTGCAACCTCTTCCAGAGAGAGATATAGACACTAGAAACTCTGCTGGAGACAAAACAAACTGTGTAGACTTGGCCCTTTGAAATAAAATGTATTTTGGCCCAAAAAAATAATAATTTTTTAATTTTTATTAGTCGACTGCCAGTCGACTATTGGCAATTAGTCGCCAATTAGAGTCGACTAAACAAATCCTTAGTCGAGGACAGGCCTACGACAACCTGTTTGAACTTGAGAGTGAATTGACTCAAACTTGATGTTTCCATGACAACCTGTTTGAACTTGAGAGTGAATTGACTCAAACTTGATGTTTCCATGACGACCTAGTTGGTAAACAAACACATTTCCTGTCCATCAACAAACATGCAGCGCTTCCCAACCTGTGGCCCACTCATGGGCCGTGAGGGTATTATTGCAAGAGGGACCCCAAATAAATAATTGTCAAAAACACTAAGGCAAAAAAAAGCTCTTGAGGGTTTAATTATTGTTCAAATGAACAATGATGGTGATTGTTTATTGTTTTAATTATTGTTCATATGAATAGTTATGCTGCTTGATTGTTTATGGTTAATAATCTCAGACTAAACGTTTAGAGGTTAAAGGTCAGATTATAATTCAAGCATCTATGTTGGATAGAAACAAACAAACAGATCCAACAGTTTTGAACATTCCAGAAGTAAAATGCATTTTACATCCATTAAACTATAAATGTCATTGTATTGTTTAATATTTTGATAAAATTGATAAATAAATCTTATAATGGAGTCAGTTGTTGTGATTCTAATTATTGCTGCTTCTCGTCATCTTTTATGAAATAATTCATGACATTTTTTATTGCATAGCCAATGTAATGACTCAAGAGATATTAAAGATTATAGTTGGATGCTTTATATAAACTATTTTAGTGTGGAGAGCAGTACAGAGCAGCATCACAACATTTCACTGTTACAAAAATTACTAAAATGCCGTTCCGAAAATAGCAGTATCCATTAAGATTAGTTAACCTACATAAAAAGGATAAATAAAATGCAAAAAGAAAAAAATACGTTAGTTTTTACTGGCCCCAAGTGGCAATCTCAGGAATTACACGTGACAATGTGTGGTTTGAATCCTCTAGGGTTTAACAAACGTTTGAAAACATACTAATAATAATGATGAATAGCATTGTTATGGCGCTTTTCTAAGTACTCAAACTTACTCAAAGCGCTTTACAATGGTTCATTCATTCATATAGGGGGGGGCATTGAGAGGTGGAGCGGCGAACAGTCGACGCCAGCGTCCCCACTTTTCCCACAATCACACACCAATGGTGGCACGCTAGCGCCGACCGAATCATTGGAGGCATGTAGGGTTCAGTGTTTTGCCCAAGCAAGGACACTTCGACATGTGGACAGGAGGAGCCGGGATTCGAACCACTGACCCACGGATCATTGGACGACCTGCTCTACCTCCTGAGCCACAGCATAAAACATAACATTAATTCAACAATTTACTGTCAAACTAAGCAGAATGTTAGATTTTAATAGACTGGTGCAGATTTACAGATCAAACACAAGTTTTAAGTTTCACTGTTGATGCTTCATAGTTCATAGTCTAGTTCAGAGGTCTTCAACAGGGGGTCTGGGACCCGGGGACACGGGGTCCTCAGAGTTACTACAGGGGGCCGCCAAAGGCCAAATCTTTGTGTGATAGGATTTTTTATTTTTTTTACATTAACCACTTGAACCCACTTGAGCATCCTTATTCTGAGTGGAACTTTAGCCAAACATAGCAGATCTACAAGCTCACAACGCCTCGCAGCGCAAGGCGTTGTGAGCTTGTAGATCGGCTATTTTCGGCAAAAAGGTTTGGTGTAGGGGGAAAGTACAGAGTGAAAGGTCAAGTTTACCAAGTAGGCCTATTGGTTTAAGTCGTTAAATGTCTGAAAATACACATTGACATGAATCCAACATATACTGATGATAGTGCTGTCAAACAAGTCTATGACAGCACTTGATTGATTGATTGATTGATTGACATTTTTATTAGGCAAAAGAATGTAAAACAACACATTACATTTATAATACTTTTGTCTAAAAGGTCCGACCAAAAAAGTCCTTGCGGACTTGTTTCCGTTGGGGTCCTTGAATTAATTTCATAGACATATATAGTAGCAACCAAACAGTTCAAAAATCAACATAAAAATACAGAGAAAAAAATACCACTATGTACAAAAAAAAAGCATGAAAAATAAAAAATGTATACAAAAAAAGGGGAGGGGGGGGGGTCGTCTGTCTACAGGGAAACTGGTACTAGCTACTCTTTTGGCCTCCAGAAAGATGAGTTTTTAGGGCTGTTTTGAATGAGCCTAGCGAACTGCATTTTTTGAGGGATGGGGTTAGACTGAAAATGTTGAAGATCCCTCCCTGGTCTAGATAGAAGTTAAACCATTATGAACCACTCTTTAAGAGTTCAAAACATACAGTATGTCAGAAATGTTTATTTGCAAACACAATAGAAACATGTAGGCTATGTCAGAAGTGTTTATTTGTAAACACAATAAAAACATGTATGTCAGAAGTGTTTATTTGTAAACACAATAAAAACATGTATGTCAGAAGTGTTTATTTGTAAACACAATAAAATATCTTTGTCAGAAGTGGGATTTGAACCCACGCCTCCAATCGGAGACCAGAAGTCCCGGTTTACCAGAAGGAGAGAATCCTTGAGTCTGGCGCCTTAGACCACTCCGCCTAAAGAACCTCATACTAAAGATTTACATATTATATTTATTATAATATAATTATATATATTATTCTTTTATACAATGTAATAATATATATTATTTGTTACATATGACATCATCATTTTAAACATTCATTATAAACATTAAGTTTACTTTCAGTATCTGTGGTAGTGGTCACATCCGGTCTAGATACCGCCTACTGTATCCGGTTATTTGGGCTCACACCACTTTAGCGTTTCCGTATCCGTTCTAGGCCGGATATGCCAGATTTGATCCCCGGTCATATTCCCATCGCTCCGCCAAAAAAAGGAACAGATCTACAAGCTATGGACGCATTGCTGCTTGACGCGTCCATAGCTTGTAGATCTGTTCTTTTTTTTGTGCGCATACTCCGGACGCAGTGTTGGAAAAAGTACTCAAATGTTTTACTTAAGTAAAAGTATCAATACTGCAACGTAGAAACATCGTTAATAAGTAAAAGTCATAGGTAAAAGTCCGGAGTTCTAAATGTACTTGAGTAAAAGCATAAAAGTACTTAAAGTACCAAAAGTAAAAGTTCTCATTGTGCAGAATGTCCCATTTCACAAGTTTTCCAAAAGAAATCTTTTGAAAATAGCAGATCTACAAGCTCACAATGCGTTGCATCACGACGCATTGTGAGCTTGTAGATCTGCTATTTTCAAATGGCCGAAATATATATAGGGCTGAAGTGGTTAAAGTAGGTCTGAAGTGGTTAAAGTAACTAAATAAAATAAAGTTGTCAAATGATTGTAGTGGAGTAAAAAATACAATATTTGCCTCTGAAATGTAGTGGGAGTAGAAGTAAAAGTACAGAAAATTGGGAAATACTCCAGTAAAGTAAAAAAAAATACCCCAAAATTGTACTCAAGTCATAGAGGTATGACTCAAGTACAGTACTTGAGTAAATGTACTTAGTTACTTCCCACCACTCTATATATGTATGTGACGCATTTTCCTGTCGGCCATATTATCTCTTCCGCTGGTTTCAAGGGTATCAGAACGCTCTTCATCATGTTCCGTTTGGTTAAAGCAGCAGGGAACCTTTCTGGTGAGAAAACCCATGAATTAAACCTTATTAAACTAATTAAACATTGTTTTAATGTCAGTAGTGTTTGTTTTAACATATATGCGTCATAAGCGTGTCTCCCCTTGACCACAAGGTTAGCCCGTTAGCATGTAGCCTCCTCCAAACTAAAACTGGACAATAACACGCCAACAAGTCATTTAAATGGATTCATGAAGCCGTTAATTGATGTAATTGTTGAATTATTGCTGTCAGTGTGTTTTAGTTGAACAGGTAAATGGAGTGTTAGTGTTGACTGTAGAAGATACAGGCATATCAGTGAGTGTTGTCCTCAGATAACCTGGCACCTTGTTATGCAGCTTTGGAACCTGACTGGTCATAATGGGAAAGTCTTGCATACTAAGACTATTATTAAGTAGTAATATTAATACTATTCATCTAAAATGATATAAATTTGTATTTAATGAGTGGTGTAAAGTAACCAAGTACATTTACTCAAGTTCTGTACTTAAGTAAAATGTTGAGGTATTTTGACTTGAGTATTTCCAATGTTTCAATACTTTTACTTCTACTCCACTACATCCCAGAGGCAAATATTGTACTTTTACTCCTACAATTATTTGAAAACTTTTGTTACTTTCTAGGTTTAGATTCTGGAATACAGAAAACACGTTCTGCTAGCTTCATTGACAGTATTGCATATTAGATTAGTTAGTCTTGCACTTTTCATTTCATGTTTATTTTTGGTTGCAAATTTCTAGTTTATAAAGTTTCGACCCAATATGTCAAGTTTGAGTGTACCAGCCTGGATTATTCTCTTCTATTCACTGTTGACATTTTTTAGCAAAACTAAACAATAAAAGCCTGGAGATCGAGGCTACTGTTGACAGAACTCATTTAAAGTTTAACTAGAAAAGATCCAAACTGTACTAAATGTCTGACAGATTTACTATGTGTTTAACTGGCATCATAAATGGCATTTAAAGTGCAGTGATATTGGTTTGTTAGTGTTAAATAGCGCTGATCGTAGCTCATACTGGCATAGTAGTAATAATAATGTCCTCTTGAAATTTTTGAATCACAATCACTTTTATTGTCACATCACAGGTTTACAAGTGTAAAGAAGTGGGTCAAATAATTTTTGCACAAAACTCCATCATTTGTAGTTTTCAGAGAAGAGAAAATAACGATAGAAATGGGTCAAATATTCCTGATGAGTAGAGTGAAAATATAGGTAACCGGTACGCTCGTCCCCAAAACACGCTCGCCCACATTTGTTCAGCGGACCGCACGCCCCGCCGGTGTGGAACGCTCGCCTCGCTTGGTGAGAACAGACTACAGCCCCTAACATTGTTAAGTTCATAAAGAAACGGGGCGAGCGTGTTTAGGGGCGAAAACGCCACGAGAGGCACCGCCGAGCGAGCTCAGGCGAGTGAGTCACTGTGCCGAACGTTGGTAAAGTCTGCTTCAGCCGACTCAGCTTCGTCAGAATCGTAAATCCCCCCCCCCCCGGATTTGACCTGGGGAGACCGTTCTTGTATTCAAAATATATGCCTATATACATTTTTCATATAATATATCATCATCCTTCGACTGTCGTCGAGATCCTAGATGCCACATCTTTCTGCCGGGTCCTGTCGGCCATTGCTGCTCCCAGTTCTTGGAATGCAAGTCCTGGCTGTGTCCCTGGAGATTGAATCAGGATATGTATGAGGCCTGGTTCCTCTAGATCAGTGGTTTTCAACCCTTCTCATATCAAGGTCCATTATTTATTCGGCATTTGAGCCACGGATTCACCATTTGATGAAATTTAGACTCTCAGACCCAAGACTTCGAATATTTTGTTGTCGTTGGATACGATTTTGTCCACAATTCCATGCTGTATTGATGTGGTACCATAGGAGAGATAACAGGCAAACGTTGATCAAAATAACAATTATTTAATTAAGCAATGCAGATGTACGGGTCCATTTGGTTTCATTTTACACTCCCAAGAGTTAAAGATCTATAAGGGTCCATTTGGTTACCAACTCTCCCATCATTTAGCTGGGGACCACCTGGAACCCCCTCAAGGACCACTGGTTGAGAACCACTGCTCTATATCCGATATTACTTGATCCTTGGAACGGTAGCAGTGACCAGCAAACATTGCTCTTCGATGTGCTACGGTCGATGTTATTGCCGTCAGTTCACCATATATCTGCTCTTTGGTTGGAAGAGTGTTCCAGGAGATGTTTTTATGATGGTGATTTGTGTGTTTACAGGTCAGGCTGTGCGCCAGGTGAGGCACGGCTCCACAGCGCCCACCAACTTCCACCACAAGTATGGCAATGGACTGCTGGTTGGAGGACTGGCGTTCTGTGTGGGTGTCTGGAGTTATGTGAGTTAAAAGTACAATGTACCATGTTTTGATGATGATTATATCATTTACACATACTGATCTATACAGGATATTAATGTATATAATAATGTACATGGTCATATTTAACATCATTATATTATACATCTATAATTTTGATCTTTTTGTAACCGTTAATTGCTCAGGGGAGGGAGGCTGAATACACACACTAAGGTTGGACAATAAGGCGAATATATTGGCAACTTTTTTGGGGGGTGATGTTTGTCATGTTATTTTGCAAATGTAATGGTCTGCCTCCTCGAGAATTCAAATCTTAAGATATAGCCACATTAAATGTTAAGTGCAATACAAAGCGTGCACGAAATGCTAATCAATTTGGGTTCTAATAACGATTATAAGGCACGTTCTTGTTGCACCGATTTCCGATGAACCTAGGCTACAACTGGGGGCGATCGGACCGGCCGATTATCCCGCAGCGGCACGATTTATTATTATGTCCGTCTGATTAAAAAGACAACAAAGGAAACTTGGATGTGTGTTATGCCTATATACGTTGCTGTCCATGGTGCAAACTGCGGTCGGCTTCTCTGCTTCAACTTCACTTCATCTCCTAGCCTGGGATCTTAGCTTAGTCCTGAAAGTAATATCCTATGGAAGTGATTAGTTTCATGTTCATTGTCTAAACTAGTTTTGGTCAAAGAGAAGAAATACAGTGGTCTAGTCTCAGTTCATTGACAGTGCGCAGTCACACCACGTTACTATAGTAACCCAATACTGACACGGCAAGTGTTACAGCCAAATTTATACTTTGTCGTACAGCGTACGGCGAAGTATAAATTGAGCTTTAAAAGACATTAATTAATTTTCTTGCGCCAATATATCGGCAATCTGCGTTCTTTGGGCTGACGGTGACTGATAGGAATATTTTGGCATATCGCCCAACCTTTAACACACACACACACCCACACAGATTGTCGGTGGAAACCTTGTGTGTCCAAAAGCTAGAAGAACCTTCCAATGAATCCAATGTGATTATTATTTAGTCACAGGCTCTAAATGTATTGTTTGTGTGATTGGCAGGTGATCACACAGACGGGCATCACGTGGAACTTGTCACCGGTCGGTAAGGTCATGCCCAAACCCTGGAGGGAGCCTGAGGCCGAGGAGTGATGACCCCTAACCTCTGGACCACCCCACATGACTAGACCAAGACCCCCTGTCCCTGCTGTCCTCTATAATAACACATAAAACCTTATTGTGATGTTTTATCATATAAAACATTCTGACACCTTCATAAAACATTGTGGTTGTACAGAAGAATGTCATGTTACTGTATCATAATAATTAAACTTTAATTGAGATGTTTGCTTCTCGTGT
This sequence comes from Gymnoscopelus braueri, assembly GCF_963280865.1. Taxonomy (NCBI): domain Eukaryota; kingdom Metazoa; phylum Chordata; class Actinopteri; order Myctophiformes; family Myctophidae; genus Gymnoscopelus; species Gymnoscopelus braueri. Next base: position 4,030,355 of record NC_137609.1, read on the forward strand.
GAATTATCAGGATTAAAGGTACAGTGTTATGTTCTGACCGAGAGGTCATTGCAACCGTAAATAGGCTGCACTCGTTAAATGCGATCTACAGTACACGTGTGTGCATTGACCATTGTAACTGCATAAAATATTCATACATGTGATTGACATTTGAAGTCAAAGAAGGCAACTGCCGATGGACACGTATGTGGATGTTTTTTCTCTGACTTAACTTTTTTTCAAATTCAGAATACATGTGTGGATTATAGGTTCAAATTTCAAAGAGTTATAGAGCTCAAATCAAATCCACACGCTCAACATATCTAGGCTAATATAGATGTACTTTCCTTTACATATCCTGTAGGAGTGAGGATAGAATAAGGACCTGAGACGCAAAAGGTTGAGAACCACTGTTTTATTGTACCGTCGTGCTGTTTACATGTTCGTCTAATATACAATTAATAAAAAAGGTACCTCTGTGTCAATACTAGTTATCACTGAGGCCCTGAAGTATGCACACAATTCTAGTTATTATTAAAGGTAGGGTAAGTTATTGTTGTGGTTCAAACAGGTTAAAGCACTATCTTGTGATAGTAATCATTGCTATAGAGTGCTATAGAGTGTTTGTTCAGTAAGTGTTAAATAGCTATAATATAGAGCTAAATGTAATAACATTAATTATTACATTTGCCTTACTTTTGTGTTACTTCCACAACTCAAATGAAATGCAAAGGGCCTGGGCATAATGAAACATCAAAGAGTGCCACAATATCATTAGCATTAACTATTCTTGACTAATTTCTTTTTTAGCTTATAAAGTTTCAACCCAATATGTCAAATTGAGTAGACCAGCCTGGATTATTCTCTTCTATTCGCTGTTGACATAACTTCATTTAAAGTTTAACTAGAAAGGATCCAAACTGTACTAAAAGTAAAAACATCTGATAGACATCTGATAGATTTACCATGTGTTTAACTTGCATCATAAATGGACCTAGCATTTAAAGTGCACTGATATTGGTTTGTTGTTAAATATAGCACTGTATTGAGTTAAGTGTTACAGTTAAGTTTTGATGTCTGCAGACAACGCTGGTCGTAGGTCATACTGGCAATGTCCTAATAATACTAATGTCCTCATGTTTGAATCACAATCACTTTTATTGTCACGTCACAAGTGTAGAGAAAATAAGGATAGAAATATGTCAAATATTCCTGATAGGAGTAGAGAGAAAATGTAGCACACCAGCCGGTGGGGAAAACTCACCTTCAGACTCGGAATCTACTTGATCACGTCACAGGATTACAGGTGTAAGGTGAACCTGTAACCCCCTAGCACTCACCTCTCCTTGTATGACTTCTTGTTGCTTATCTTTTGATGGATGAGAGTTACACAGATGTGTTATTTGTTGTTCAGAGAGATGTTAGGGTCATTGTTTACCTTGTTTTTATCATTTTATTATTTTCTTTGCACAGTTTACATGACCGTTTACCCTGTTTCATGTTTACTCTGATCTTATACTTGTAAGGCCATTCCACACCAATGCAACTTCTTGCAACATGTTCTAAGTGCAACCATTATCCCTAATGGCAGTTGCAAGGAGTTGCATTGGTGTGGAATGGCTTTAAAACTGTTTTGTTGCAAGGAGTTGTGACTATTGGTGCCTGGCCTTATGTCACTCTGGTTACAATTTACAATGTAGGCATTTATCAGACACTTATCCAGAGTGACTTACTGTACAATGAACAAGGTAAACACATACATAGAATGCAGAGAGATAGTGCCTCAGTAATCTAGGATCACAGGTAAACCAAGAACCTAGCATCAGTCTAAATAATATACAATCTAAAAATAAATAATCTGTACATTGAAAGTGTAGAAACTAGGATGCCAGGTAAACAAATGAACCTGACATCTGTCTAAATAACATGCTATCTAAATTACATTTTACCATAGCATAAGACTGCATGGTCATCAAGGCTAGGGCAAGATAGTTGACCTGGCTGGTTAATAGTGTCTGATAATGTAACTAACCAGTGGTGGAAAAAGTACTAAATTGTTTTACTTAAGTAAAAGTATCAATACTGCAATGTAGAAATACTCTTTCAAGTGAAAGTCCGGAATTAAAAATGTACTTGATCAAAATTACAAAAGTATTGGTATCAAAATGTACCAAAAGTAGAAAGTACTCATTACGCAGAAGGTCCCCCAATTCACAGGTTTTCAAATGTATAAAATATATATAAAATCTTTTGAAAAAAGCAGATCTACAAGCTCACAATGCGACGCATTGTGAGCTTGTAGATGTATATAGGGCTGAAGTGGTTAATGTATGTTTTGTAATAGTAATCCAAATCTACAAAGTAACTAGTAACTAAACTTGTCAAATAATTGTAGTGGAGTACACTATTACTAATTGGAAATCCTCCAGTAAAGTAAAAGTAGGCCTACCTCAAAATTGTACTTAAGTAGGCCTACAGTACTTGAGTAAATGTACTTACTTACTTTCCACCACTGACTGTAACTGCAACTATAATAATGTCTAATGATAATAATGTCTTTACTGTAACTGAGATAGTGAGTTTCAGGCAGTACTACTTGTCAACCAGTAGGTGTCTCTACTCCACACTAGGTTGTAAAATGCTTTTCATTTTCAAGGCATAAAAATACCCCATGTGCTTTTTCCATAAATACTCTTAAGTCATAAATGACACCAAACTCAGCCAATTGCTGCGCGTCTGCGTCAATCGCCCGGCCCACTCTCTCCACCAACCAGCAGGCGGGGTAGAGCCTCGAAGGCCAGTGTTGCCAGATCTGGCGAGAGAAATAAGCATCCAGGTCTGGGAAAACAAGCCCAAAAGAAGTGACTATAAAGCCGCAGTGGCTATTTGAAAATAGCCGATCTACAAGCTCACAACGCGTCGTGATGCAACGCGTTGTGAGCTTGTAGATATGCTATTTTCAAAGAAATTTTGGAGAAAATGTGATTTAAAAATCATTTTAACAACACAAATATTTGTATGGGGGTCCCCTGCCATAAAATATTTTCAGACAAATACATATTCATTTGGGGTCCTTGACATAAAAATGTTTGGTTAAAACGACAGAAGGAAACAAGCCCAAAAAAGCAACTACACTTTAGAAACAAGTCAAAAAAAAAAACAAGCCCCCCACCAAAAAAACTATATTTATCAGCAAGCCCCCAAAAAAAAACATATTTACCACCCCCCAAAAAAACTATATTTACCAACAAGCCTAAAAAAATAACAAGCGATAGTACAAAAAAAGCGGACATGGCAACGCTGTCTAAGCCCCGCCCCCTGCAGTATGTTTCCCCGTCAGAGTGGAGGTCACCTCACTCTGTTCAGGATCAGCAGGATCTCACAGTAATACCACTAAAAACCCAGTTTATAACTAGTAATACTACCTAGCAGGACCTGCCACTATGTCTCTGTCCACCAAACTGACCCTGGACAAGGTGAATGTCAACGGAAAACGAGTCATCATGAGGTAACGTTTCATTCAATATTAAACATGCATGATGTAACGTATAGTTTGATTGTTTTAGTCTTTTTTTCCTTTTTTTTGGTAATAGTTTTATCATTAATTGTTTCATGAATATTAAGTTGAGAATTCTTTTTTTAATGTGTGGATTTATCAAATACAAACATGAGATGCAGATGAAGTGGACATCTTGTTAGCCCTGAAACATGAAAACCACTTGTTCCTGGTTTTTGTATGGTCTCCATTTATAACCCATACATCTACATATACGTTCAGATTTCAAATATAAAGTGCTGACCCCAAAGTTACGGATGTACTTTAGTTAAAGTGCCCTGGTCTAAGTACCCGAATTTTCTGTATCGTTCAATAAAAAACATTTTAATCCGATCGGTGGCCATTTTCTCATAGAGTTATAATGTATCAGATTGCAATACACCTCCCAACCGATAGGGTCGCGTAGTTGAACGCATATGTGGAACATTATGAGAAAATGGCCACCGATCGAATTGAAATGCTTTTTATTGAATAATACGGCTGATACTGGTACTTAGACCCGGGCGTTTTAACTTGTAACTTCCGTGGCCGTGGGGTTAGCACGGGTTGTAAATTGAGACCATTCAAAAACCAGGGACAAGTGGTTTCATGACGCTTGTGACAGACCAGCGTCACGTGAACCGTGGCTAGCATCTTGTCAAATGAAATGCAACGGTAGACATGATTGATGATACAGTTACTGTTCCATGTCTACCATAGAGTTAACATTAGTGTTATAATACATGAGTTACATTGACAGTTCTAGTTAGATGAGTTAATGTTACATCATAGTGGTCGTTGTGTTGCTTAACACACACACACAGGAAGTGTGTTTGATTTCAGTCACGTTGTGCTGCTGCTACGTGCTTCCAGCCAGATGATGCATGGATGGATGGAAGTGCAGTATCCTCACCCTACTCTGTACATGATGTACTGTAATCTTAGATTCATAAATGCAGCTTTATTGTCATCACAGGTTTACAGGCGTAACACAGTAGCTGAAATTATTTTTCACACAAGCATCCATTTGTAGTTTTTTTAGAGATGCAAGGAATAGTAAGGAAAACAAAAGGAGTGTGGAAATATATCGGATGCATTACATCACATATACAACCAGGACAGATAATACAAAATATTCATGAGAATGGCAGTGGTAAGAGACGGCATACAGTAATATAATGTAATATGCCCTACCGGAGTCCACTCAAACTCCTTGGGGCCCTCAGGGAGGGTGTTTCAAAGCATAGGGGGGCTCTCAGGTACGGCCTACCAAAGCCTATTAGGGCCCTCAGGTAGGGCCTACCAAAGCCTATAAGGGCCCTCAGATAGGGCCTACGGAAGCCTATAAGGGCCCTCACGTAGGGTGTTGCAAAGCCTATGGCACTCAGGTAGGGCGTTCCAAAGCCTATGGCATTCAGGTAGGGCGTTCCAAAGCCTATGGCATTCAGGTAGGGCGTTCCAAAGCCTATGGCACTCAGGAAGGCGCTCAGGTAGGGCGTTCCAAAGCCTATGGCATTCAGGTAGGGCGTTCCAAAGCCTATGGCACTCAGGGAAGGCGTTCCAAAGCCTATGGCACTCAGGGAAGGCGTTCCAAAGCCTATGGCACTCAGGTAGGGCGTTCCAAAGCCTATGGCACTCAGGTAGGGCCTTCCAAAGCCTAGGGGCCCTCGGGTAGGGCCTCCCAAAGCCTAGGGGCCCTCAGGTAGGGTGTTCCAAAGCCTATAAGGGCCCTCAGGTAGGCTGTTCCAAAGCCTAGGGGCCCTCAGGTAGGGTGTTCCAAAGCCTATAAGGGCCCTCAGGTAGGGTGTTCCAAAGCCTATAAGGGCCCTCAGGTAGGCTGTTCCAAAGCCTAGAGGCCCTCGGGTAATGAGGGCAGTTTTAGTAGGATGTAAGGCTGCATATAGGCTCACATGGGACCAGAATGTCTGAAATGTAGCTGCGTTTATCAGACACTGGGGCCTTGCAGGAATTTAAGTCATCGCTAAAATGCTCAAATCCATTCTGAAACTTAACAGATAAGCAGGAGAGAAAAGCTAAGATGGTTGTGACTTGTGATATGGTCACGTATCCTAGAATTAAGTATAAATGACATGGGAACTTTAATATTTGATGAAGATTTGTGCCCTTTATGGTTTATGGGCTGTAAAATGGGAACATACAGTACTAACGTCATGTCCAGGGGATGTACTTGTGCATCAAGCTGCCTCACTCTACAGAAACAGGAGATAGACATGGCTCAGGAACAGTGGTGGAAAAAGTACTCAAATGTTTTACTTAAGTAAAAGTATCAATACTGCAAGTAGAAATACTAAAAGTCTGGAATTAAACATTTACTTGAGTAAAAGTACAAAAGTATTGGCAAAAAAGGTACTTAAAGTACCATAAGGAAAAGTACTCATTGTGCAGAATGTCCCATTTCACAAGTTTTCAAAAATAAATCTTTTGAAAATAGCAGATCTACAAGCTCACAATGCGTCGCGAGCTTGATCAAATGGCCAAAATGCATATAGGGCTGAAGTGGTTAGTGTATGTTTTGTAATAATAATCAAAATCTACAGTAACTAGTAACTCAAGTTTTCAAGTCATTGTAGTGGAGTAAAAGTACAATATTTGCCTCTGACATGTAGTGGAGTAGAAGTAAAAGTACTAATTGGAAATACTCCAGTAAAGTAAAAATACCTCAAAATTGTACTTAAGTACAGTACTTATGTACTTAGTAACTTTTTACCACTGGGAACCATTGGTCCCCACGGATTACTTACTTAGAAACATTTTTTAATGATATATTTATAGTTACATTTATAAGTCAAGGATGTCAGAACAGCATCCACTGTGAAGGCCACATAATGATAGTTCTAGTTGTGGTGCTTGGTTATCTTACTGTATATTGTAATATAATAATATACTGTACACATACACACGGCAGTGGTCAGCTAATGTGCACACTGTTGAAACTGTTGTAAATATCAGGGGTCAGTCTGCCGTCCGACATTCAGGGGGCCGACGGGGAAAGGTCAAGGTTCAGCTGGTTGTCATGGGTCGGTCTGCTGCTGTCCGACAGGCTCAGGGGGGCCGGTGGGGAAAGGTCAAGGTTCACGTGACTCCGTTGGTTCTTGCTCTTTACCGAGAAAGGTTTGAAGGTTAATAGAGCACCAAGTTCACTTTTAACTGGATGGACTTTAAGCTCGAGTGCAATTTCCTACTGTTGTAGCAGGATGCACATGCTGTGGAGAAGTGTCAGACAGGATCAGTGTTCATTTTGAGAGCACATTTTGATTTAGTCTTCAGTCTTTTGAATGAAATTCTATTTAGTTTTAGTCATCTGAAATGTTTTTTGTTAGTCAACTAAATCTACAGTATTCTTTAGTCGACTAAAATGTATGTTGGCGGGCCATAATGGCGTTGTAATTCCTGATTTATTCTTATCTGCCTGCCGATCTACAAGTTCACAATGCATCACACCCGTGTTGTGAACTTGTAGATCGGCTATTTTCAGGGCGCAACACCCGACCAAGCATAAATTACTTGTCTTAGTTCTACTGGATCTCTTCTAGACTACTCCCTCCCTAAATTTTTGTCTAGTTTTTACTTGTTGACAAAATTGTCAATATATATATATATATATATAGTCATAGTTTTAGTCGTCATAGCTTAGATTTTTATTTATTTTTGGTCTGTGAAAAAAGGTAGTCGACGAACATTGAATGTTCGTCGTAGTTTTAATCGACGAAATGAACACTGAGTGTAAAGGATGTGTGTTTGCTGCTGTTGTAGCAGGATAAACTGATGTTGTGTGGAGAAGTGTGTCTGAACAGACAGGATATCTTTGCATGTTGCAGCACTATAACTGTCAATCTGCACAATACAAAGCAGACATCTGTAACTTTTAATTCATGATTCACTTCCTGATTGTGCAACTTCATTGTTGCTCTTCCTCCCTCCATTCATTCTGCTGAGATAAAAAACATAGATAGACCTTTTATTGATCCTCTCTGCCTGCCTGGGGGCAGGCAGGATCACTGGTCTGCGTCTGAGGTTTTTGTACTTTACTTGAGTATTTCCAATACTTTTACTTCTACTCCACTGCATCTCAGAGGCAAATATTGTACTTTTACTCCACTACAATTATTTCAAAACTATAGTTACTAGTTTGTAGATTTTTATTATCATTACAAAACACACATTAACCACTTCAGCCCTATATATATTTCGGCCATTTGAAAATGGCCGATCTACAAGCTCACAATGCCTCAGCTTGTAGATCGGCTATTTTCAAAATATATTTATACATTTGAAAACTTGAATTGGGACATTCTGCATAATGAGTACTTTTACTTTTGGTACTTTTAAGTATATATTTTTTTATGCCAATACTTTTGTACTTTTACTCAAGTACATTTTGAATTCCGGACTTTTATTATTAGTATTACTGTATGTGCTGTGTTGGTGAGATGGCACTGGTACTGGCTTGGTTTTATGCTGAATTTACACTAGTTTTATACTGGTTCTATACTGGATTTATCCTGGTTTTATTCTGGTTCTGCCGGTGGACACCGTTGATATTTCAGATCACGCCCGGATAGAATTCCTCTGGCACTGAATCAATGAAACTCACATACTCCATAGTCAAGACTAGACACCGACAATAGACTGTGTGTGTGTGGGGGGGGGGGGGGTCTGTTATGTAACAAACATGTTCATATTCGCTGCTGATAGCTAATCTATTGTGGATTCTATATGGTTACATTTAGTGGTGTTCTGTGTGTGTGTGTGTGTGTGTGTCAGCTCATATCTAATCAATAGCAGAGGAATGTGCAAGGAGCATATATACTGTACAGTATAAATCCTCATCTAGTGCTCTGACAGCAATTGAGAAATGTTTGTTGTTTACTATACATACAGGATTATACATAGATATGATAGTTATTTATTGAACAATGTTTGTAATCTGATCTGTTCATAATAATCCACTGTAATGAGGATTAGGATCCATCATTGTCTAACTGCCAACCAGGGACAGCGGGGGGGCAGGACTAATGTCAGCTGACCTTAAATGACTTAAAGGAGCACATCACAAATTTTCAACCTTATGTTCATATAATTGGTCCTCACTAATGCTCTTTATGAGATGGCACCATTCCTGTCTACTCACTCTGTGTCTCATTGGTGGACTGTGGACAGTTCAGAAACCTGCCTACCAGTGACATCATCGACGGGGATTCTAAGCTGATAGAAACTACAGCCTTTCTATTCTTGGAAAGTTAGCATGCTGGAATAGAAGCCATTGTTCTTGCATTCATAAAAAGTAGTTTGAAATCTTTTTTTTAAATGACCAAACCTGCCTACCGATGATGTCACTGGTCCACAGTCCACCAATGAGACACAGAGTGAGTAGACATAAATGGTGTCATCTTATACTGAGCATTTGTGAGGACCAATTATATGAAGATAAGGTTGTAAATGGCTGAAGGAGCAGACTGCTGTCAATCTGTCTTATTTCTCTATTTACTAAAGAGTTTTGTTTGTTTACAAGTTTGTTTGTTTACTAGTTTGTTTAGTTGTTAGTTTACTAGTTTGTTTAATAGTGTGTTTGTGTTAACAGGGTTGATTTCAACGTTCCAATGAAGGACCAACACATCACCAACAACCAGAGGTAAATAAACAATTAAATAAAAAGTGTTAAAGTGTTTACACAGATTAAATGAAAGAAGATGATAATGTGTGCGTGTGTGTCATCAGGATCAAGGCAGCGGTTCCAACCATTAAACACTGTTTGGACAACGGGGCGAAAGCTGTGGTTCTGATGTCCCATCTGGGTCGTCCTGATGGAAGCCCCATGCCTGACAAATACTCCCTGGAACCAGTGGCTGCTGAGCTCAAAACACTGCTGGGCAGGTACCTGAGTAGAGTACTAGTACTATTATTATTGTTTGTATACTCAAAACACTGCTGGGCAGGTACCTGAGTAGAGTACTATTACTATTATTATTGTTTGTATACTCAAAACACTGCTGGGCAGGTACCTGAGTAGAGCACTATTACTATTCTTATTGTTTTATACTCAAAACACTGCTGGGCAGGTAACACCAGGGCTGAAAGTGGGCCGGTAGGGTTCGGACCGGTACGGCGTTCCACTAAAAGATTCTGCGCTGTTCTCTTCAAATGCATCCAAATTTTATGAAAAGCGCAATACAAAGCGTGCGTGAAATGTTAATCAATTTGGGCCATTCTATTCTAATAATGATCATAAGGCTCTTGCTGCGCTTATTTCCGACGAGTCTAGGCTACAAAACACGGTACCCTTAGGAATATTTTGGTCCAACCTTAATCTACACAGGATCAGATCACACGTGCTTGGAAAGGGTGCGTTTGATTTATTATTCCTGTACGCTCGATTGTTTTCCCCTCACAACCAAACCACACAACTCTTTACATCAGGTGCTAGGGGCGATTTTAGATCTGGGCGTTATAATATAATTTGGTTGCATTATGGAACATAATTTGACCAAGAACGGATTTGGTAACTTTGGTGTTGTAATCGCAATTCTGAAATGATTCAATATTTGTGTCCGTGTCCGGTAGGGATATCACCTTCCTGAAGGACTGCGTCGGTCCAGACGTGGAGGCGGCGTGCGCTAGCCCCGCCACCGGCAGTGTCATCCTGTTGGAGAACCTGAGGTTCCACGTTGCCGAGGAGGGCAAGGGCAAGGACGCTGCCGGTAACAAGGTACGTTGTCATGACTGTGTGTGTGGTGGGGGTGGGGGGGATCAGGATTATATGTGTGTGTGTGTGTGTGAGAATGAATGAATGATTGAATGAATGAATGAATGAATGAGAGAGATCCACAAAGGAAAAGCAGTTCTCATAGTGGAACAATCCACACAACGGAAAGGAAAGATGATGTGATCTTTTTTTTGTTAAATTAAGAGTTAAATGGCTCTATATTGTGATAGTAATCATTGCTGTAGAGTGTTTGTTCAGTAACTCTCTCCAGCTCTTTAGTAAACAGAAAATACATTTTCAGAAAATACATCTTCAGTTTACCAGGATACCAATTTTATCCAATCAGGTGAGAGAACCCATTTATCAGCTTCCATTTATATAAGAGTTCCAGTTCCAATTTTGTCTGCTCACTTCTTTGAGCCATCACTTCCAATTTCACTTGTGTATCCTGTGTGAGTTCTCTGTCCTGATTGGATAAAATTGGTATCCTTGAAATCCTGTCCTCACTGTGAAGGACAGTGACGTGGCACGTTATTATGGATCCCACCACAGTTCTAGGCAGAACCCGCTGTGATTGGCCAGTAGTCGCTGTGATTGACAGTTCTCGTTTTTGCAACTATGCCTAAACCTAAACTTAACCCTAACCTCAGTAAAACTATGCCTGCCAGGGAGCCAATCAGGTAAGGCGGGTCTATCCTATAACATTGGTGGGATTCATAATCACGCGACAGTGACTCAGCAATTGTCCCTTTTTTTTAAAGGCCAGCTGCAGTCTCCCCACAGAATGCTGAGTCACACTTTAATGACGTCATTGCAGTGTCCCCGCAGAATGCAGAGTCACACTTTGATGATGATGATGTCTGCAGGACTGCAGTGAACCATTCACACAGTCGATCTGACCTCAAATCCACTCCCTGTTTTTACTTTAAAACTGACCAGTACACATAGTCTGATACTGTTGTACTGGGAGCTGACCAGTACAACCACAGTCTGATACTGTTGTAATGGGAGCTGACTGGCACAACCACAGTCTGATACTGTTGTACTGGGAGCTGACCGGTACAACCACAGTCTGATACTGTTGTACTGGGAGCTGACCTGTACAACCACAGTCTGATACTATTGTGCTGGGAGCTGACCAGTACAACCTCACTCTGATACTGTTGTACTGGTGTAAGTGTACTAATAATAGTAATTGTACAGTAATAGTATTGACCTTTGAACCTTACTGGACTCTGGTATTTCAGGACATTAAATATCTGTCTTGACCTTTCAGTGACCTCCAGCCAGAGAGCTGTGACATTTTGCCTTATAAAGGTCAACATGAACCAGATCCAGCGGTGTAATGTGGCAGTCAGACCACCACAAAGTCAGAGATGTTGAACCTGACGTATATTGAGAAAAGACACATTCAACTTGATTGAATACTTTATTAGCAGGTTTGATAACTTGTTTCAATTGTGGTCCACTGTACTCAATTCATCAGTAACTCACCGTTGATGCATCCCATGGGAAGCTTCCTAGTTTATCCTACGTTATCAACAAAATATCTGTAAATAATCTTAGAAAAACGGACACAGCCGCATTTTGCAACACAGGTCTGGCTGTTATATAAAACGCAGAGTTACTGAAATTGCCCCTCGCCTAATCAAACGGAGTACTTACCGTTGTGTGAGAACGTGTGTGTGAAACAAATGAACATTCTCCTACTGCGTGACTGCACATTCTCTCCACACACACACACACACACACACACACACACACACACACACACACACACACACACACACACACACACACACACACACACACACACACACACACACACACACACTCAGTGTTGTAAACCTGCAGCAGACTGATAACGTTAATCAGGTCAATATTAACACTTTATAAACACAATGATGGCTGCGGTCCAAAGGTCAAAGGTTAGACAAACTACTGTTCTTTCTTTCTTTCTGTCTTTCACTCTCCGAAGAGCAAGAGAAATTCTAGCTGTTAAATTCTAAATACAGTTTCTCTCTCTCTCTCTCTGCCTGTCTCTCTCCCATCAGACCAAGGCATCCCAGGAGCAGATAGACTCCTTCAGGGCGTCTCTCTCTAAGCTGGGAGACGTTTACGTCAACGATGCCTTCGGCACCGCCCACAGAGCACACAGGTACACACACGCACACACACACACACACACAGCGTTATGTTACATCGATTAACTTTCACTGTTGTCATAATAGACTGATCACTAAGCTCTACCCTGCAGTGCCACCTCCCTATATTAGACATTCTGAGAGCTTGAATGAAAATATCAATAAATTATGTTAAAATAATTATAATATCGTTAAATTATGGATGATGTGTGGAGCCTAATCTCGTCAACAAAGCCTGCAGTATGCACTGGAAAAATTGCTATTCCAATAAAAAAACAATCACTACTAAAGAGATGGATCTACAGCATATATTATCAATCAGCTACATTAACATCATTATCAGGGACAGGAGTGTTTGTGCAGCAAACCGCACGCTAAGTAACACTTCATGTAGTAGCACTTAATAAATAATTGAACAAACACCAACGAGCGAGTGGTATGGTGCTAGTTGGTCCTAGTTTCTCCGTGGTGTGTTGAACTCCAACCACCAGACCCCCTACTCCTTTTGGAAGCCCCTGTCTCCGAGATATCCATAGTCACATAGTTATATCTCTCCTCTCCTCAGTTCCATGGTAGGAGTGAATCTTCCCCAGAAGGCAGCAGGCTTCCTGATGAAGAAGGAGTTGGATTACTTCGCCATGGCTCTGGAGAAACCCGCCAGGCCCTTCCTGGCCATCCTGGGAGGGTAAGAACGGACCGTCACTGAAACATCACAGGTTCAATCACAGGTTCAGCTTGACTAGCAATACATAGTGTTATAGCAATATTAATAATAATATTCCATTCAGGTGAAGTTTTAGATCATTTATTAGGAAGATGTCAGCAGAGCGCAACAGCATACACAGATCGGTAGAGCCAGGCCTCCTGGCCTGACCAACAGCCCATTCGGGGCACAAGCCTCTCAAACACCCATCTCACACAGTTCTTATAGTAGACCATTTACCACAGATGCAATTCTAAATAGCCATATAAGGTATGTACTAAAGATAAAAGCGACACAAGCATAGTTACACAAATACACATAGCTGACACAGTGAGAATAGCATGAAGGATTCAGATCAGCTGTTAGATTGACAGCTGTAACTGAGTTGACTAAAAACCCCTGCTGTGAGTTTAAACCTCCTTGGTTCAGATAGAGTTAGATAGTACAGAAATATAGAAGAACAGGTTGGCATTCTGAAATAGCCATTACATTCCAGAGTTTTTTGTTTTTGTACATGAATAATCATATTCATGTACATACGACAGGTGATTTATAGAATGCCAAATCAATAGACATTTTCCTACCTACATGTTGATATAGCTATATATTTACTCAACCATTTACTGTATGATCAATCAGACAAAAATATCAGGAGACAGGACGTGCGACTTATAACTGATGCATAATTGACTGACACAGAAGGCATCACTGACTCTGCCGTTAACCTAATAATAATATCCAAAGTAGATCTTGTTTGGATTTGAGAGCTCTCTCTCAATCTCATTTTCTAGAATTTAGTATATGTGAAATCTTTTATCTGGTTGGACGTTAAATCTCTGTTTTTCAAGGCAAAGGGCCCTTAGCACGCCGGCTAATTGTTTTGGGTGGATACGCGTATCAATACTTCTCTCCCTTCTAAACGTTAAAAGGCCAGAGACTATGCAGTCAAAACAAACATTTCCACATTTATGGCCAATGCCCAGTTGACAAATTGTTTTTTTTAGATATCAGCTTTTATCTAAAATTCCTATATTAATTAATTCAGATAAATATCAAACATATCACATGAAACATATTAGAGAATAATAGACCTGGTTGTTTTAGGTTTGAAAGCCTCTCACTCATAATGTCAAATCTATATCTGTTAGTATGTTAAATCTCTGTTTCTCAAGACTGAGGGCTCCATACAGATTCATTTACCAATTCGGACCGCCTTTCACGGATTGATTTTGACACGTTTCCTTCTAAGGACTTTGTACAGTTCGTACAGTTATTTACCGTTTTTTCCCGGATGGCCTCACACCACTTTGTACAATTAAGCACAGATTCATTTACCGATATTCCACGGATGGCCTTTCACCGATTACTTGTATCTCACCCTTCTAGACGTTGATATGCCAGAGATTAGGCAGTAAGAACAAATATGTTCACATTAGTTATCGAATATAGTTTTCCAGTCTTCATGGCTCTTTCCTCCATCTTCACTTGGCATACGGGTGCATTTGGTTTGCATTTCTGACAGTGATCTCCACTGGGCTGGTGGGTCCCAGTGTTCAGTGGCTCACGTCCATTTTGAGTGGTCTCCACTGGGCTGGTGGTTCCCCTGTTCAGTGGCTCTCAAATGCTCTCTGTGGCTCTCTGTGCCTTGTCCTCCTGCTGTGGCAAAGTCTCTTGTTGTTTGTTTGACATGGTGTCGATTTCCTCACCTTCGATGTTACATGGTGAGATTGTTGGTGCTGCTCTCATGGCTGGTGACCACGCACGCTCTGCTGTGGAAAACGCATGCTCTGCTCCTTCCCTCTGGCACTTGAAGCTTGTGGTTTCCTTGTTGTCATCACAGACAGAATAGATCGGTCTGCGAGGTTCCAATCGTGTAGACCTTGTTGCAGAAGATCATCAAAAGTTGATTCTGCATAGCTTGCTTCTGTAGTCGTCTCCTCTTTGTCCTCCATCGTCTGGATCTGGTCCGGATCTGCTTTGAGAAAGTCTTCTTCCCAAAAAGTCCTTCACCCTTAAGTTCTTTTGATCAAGTATCCATAATCATAATCATGTTTATGATGATGAAATATTGATCCCATCCTCGTCGCCAAATGTTATAGCAATATTAATAATAATATTCCATTCAGGTGAAGTTTTAGATCATTTATTAGGAAGATGTCAGCAGAGCGCAACAGCATACACAGATCGGTAGAGCCAGGCCTCCTGGCCTGACCAACAGCCCATTCGGGGCACAAGCCTCTCAAACACCCATCTCACACAGTTCTTATAGTAGACCATTTACCACAGATGCAATTCTAAATAGCCATATAAGGTATGTACTAAAGATAAAAGCGACACAAGCACAGTTACACAAATACACATAGCTGACACAGTGAGAATAGCATGAAGGATTCAGATCAGCTGTTAGATTGACAGCTGTAACTGAGTTGACTAAAAACCCCTGCTGTGAGTTTAAACCTCCTTGGTTCAGATAGAGTTAAATAGTACAGAAATATAGAAGAACAGGTTGGCATTCTGAAATAGCCATTACAATAGGCTACTAACAGGTGATCAATACATCAGAATATATAGGCTACTGACTGGTCATCAATACACCAGAATCTAGGCCACTGACAGGTCACCACGGTGACTGAAAGAGTCCAGCAATATTACTCATTTGGTTTAGAAGCATCAACTGACAAGAGGGAGAAAATTAGAGGCCACCTACAAATGGACTACAATTCCCAGGCTTAGAAATGACCTAAAGACTACATCTCCCATTAGCCTACACATGTGGCCGCTCCCGGCTCCACGGCGCTTACAATTAGCGTCACGTCGTTGCATTGGATGTTTACTGTTTGTAGGAGAGACAGAGTAGCGTTGTCAGAGTTCTATGTTGTTTCATCAAACAAACTAAATCTCAGAAATGTTTTTGACGTAGCGTGGCATGAAAAGTGTTCATTTTGACCACATATATTTACTTTTTTTTATTTTTTTTTAGACTTTTGAATACAATTTTAGTAATTTGAAATGTTTTAGTCTAGTTTAGTCCAGGGGTTCCCAATGTTGGGGTCGCGACCACACTTGGGGTCGCGGGACACTGACGGTGGGGTCGCAAAATTATTTTGGGTCATAAAAAAAAATATATATTTTTTTTCTTCTTGAAATTCAACAGAATGGATGAAATACAATCTAAAAATGATTACCGTACAAGTAGTACATTTTACCATTTTAATACATTACAAATGTGCACCAAACGTGCAAGTTTATGTGCATAAATTACCTCCAGGGTTAGGTGGGGTCGCGAGTCAATGGCCGCATTATTTTGGGGTCGCGGGCTGAAAAGTTTGGGAACCCATGGTTTAGTCAACTAAATCTAGAGTTGATTTAGTCGACTAAATTGTATTTTGGCGGGCCTTGATGGCGTCGTAATGCCTGATTTATACTCCTGTCCTGTGCCGAACATAGTCGATCTACAAGCTCACAACGTGTCTGCGAGCTTGTAGATCGACTATGTTTGGAGCGTGACACCCACACGTAGCCAATTATAAAATGACTTGTCTTAGTTCTACTGGATCTCATTTCCACTAGTCCCTGCCTAACATTTTAGTCTAGTTTGTATTTGTTGACGAAATTGTCAATCTATTTAGTCATCACAGATTAGATTTTATATAGTTTTTATTTTGTTGTCAGTGAAAAAAGGTAGTTGACCAACATTTTTTTTTCTCATATTTTTTCTCAACAAAATGAACACTGATGTCAGGAATGTTTTGGCGTGATTTCCTAATGTAGTCTCGACGCTGCTTCCAGCGACCGCCACAGAATTGATTACACTTTCTCCAAACACAGACTGTATTAAATAATAATTAATATTGTATGAAATTATAACTAAATATCATAAACGACACAGGGACTGAATGTCTGGACTCATTTATCTTTTATTGTTGGAGCACAGTTCTTAAATTATGTAATTTTAACAGGTTTGACGTCAGGACTCCGACACTATATACCAGAGCCATTTTATATTCAATGGTTGTCCTGAAAGCTCTCTCTCACACTCACACACACACACACACACACACACACACACACACACACACACACACACACACACTGGGTCAGGGTCCAGGTTCTATTGTGCAATTGTCACAGCATTTTAACGTCTGGAAAGCAGCCAATCAAATCCCTCCATTCATGCTTTCATAGACACCACCGCCCACCCTGTCTGTCTGTCTGTTCTGAACAGGCAGACAGATACAGACAGACAGACAGATTAAGAGACAGACAGAGACTAATAATGAATGATTAAAGAGTAAAGACAATAGAATACATTTAATATATTTTTGTTTGTGGCGATTTAAAAAAAAACTTCTCGTTTCAGGAGTTTATAACTGAACCTGTCTGCCTGTCTCACTCTCTCCCTCCTGTCTCTATCAGAGCGAAGGTGAAAGACAAGATCCAGTTGATCAACAACATGTTGGACCAGGTGAACGAGATGATCATCGGAGGAGGAATGGCTTTCACCTTCCTGAAGGTCCTCAACAACATGGAGGTATGATCACACACACACACAACAATACACACACACACACACACACACACACACACACACACACACACACACACACACACACACACACACACACACACACACACACACACACACTCTTCACAACACGGTGCATTAGTCACACTCGCACCGTTCACACACATCCAACGCATGTAAACAGTGTGAAGAGTGCAGTTCAACCTTGATGTACTTTGACCGGGCATCAACCAATAGGAAAGAAGTACCATGCATTGGCCCCAGTTTCAACAAGCCATTCTACGAGCCCCTTTTGTCTTGTAGCCAACATTCCAACGTAAATGAAATGAACTACAAAACCCACACTGCCCACAAGAACCCACAAGGCAACATGGGAAACTGAGGTGTCTGACACTTGGCTGTGACGCTTATGAAGCACACAAGTGACCTTAAAGCGCAGTATTTGCTCCTTCCAGAGCAGTAGTATGTCACAAAAAAGTAGCAAAAATAGCAGATCTACAAGCTCAAAACGTGTCGCAACGTGTTTTGAGCTTGCAGATCTGCTATTTTTGCTACTTTGGAATTGGAATCCTGAATTATTTTTGCAAATGCATTATGCATTTCATTATGCATATGATTAAGTTAACTTTATGAACTTAAATACAAATACATTGGACATTAAAAAAAAGTCATTTAAGCTACTAATATAGACTGAAGTAATTAAAGCGGGTCATGTTTGCATGTTTGCAATTGTAACAGCTGAAATCAATAATATATCAGTATTCCGATATTAACCTGCGGGCCGCATTAAGTGAAGGTGGGGGTCTCATTTGGTCCCCGAGCCGCCAGTTGCCCATGTATGTTTCAGAGCATGTGAGCGGAGCTGAGCCAGGGGAAATGCCGCTCCACGCTCTCGGGGGCTGTTGTCACGCTCGCTATCCGTTCATGTTGGTTCATGTTGATTGACCTACAAGCTCACAATGGCTGCTGTTACATGGACAGTTTTATTCGGAATGAATACACTTCTATTCGGAATGAATGAATGGATGAATTCATTCAGAATAGAAATGCTCATGTAAACACCTCAATTGGAATAGAATATTCCATTCCAGTCTGACCCGAATGAATTTTCATTCGGGTTAGGAGGGGTGGTATAGACCGTTTGAATCGGGATATACCAATCGGAATTGACCATGTAAACACTTTATTCCAAACAATCCTCTCTGTTTGGAATACATGCATTACTTTGCGCATGTCCGTGCTTAGTAGTGCTGTCAGAATTGTCCAAAAATGACCTATCAAATCTCTAATTCGGCCACGGTCGCTCCTGCGGGATAAAATGAATGATTCTATTCTATAGCGTCATTTAATAAGCCTGTAATGGTTAAGCCCAGACTTGTCCAGGAGAACGGACGCTCCGAGGATTGCTGGCCTAGGCTACACTTATATGGATATTTTTCTAAACGGGTATTTTAGTCCTCAGTTTTTAAAAAGAATCCCTGGCCGCATGACAAAGATTATTTTTTTTAAATCCCTGTCCACACGTAAACGCAGAAACGCATTGATCAGCTGCAAGTTTCAATTTTAAATCAGTTTTTACATTTATTTATATATGAGGGGCCAAATACGTATACATTTTTAATCACATGTTAAGGCCCAATACTGCAATAGCTGCATTGTTTTAATAGCATACGTGAACAAAAATAAATGAAAACAACATTATTAGGGCGCAGCTGCAGCGAAAACAGATGAGTTTTACTTAATCAATTCATTACATGGGCAGCCGGAACGGTCGTCCCAAAACCCCACGCACCTTTTGAGCGGGCCATCCACGGCCGCTCCATGGTCGCTGGATTTTGACCCGGGGCGATTGTGTTTTAGGGCGACAGACCCCGCATTCAACCCGTGTGCGCACCGCGCGCTACTCGGCGCAGAAAGAGGGTTTTCGTCACAGTGAATGAGTTACAGCATGTTTCAAAGCTTTTTCATAATACAAGAAAAACGTGACACTCGGTATAATGAGTAGCTTATACTTTCTACTTAAGTATATTTTGATGCCAATACTTTTGTACTTTTGCCGTAAATGAGCGTGCCTTGTTTCATAGACTCTCTCTCTCCATTTATTATTATAATGACCATGAGCGGTCCGGTGTTTATGTATTATTATTTATTATTATAATGACCATGTGCGAATGCGCGATGACGTCATCGTACCTACATGAGAAATGTGACAAATAGTATAGGCTAGCCTAAAACTTGTAGATCTGCTACTTTTGCATTAAAACGGCGATAACAAAGGAACACAGGCTTGTACCGCATACAACGCTGCCTGGCCAGGAGTCGGTGCGTTGCTTACCGGCCTGTCTACGACCGACAGACCTCCGCCGCGGAGGCACAAGGGGGCTATTGCCTCCTCCCATGCCCACCAGGGGAAGCTCTGCTCCGGGTAGTGGCCCCTGGTCCATGCCCGGGCGTAGGCGGGAACCACTTTACGCATGTCAAAAGTTATATTCCGAATGAATGCTTTGGTCATGTAAACGAGGAATACTTTTATTCAGGTCCCATGTAAACAGGTGAGTGGAACAGATTCCTCTATTCGGAATGAGTTCATTCTGAATGAGTTCATTCTGAATGAATACATGATGTCCATGTAACTGTGGCCATTGTGAGCTTGTAGATCTGCTATTTTCAAAAGATTTTTATACATTTGAACACTCCCCGCTACGTTATATTGTCCCGCTCCGCTCACATGCTCTGGCTCCTTCTGAAGTTTTTAGTAAAGGGGGGTGATGTAACTACACATTGATGTCATTCAGAACTTCTGATGGGCGGTCTGGAGGTCACAGAACTCCTGCACCCCCAGATGTCCTGACTCTCCAAACTATATAGTGGGAGAAATATGTGAAAAAGTTTTCACTTCCGGCAGAAAGTGTGAAATTTTGCACCTAGGGGTATTTTTGGGCGCTGAATTCAAAAATTGCCGGATCCAAGAAGTCAGACCAAAGCGTCTGACTTATTAATTAGATAATTAGCATATTTGCTGCAAATATGCTAATTATCTAATTAATTATGCACAATACAAAAATGTACATGGCAGAAATGGATTCTACGGGAAAAAACACATAAGAATCAACTGAGAAAAGTTTGGTACACCCTTTTATCGAATTGTTATATATATCATTATGCCAATTGATTCCTCCCCACACACAGTGTGTTGTCACTGCTGTTGTATTCTACTGACTCACCTGCCAGTGAGGAGCCCCCACTGGGAGGACGTTACATTTATTTCTCATTAACTTGTTTATTTAATCTGTCCTACTCTGTTCTTCTTGGAAGCATTGTCCTGAACAGAAACACAAAGTTCTGTGCATGGTAGATTAGCCGCAAAACATTTGCATTTTCCAGCACACCGTTTTTTACACATGCATTTGATCAGCTCTCGACACCCTTTAGACGCCACCTCTGCCATCACCGTCCAAAATGGACACCAGCCATCGTCCTAACTTTTCACCCATCCCCAATCTGCAGGTGAAGGAATCTCTGGGTTGGCAATTTGGGACTGTCCCCAGATGTGACCAGCTTGAAATACTGCTCTCTTCACATGACGAAGTGCCTCCTTTGTGGGTGGAATATTTTCCACTTTGCGATTTCCATGAGCAAATAGCTGCTTGCGTGCCTCGTTCACTTTCTTCCCCCGCTGGTAGGCGTGCCAGGCATGTAGCAACATTCGCGAATCAGCCTCTTCATGTGTATGTACATGGTTGAAGTTGAGAAACATCAGAAGGGGGGCTTCTTCATAGGTTGTGAGAAGTGTTTTCCCATCTGGAACAACCATTGTTTCTAGAGCAGCAGAATAATGTCTTTTTGTTGGAATCTACTCGAAGGAAGCTACTCCAGTTTCGTGGCACGGATGTCTGTTCAGTCACATGGAGTGGTATGCCGATGCCACGACCAAGCCTGGTTCCTTCCTTACGTGTCCCACACCACATCAACACGCATCACAGACTCCTCATTCAACTTTCGTGCAATGTACGGAAGGAACTGTTTGTGTGTTGCAAGGAACGTCTACGGTACGGTACGGTACGGTACGGTACGGTACGGTAGAGTACAGTAGAGTACAGTACAGACCGTACAGTACCGTACAGTACCGTAGAGTAGAGTACAGTACAGACCGTACAGTAGAGTAGAGTACAGTACAGTAGAGTACCGTACAGACCGTACAGTCCAGACCGTACAGTACAGTACGTACAGTACGTACAGTACAGTACCGTACCGTACAGTACAGTACAGTACGAACTGCGCATGCGCCCGTGTGTGTGCGCACACGCTGGCTCTGTGTGTGCGCGCAAGAGACGACTCGCGCTAAACGTTGCGTGTGTGTGTGTGTGTGTGTGTGTTTGCGACGGGACCCGGGGGGTTCCGCGACGGGGGGTGTGTGGGGGGTTGCCCGTGGGGGGGGGTGACCGCGGGGGGACCCGCGGGGGGACCGCGCTACAGGACGTGCAATAACCTTCACCGGGTATGGTCTAGTTCTCAGTAATTACAACAATTCCGCCATCACCTTTCACAATAGCGTTCTGCTGTTCATGCATCTGATCGTGTGCCAAAGCAGAGAACTTGTGCAATGACAAAGTTCCCCTTGACAAATTCACGATGGGTATCTGGGGAATCATTTGGAAGTTCCTGATGGTCCGTTACATGCACTGTCAACCATCTAATATGCTATTTTTGAAGAATGAGTTTTGCTACAAAAATATTAAATAAGTGTGAACCCAGTAATATGATCTCATGTGAAAGAATACCCCTGAAAACATAGGTAGAGACACCAACATCATGAGGCTCAGATGAAGCACTTTGGAGTAACACTGGTTTCAATCAAATTTGCCATAAAAACAGACCGTTATCTGCTAAATTAATCTACAGAAACTGAAAATGTCAAAGTATTGCTGCATTACAATTTGGATTTCATCAAAACAAACTTGTTTCACATTCAAAAGTGATGAGGTGTCAAAGATTGGAATACAAAACCTAATTGAACCAAAAACGTTGGCGGCCATCTTTAATTCTCATTTTACGACCAGATCCCATGGGAAAAGTGCTTGGATCCGGCAAAATTTGAAATCGGCATACTTCAAACATGCCATATGCAAATTTTCACACTTTCTGCCGGAAGTGAACAACTGAGCCTTTTTTTGTTACATATTTCCCTCACTAATAGTTCAGAAAGCCTGTCCGAACGGCATGTTTTTTTTCTTTCTTTTTCCAAAGTTGAAAGGAGCGTGTATTGGCCTATTTAAATATAACCTGTTATTGTGTGACATATTGTGAGCTTGTACAGTATATCGGCTATTTTTGTGAATGTAAGAAAAGCTTAGTGGGTCAACTTATTATTTGGCATCAATAATTAAAAATAAATGTTGACAGAGTGATAACGGGAGTTATAACCCACTGGTCTAGACAGCTTTGTGAAAATATGTCGTTTTTATCACGTTAGGAAGCAAAAAGTAATGTGACCTCCAGTTGACCTCCAGGAACAAACAAGAAATGTTCCCACAATGCAGCTGAGATGATTGTCAAACTTTAAAAACGTGTTAAAGTCAGGAAATTATTCCAGGCTTCTGATAAAAAGTGTTTCCATCATATAGGGTTGTTGAAAGGTTTTGATTAAATGTGTTTCCATGCTAAATGGTTGCTGGAAGGGGATGTGCTGCAGAAAGTCTCCACTGAAAGTTATTCATTTAAAAGTAGAGTAAGTTGAGGTTTATTTGTTAAAAAGTTAACGCTCTATGTTGTGTTAGTGATTACAATGTAGGCATTTTACGCTCTTATCCAGAGAGACTTTCAATAAGCAAGGTAAATAATCACTTACATATAATGCAGTGAGACAGTGTTGTGCCTTAACCCAAGACTGTGTGTGTGTGTGTGTGTGTGTGTGTGTGTGTGTGTGTGTGTGTTCTTTGCTTCTGGGGGTCCCTGGAACAATATATTTTGAGATGGGGGTCCACGGCCAAATACATATCATTTTGGGTGTCCTTGACATGAAAAGGTTTGAGAACCACTGATTATAGCAACATTTTTTTTTTTAAACTGTTAGTATTGAGAAGACATTTGTAGAATCCCCCAGAAGCAAAGATTTGAGTTAAAAATGTTTGCCTTAAAAGAATATATATTCAAAGATTCGCACACATTTTCACGATTTTTCAAAAATAGCAGATCTACAAGCTTGTAGCGCGGCACTCCGCTATGAGCTTGTATATCTGCTATTTTTCAATAGCCAAAGTGTAAAATAATGCTTTTTAGCTCAAATCAAAGAATGACTAACAGCCAAGCTTTAGTCTGCTGCTTAAAATACCTCAGATTGGTGGTCAGTTTGACACCGTGGTATCCAGACTGTTCCACTGTGTGACTCCTAGTATGTAAGTAAATGATCCCTGTCCCCAACATAGTTTTTACATTTAAAACTGGGCACATTTGCTACACTAGCTCTGGTGAAAATATTGTGAACTTCCCCTACCCGAGTAATGAGATTACAACAGTAAGCATTGCTATAGAGCGTTTGTTCAGTAACAGGGGTCTGCCTGTCTCTCCAGCTCTTCAATAAACGCTACAAACCTGTTCAAGTCAGAATACCAATGTCGTCCAGATCAGGGGTGTATTGGTGATTTCTTTTTTTCCCGGCGGAACGGTATTTTAATGATGGCACGCGGACACCGCGCTTATTTTATTTTACCTTAAAGTAGGAAACATGTTTGTATAGTTTGTCTTTTTAAACTAATACAGATTCAAGGAATGCTATGAATTATAGAGCTGAAACTAAAAGTTTGCTTTGAACGAGTATCTTTCTCTTCTTCGACGGTGGGGGGCACTGTACCGTGCCGTACCTTGCGTGTGAGAAAATTTAGCGGTGGAACACTGTGGTACTCCGTGTGGCCCCATGACACCACTGATCCAGATTCATCCACGACGTGTTGTGCTGTTTTAGTCAAATGTTGGCCGCACAATGGACGCTAGGGCTCATGTGGCTAAGGAGAGTGAAATAGTTTCAAGGTTTTAATGAGGTCTTAACGAGGCGTTCCTCTCCCCTGCTCTTAGATCGGTACCTCGCTGTACGATGACGAAGGAGCGAAGATCGTCAAGGACCTGATGGCGAAGGCCGAGAAGAACGGCGTGAAGATCAACCTCCCTGTCGACTTCATCACCGCCGATAAGTTTGATGAGAAAGCTGCTGTTGGTTCCGCTACTGTTGCGGCTGGTATCCCCGCTGGATGGATGGTGAGTCAACGTTGCGATACGTTTGACGAGTGTGACATTATCGATGGGTAATCTAAACTAATAGAAACTACAGCCTTTCTCTTACTGGAAAGTTAGCATGCTGAAATGGAAGCCATTGTTTTCACATTAATAAAAACAAAACTTAAAAAAAGGTTTCTAAACTGTCCACAGTCCACCAATGAGACGCAGTGAGTAGACAGAAATGGTGTCATCTTATAAATGAGCATTAGTGAGGACCAGTTATATGAAGATGAGATTGAAAATGGGTGAAGTGGTCCTTTAATGAGTTGACGCTGTTTCATTGGCTAATATATATATATATATATACATAATTTGTCTTATCCACAAACCCAAACTAATGTCTATACATAATTTATATTGTAACTTATATCTAAACATTACCATCTGTAAACTAATGTCTAAACAACCAAACTTTATATGGGGCGGCCATAGCTGAGTGGTTAGTGAGCCCGCCTAGGGAGCCAGAGGCCCTGGTTGCCCCAGGTACGATTTCAGGCCACGCCAGCATATGTGTCGATGAAATGAAATTTGTCCCTGAGCAAGACTCTTAACCCCTAATTGCTCACAGGCCCTCATTGGAAACAAGCCCGCAAGGACTTCCATGAACGTCCTGTTAAAAGGAATTATCCTTATATCTAAACTTAGCAGATCAGTATCACCAATTGTGTCCTGATTTTTAACCACTTTAAACCGGCCGTCACCAACCTATTGACGTGCCCAAAATGGTGACGCCAAAATGAAAGTGGTAATGTTGTGAGTAAAACACGATTTCATTGGTGGAGGTGCAGGATATAACTTTATTTAGTGAATAGAACATCATTTTATTGGTGGAGGTGGTATCCCTCTCTGTCTGTCCTACCTCACTCTGTGGTCTGGTAGGACACCTACTGGTTGACAAGAGGTACTGCATGCATGTCATACTCAACCTCCAGTTTAATATACGTACATTAGGACTCAAGTACTGGAGTACTTAGTCCATCACTGGGTGATGGAACTTAAATGTGTTTAACATTCCTATATGGCAGTAGTTTTCAACCTTTTTCATATCAAAGTCCATTATTTATTTGGCATTTGAGCCACGGACCACCGTTTGA
Organism: Gymnoscopelus braueri; assembly: GCF_963280865.1. Taxonomy (NCBI): domain Eukaryota; kingdom Metazoa; phylum Chordata; class Actinopteri; order Myctophiformes; family Myctophidae; genus Gymnoscopelus; species Gymnoscopelus braueri. The sequence goes on from NC_137609.1 coordinate 4,056,331, forward strand.
TGAGATATAGACTCTCAGACCCAAGACTTAGAATATTTTGTTGTTGTTGGATGAGATTTTGTCCACAATTCCATGCTGTGTTGATGTTGGTACCATAAAAGAGAGAGATAACAGGCAAATGTTGATCAAACTAACAATTCTTTAAGTAATGCAGATGTTTAATAATAATTTAACTCGTGAGAGCATATAATGATACCAAATGGACCGGTAACGGTCCATTTAGTTTCATTTTACGCTAAAGATCTATAAGGGTCCATTTGGTTACCAACTCCATCATTTAGCTGGGGACCACCTGGAACCCCAGGTGGTCCCCCCAGTGGGGACCACTGGTGGTCCCCGGACTACTGGTTGAGAACCACTGCTTTATGGTGAATAAAGAATAAAAAAAACCAAGAGAATGGAGTTTGAAAAAGAAAGAACTGCAAAGAATTGGGGCCCAGGATTAAGAAGAGCAATACTATCAAAAGTCCATTGATAAACTCAGAACAGAACCACACTCACAGTGCCTTGTCGCCAGTCTGTTTCCTCAGTATTTACAAAACATTGCCTTTCTTGTTTAAAACTCTTGGGAGCCAAATTGTCTCATGCACGGATGACGTCGCACACGCGTGCGTGTGTGCGAACTGAGTTCCTGTTGAAGCCTATGGACAGCGCAACTTCCTGCATGAGACACTTTATACTGGACGTGAATTAAAAATAAGCTTAAAAGCAGAGTTGTAAAGTAACTAAGTACATTTACTCAATTACTGTACTTAAGTACAATTTTGAGGTACTTTTACTTTACTGGAGTATTTCCAATTGTCTATACTTTTACTTCTACTCAACTACATCTCAGAGGCAAATTTTGTACTTTAACTCCACTACAATTATTTGAAAACTTTAGTTACTTTGCAGATATAAATTATTACATTATAACGTAATACATTAACCACTTTTGCCCTATTTTATACAGTACTAAAATGTTTGAAAATAGCCGATCTACAAGCTCACAACGCGTCACATCGCGTAGATCTGCTATTTTCAAACATTTTAGTACTTTTACTTTTGGTACTTTTAAGTACATTTTGATACCAATACTTTTGTACTTTTACTCAAGTACATTTTGAAAAACGGAGTACTTCTACATTGCAGTATTGATACTTTTAAAGTAAAACATTTGAGTACTTTTCCGACCACTGCTTCAAAGTGATGTTTTGGAAGTACTGAGCATGGTTCTCTTCAGGGCTTGACTGAGTCTAACATATATTGTGGTGTTCCACAGGGATTAGACTGGGTCTACCATATATTGTGGTGTTCCACAGTGATTAGACTGGGTCTAACATATATTGTGGTGTTCCACAGGGATTAGACTGGGTCTACCATATATTGTGGTGTTCCACAGGGATTAGACTGGGTCTAACATATATTGTGGTGTTCCACAGGGATTAGACTGGGTCTACCATATATTGTGGTGTTCCACAGGGATTAGACTGGGTCTACCATATATTGTGGTGTTCCACAAGGATTAGACTGAGTCTAACATATATTGTGGTGTTCCACAGGGATTAGACTGAGTCTAACATATATTGTGGTGTTCCACAGGGATTAGACTGGGTCTAAACATATATTGTGGTGTTCCACAAGGATTAGACTGGGTCTAACCTATATATTGTGGTGTTCCACAGGGATTAGACTGGGTCTAACCTATATATTGTGGTGTTCCACAGGGATTAGACTGGGTCTACCATATATTGTGGTGTTCCACAAGGATTAGACTGAGTCTAAAATATATTGTGGTGTTCCACAGGGATTAGACTGAGTCTAACATATATTTGGTGTTCCACAGGGATTAGACTGGGTCTAAACATATATTGTGGTGTTCCACAGGGATTAGACTGGGTCTAAACATATATTGTGGTGTTCCACAGGGATTAGACTGGGTCTAAACATATATTGTGGTGTTCCTCAGGGCTTGGACTGTGGTCCAGAGAGTAACAAGGCGTTTGCGGACGCGGTGTTGAGAGCCAAGCAGATCGTGTGGAACGGGCCAGTCGGCGTGTTTGAGTGGGACACCTTCGCCATCGGAACCAAGAGCCTGATGGACAAAGTGGTGGAGGTCACCAAGACCGGATGTGTCACCATCATCGGTAAAAACCCTGACCCTAATGACCCTGTACCTTCACCCCTAACCCTAATGACCCTGTAGCTTCAGCCCTAACCAGTGGTGGAAAGTAACTAAGTAGTGTACTTAAGTAAAATTCTGATAAAATGCTTGAGTATTTCCAATCTCCAATACTTTGACTTCTACTCCACTACATCTCAAAGGCAAATATTGTACTTTTACTCCACTACAATTATTTGAAAACTTTAGTTACTTTGTAGATTTAGATTATTTTTACAAAACATACATTAACCACTTCAGCCCTATATATATATATATATATATATATATATATATATATATATATATATATATATATATATATATATATATATATATATATATATATATATATTTTGGCCATTTGAAAATAGCAGATATACAAGCTCACAATGCGTCGCGACACATTGTGAGCTTGTAGATCTGCTATTTTCAAAAGATATTTATACATTTGAAAACTTGAAATCGGACATTCTGTATAATGAGTACTTTTACCTCTGGTGCTTTAAGTACATTTGATACCATCACTTTTGTACTTTTACTCAAGTAAATATTAAATTCCGGACTTTTACTTGTAACGGAATATTTCTACAATGCAGTATTGATACTTAAGTAAAACATTTGTGTACTTTTTCCGCCACTGCCCCCAACCCTAATGACCCTGTACCAAACATTACTAGCCCACTCTACCTTCACTCTAGAACCCTGAACCCTAACTCTAACCAACACATGTCTTAACGTATCACCATGACCGCATGGATTTAAGTTCTCAAGTCGCCATGACTGATTTCAGTCATTTGGATACCATAGAAGCCAGCATGTTCATTTTGTATCGATTTGTTCATACGTACAGTCAAATGTTCTTTTCATATATTGCATTTTAAATTCAAATCTTAAAGGAGTAGTTCACCCAAAAACATTACTCATCTTCTATCAATTACACTCCCCATGAAGCATTGAATTCATGGAGATTTGTTTGTTTTTTATCGCATTCCTAAGCTAATCATTTGATGACCGGCGGTCTCTCCGGTAGGAGAGACAAAGAGTCTCCTTTGTGTCTCCTACCGGATACATTAGCATCTTTATTATTATCATCAAATTATTGGCTCAGGAATGTGACAAAAACAATTGAATTCAATGCTTCATTGGGTGTGTAATTGATAGAAAATAAGTATTTTTTGGGGTGAACTATCCCTTAAGTTTTTAATAGAAAGTGTCCTCTTACACACCTACTTTGCCAGTTTGCTTAGGAAAGATTCAGCATGAAAAGAGGGAGAAGTCTTGCACACTGTACTCAATTACAAAAGTAGTTTTACTGAATACAGAATGTTTCAGTCTAACTGACCTTCATCATCTAATAGTTTCATCATCTATAGATTTCAGGTATCTCTGATGAATCTATAGATGATGGATTTTTTTTTATTTTATATTTAATTATATGATATACTATATTTAATAAATACCCTTTGTTTTGCCGTTTTCAAAAAATCAAAAAATCACAGAATCAAACGTTTTATGGTCATGATTCATGTCATGTCATGATGGCTTGATTCGAGGCTTAAATTAATAGATAAAAATATTTTTGGAAATGTCAATGGGAAAAATGCATTGAGTTGTTCCTTCCGGCACCACGAAAAACCAGGAAGTGGGCGGGAACTGCGATGCTCTAAACACCACTGACTGACGGTCTCTCTCTCTTTCTGTGTGTGTGTGTGCTACCCGTCTCCTCCCAGGTGGGGGCGACACAGCCACATGCTGTGCTAAGTGGGACACAGAGGACAAGGTCAGCCATGTTAGTACGGGAGGCGGCGCTTCACTGGAGCTGCTGGAGGGTGAGACATGTTCATTAACACATTCATTAACTGTATGTATAAACTCATATTGAAACTCATATTAAAGTATAAACTCATATTAAACTTTATAAACTCATATTAAACTTTATAAAGCCAAACCACAAAGAAGTGTCTGTGTGGATGTGGTGATGGTTGTTGATGGTTCTATAGATTCAACGACCAATGGAACGCATTCATAGAAAAAACCATAAGAATTGTGCATTTGCTGTCAGAAACGGTTATACTGTACATCTAGCGCGGATTCATAGCCTATAAGGAGTTCACCTTAAGGCTATGGGACTTTCGATTCTTCGCGCACACACCACAGGCTGCATAGCCTGCAGTAAATATAAAAAATACACTTTCGCTACTCACCAAAACAAAGAGGGTTTTATGGAGTTGAAAGCCAACTCTACTAAGTGGGAACACTCTGAGCCCAGGCCCCCCACCTCACGTCTAAAATACACTTTTTGGACAAAATGTTAAATATTTCACCGTAAAGAAAACATTATTTAGTTACTCCGCTGTGCCCTCTACAGATCTGGTCAATGGAATTTTTCTATTGACAAGAACTGTAGAGGGCTACAGACGAGAGGCTATGCAGCCTGTGGTCCGTGCGCAAAGAATCGAAAGTCCCATAGCCTTAAGGAGAACTCCTTCTAGGCTATGAATCAGAGCTACTGTACATCCAGGTTAGCTTGGGATAAACTTTTGAAACGAAAGACAGCAGCATTTCTGTGTTTTGCATTCACTTGGTATTAAAACCAATTGGGACAATTGGCAGCACATTTTTTCAAATGCATTGTCTCTTTGTCCTCAGGTAAAGTCCTGCCTGGAGTCGACGCCCTGAGCAGCGCTTAAACACACACACACACACACACACACACACACACACACTAACTCACATAACCAGCACACACAGACAGACACATGCACTCACGCACACACTCTGGGATCTGAGATGTTCATCCTGCGGTGTGATATGAAAGGGACCTTCCTACAGCCGTGTTGTAAACCTACTCCCTTCTGTAGCTCTGTGTGTGTGTGTTTGTTTGTACTTGTTTTACTATACTTGTGAGGGCCAAATGTGACCCCACAAGTATGGTAATTCAACTGTGTGTACTTGGATGTGTTGCACTGCTGTACTCCCTGTATACATGCTGTGTGGTATTACATCATGTGATATTAATATTGTCTCTCTACTGTATCTGCCTAGTCGTTTAATGTTTTCTATAAATCCTGCTTTATGTAAACAATGTGAACGTAACTTTATCCTAAAGTTGTGTTTTCTGGAAGTCCTGCTTCAGTCTGACTTGCAGTGAAACTATTGTGTAAGATACAGTAGTTGTGAAGGTTAGAACCTGACGGTTAAAATATAATAACATATGGTATGCTATATGTTAATATATGTTAATATAATGCTAATGTAGACCTTAACGTTATGTTAACGGTTGAATTACAGTTCATTTTGTTCAGACAAAATAAAGCAGTTTCTGTTAAAAGGAGACGAGCCGTGATGTTCGTTATTCATTGTTTTGTTTTTTACCCCTTCTCCCCAATTTAGTCGTTATGCCAAATAATTCCTCCCCTCACGCATATCTGTGTGTTGTCACTGCTGTTGTATCCTACTGACTCACCTGCCAGTGAGGAGCCCCCACCGGGAGGATGCCTTCGTCCTACTCCTCCCGCTCAACACTCCCTGCTGACGGGATTCGCCCTCAGCCCGTAGTACATAAAGTGACAAATATCACCCTCCCCGTCATGATATATTTGTTCTTTACAGCTTTGAAAATGTTGTTATCATTGTGATACCAATGAATAGGAACTTAAATGTTCGTTCCATTGATCCAATCCAGAACACAAATAAACATGCTCTGAATATGCACGCGGCCCACCCATCTCAGATCGGTGGGCCACGGACACTTCTGAGATTTTATAAGTGTGCCCTGATCCAGAAAAGGTTGAGTTACTGTTTTAGTTAGATATGAAAGGAAGCAGTCATCTCTGGATGCATTCTGGACTAAAAACACAGGCATGTGAAAGCTTAAGTAAGTGATTTCCTTGTGATAAATAGCTCTATATTGTGATAGTACTTATTGCTATTGAGTGTTTGTTCAGTAACAGGAGTTTGTTCAAAGAAATGAGCAGACAATATTGGAACTGGAACACTATCAAAATGAATACTTTTCTGTTTATTAAAGAGCTGGGGAGACCCCTGTTACTGAACAAACACTCTATAGCTATAGCAATGATTACTATCACAATATAGAGCTATTTAACACTGTTACTGAACAAACACTATGGTTTCAACACAAAGCTTTGCCAAAAAAAACATCTCAGGCAGGAATTAGTTTCACTCTGTGTCCACTAGATGGCGCACAACATGATTCAGTGAAAAGAAATATGGATGGTTTGCAGTCCCAACCATAGTCCAACGGTCCCAACGTGTCTACTGTAAAACCCCCATTACCCACAATCCACTGAGACGGTTTGTAGTCCCAACGTGTCCACCGTAAACACCATTACCCACAATGCACTGGAAAGCCCACGTGGCTCCGCCCACACCTGTAGAGTGTGTGTGTGTGTGTGTGTTCACTTTCTTCTGTGAAGAAACGCCGCGTGACGGAGATATGGATTTAAAGTGTTCTGATCAGTGTGTGGTAAGTTGTGTACATTTGTAAAGTGAGTGTGTGTTAAGAGTGTGTAGTTAGTGTGTGTGTCACAACGTGTGTTTGTTTGTGTTTGGATTTGAACCACGTGTTTTTTTTTTAAACAACAGTAGCGCTTCCCGAAACAGAGAGGGGGGGGGCGTATAAAGTTACTGTAACGACATTTCACGGATGTAAAGTAACTAAGTACATTTACTCAAGTACTGTACTTGGCTACGATTTTGAGGTATTTTGTACTTTACTGGAGCATTTCTTATTTTCACTACTTTTACTTCTACTCCATACATCTCAGAGGCAAATATTGTACTTTTTCTCCACTACAATTATATGAAAACTTAATTATATTTTGATGCCAATACATTGTGGTGTTGCTACTTAATAATTAAGATATCTGAGTACTTCTTCCAAGTTCCACCACTGCAACATTTACACTGGATTTAAAGTTACTGTTACTCCACATGAAATACTTTAAAGGCTTTGAGGCTATGACGTCATTCATTCATTCATAAAGCTGTGGCTGTGGCTGCTGTTAAAGTCATTAAAACATTAATTAATGAAACGCATTAAAAACAGATGATAGAAGTTTCTCTTATCATGTGACAAAAGTTTAGCCATCCTGTCTAGTTTCAGCTTTCACTCCTGTGTTTTGTTTTGTTTCTTTTTGAACGTTTATAGAAGCCAGTGGTGGAAAGTAACTAAGTCAATTTACTCAAGTACTGTACTTAAGTGCAATTTTGAGTTTTTTTTTTACTTTACTTGAGTATATCAATTTTTCAATACGTTTACTTCTACTCCACTACATCTCAGAGGCAAATATTGTACTTTTTACTCCACTACAATTCTTTGAAAACTTAAGTTACTAGTTACTTTGAAGCAACTAGTAAGTAAAACATACATCAACTAGCCCTCTATATACTTTGGCTATTTTCGAAATACTTTTCATACACATTGAACTTGTGAAATGGGACATTCTGCATAATGAGTACTTTTACTTTTAGTACTTAAGTATATTTTGGAGCTATTGGAGAGCTAACTCTCTCCAGTGTAAGGGCTGCCAAAAATGGGTCCACAGGAGATGCAGTGGAGTAAAAGGTAGCCTGCAAGTGGCCAGCGAAACATTCCAGTGTAAGCGGTGCAGGGGAGAAGTCGCACAGGTAGATGCAGCCGAGCAAGAGGGGCTTGTAGTAGACGGGGAGACGTATGAGGTGGTGGACAGTTTCTGCTACCTGGGATACATGCTTAACGCTGATGGGGGGGATGGACCTAGCGGTGACCACAAGGGTGAGAAGTGGATGGAAGAAGTTCAGGGAACTCATGCCCTTCCTAACATCCAAGGCCCCATCCCTGAAGATGAAAGGGCAAGTGTACTCAGCCTGCGTCAGAAGTGGCATGACATATGGAAGTGAGACATGGGCCATGAGGGTGGAGCATGAAGAGAAGCTGAACAGAGCAGAGATGAGGATGATCAGATGGATGTGCGGTGTATCACTGAGGGAGAGAAAGACCAGTGCAGAGCTGAGACAGAAGATGGGAGTGGAGGCCATAGTGGATGTGGTGAGGAGAGGCAGACTGCGATGGTACGGACACGTTGTAAGGAAGGAGGAGAATGATTGGGTGAAGAAAGTAATGTCGATCAACTTGGAGGGGACAAGACCCAGTGGCCGGCCTAAGAAGACCTGGCAGATGACCGTATTAGCTGACATGAAAGCACTCGGCATCAATCACGAGATGGCCATGGACCGTTCCCGGTGGAAGAAAGCCATAGCGAGAACCCAGTCCAACCCAGCGGAGCCTGGAAAGCGGACTTTAAACATATGATGATGATTTTGATGCTAATAATTTTGTACTTTTGACTACTGACACTTTTACTTGTAACAAAGTATTTCTATATTGTGGTATTGCTATTTTATTTTTTTTACAAGCTAACTTGCACATAGTGTTATCTTGATGTTACTATATTGCTGCTAAACTAAGTATACATGATGTAAACATGCTTGAACATTAAAATAATTCTACAAATGCTACAAATCCATACAAACCTAGTGTCTAGCCAGTCATTTTGGGGCATAAAGCAGAAGTTGAAGAGTAAATGTAGCTGTGCATGTATACTTAACATTATTTCAAATTCAGACCATTTTACAAATTCAATATACACATTTTGGGGGATAGAAACATTGACAAACCAAACACTAACTCAATGGAATGTGTGGAGTGGAGATATTTAACAGAATTTTTAAATGGATATGAAACTAGATGACAATTAGCTGAACTATAATGTTTATTTATTATTACTAATATTCTTTCAAAATTGGCCTGAAAAATCACCTATCAGGAGACCATAAGGGGAGATCAATGCAATTTCCCATAGAAAGGAGGTGACATTCACTGCTGACGTTTTTCCTTTTTTATCCTTTGTAGATATAGTGTTTATGTGTGTTATTTTTATGATGTTGATGAATGGATACATAGGACCACAATGGAAACTTTTTTGTGTTATCCTTTTAGCCTTAACGTCTTGACTGTACCACATGCTGTTAACATGTTTGACTATTAAAGTATTCAATCAGTCAATCAATTATTATGATTATTATTATTGTTGATGCCCACTCGATCTGTATCCTGTTTGTTGATGTTCCAGTAGACAGAACCACTATGAAACCAGTGGAACCAGCATAGAACCAGCATGGTGTCGTTGGACCAGTGGGGACCGGAGCAGGTGGCAGGATGGTTGTGTCACATCGGGATGCCAGGCTGTGCCAACACCTTCCTGGGTAAGAACCGCACGCACACACACACTGAGCCAAGCTGTGCCACACAAACACACACACACACACACTGAGCCAAGCTGTGCCACACACACACTGATATATACCATATACACAATAGAATGGTTGTAATATTACATACATTTCATGTATTCCATATACACAGCCATAAATCATTCCCATGCCCTCATGTCGGTGAAAAGTGTTACAAGTTGTAGCTGTGTGTGTACTCAGTTCACTCACTGCTCACACAATAATGAATTACTGCAACTTGGGGTCAGATCCTCTAGTTTCACGTCCATTTGAAAGTTCTGACAGAAACAGTGTTCAGGACTGAACATATGAACACTTCCTCCAGTGTACGGTATGGCAGTGGTTCTCAACCCCCCAAACATTTAACTGGGGACCCCCCAAAATAATCCTATTTGAACTGGGTGGTTAGTGAGCCCGCCTAGGGAGCCAGAGGCCCTGGTTGCCCCAGGTACGATTCCAGGCCAGGCCAGCAAATGTGTCGATGAAATGAAATTTGTCCCTGAGCAAGACTCTTAACCCCTAATTGCTCACAGGCCCTCATTGGAAACAAGACCGCAAGGACTTTCATGAACAGACCTGTTAAAAGGAATTATCCTTATCCTTACCCCCCCACCCTGACTAGCACTTGGAATTGTAGGAGTTGAGGCATATAGTTTGACTCGGTTCCACAGATAAATATTGTGAAAACAGCCAACACAAAAAAACGGACACACAACTGACCTAGTCAATGTGTGTGCCCCGTACTGTATGTGCTGCCCCTAGACTAAAGGAAGTGCAGAGATTGTGCTCCGTGTGCAGCTCATGGGAAAGTGGAGATATTTGACTAAACACACGTTTTCTGTCAGAACTTTCAAATGGATATGAATCCTATAGGACAATATCTGACCCCAAGTCACAGTAATTAATTATAGGGTGAGTTTATAGGGTGAGTAGTGAGTACACACACAGTTACAACTTTCAATGCCGCCGCCATTATTCTGCTACCCATGATTTATGGCTGTGTATATGGAATACACGAAATGTATGTAATATCAGTTATTCTAGGGCTTTGTATATGAAATGTATGTACCGTAATATCACAGCCATTCTAGGACTATGATCTGATGAGCTTGTAAATCTGTTCTGTTTGGACAGTAACACCACGTGTGGAACACAGTCTTAAAGTTACCGTACAAATGTTCAGTTTGTCTTTGAAAGAAACCTGGAAGACATTCTATGAAATGAGAGTGACAGAGACACTGATAATGATGATGATGATGATGATGAACTTCAACTCAACTACAGCTCTTCCTGTGCTGTGATGTCATAGTGAGGTCATAATGATTTCATAACAATAATTAAGCTCACATTTTAACTGATTTGGACAAAATAAAAAAAGTATCTCAGTTCTGACCACTAGGTGGTGTAGTCTGACATGAAACACACGCTTAGAATGTAGAAATACACACACACACACACACACACACACACACACACACACACACACACACACACACACACACACACACACATACATTACATTACAATACATATTTAGTACAAATAAGGGACACAAGATAAGAAATGAGAAAAGTAAATTCAGAATATGGAAATACAATTTAAAATGAATATTTAAATAGTACAACCCGTAATCAAACACAAATGAAAACGAACAGAATAACGTAAATAAATATAATAATATGATCAACAATCACAGTCTTTAAAGCAATGACTGTAAATAAGGACAGTAAGAGTTTTAAAAGTGATGTAAAGTGTAATGAATGAAGGACTCATCTACAAAGTGCTGTCCCATTCCATTCCTTTTTATACAATTTGGAGCCCTTGCAGCCTCTCACCCTCAAGCCCTTACCAGCTGACGTCACATAAAGGGATAGTTCACCCAAATTCCCTATCGTTTAGTCACCCCATGGAGACTTGAATTCATGGACATTTTTTAGTTTTTGTCGTATTCCTAAGCCAATAATTTGATGACCAGTGAACCGGTAGGAAGCGGTTCCGGTAGGAGACACAAAGGAGACTGTGTGTGTGTGTGTGTGTGTGTGTGTGTGTGTGTGTGTGTGTGTGTGTGTGTGTGTGTGTGTGTGTGTGTGTGTGTGTGTGTGTGTGTGTGTGTGACTGTGTTGTACTGTACCGAATTTCTGTCAGAGAAGTAGACTTAATAAATCATAATAATAATCCTAATTATTCTTATTCTTATATTTCACAGAGAACAGTGTAACAGGGTTGGATCTCTTGGAAGTGAGCGACTCCATGTTGGGTGAGTCTCAAGTAAAACACAAGAAAAGAGATTTAAAAAAATGTGTATATGTAAGGGAATGCAGTAATGTGTAAACGGAGCCGTGTCACATTGCAACTGGCAAAAAGTAGCTTACAAAACCACAAAATGTTAATGTTGTTAGAAATGTTTATGCGTGTACATGTTGGCAAGGCTAACCTGGTGTAACTGTCAAGCCATATGAAACAAATGGCAGCAATTTGTTCTGGCTTTTGCAGTCACTCTGTCTAAAAGTATTGGGACAAAAAGCAGCAATTTTTCAAATGTGTTTAAAGTTAGTTGCTCTGTATGTCAAGCATTTCTATCTGGAGATCAACTCTGTGCAGACAGCGCAGGAAAACACACAATGATCAGTAGTCTTTAAGGCGCTTGTATTCCATTAGACATCCTTCTAATGTCACAACAGCTCACTAATCTTGCTGCTGTGTTTGCACATAGTTGTACTTCACCCTGCAGATATGGGAGTTTTTTTGTCATGGTCTCCGCCAGGCCGAAGGCGTGGCCGAGACTATGTTTTGCCCCCTGTCCGCGTGTCCGTCCGTCTGTGAACAGCTAAGCTCCAGCACCGTTGGCCTGATCGATGTGAAACTGTCTCCCTGGATGCCAGAGCAGAACCTCTGCCCTAACTTTGTCAGATCAGCCTGTTATAGCACCACCAGGAGACCGACTTTTTTCAAAACACATTGTTTGATGTTACTCCTACAGATTTAGGATGGATCTGTCCGTCTTGAACAAAATGCCTCAAATCATGAAGGCAGCATGCGTTGCCGTGCAACTTTGCACACACATTCCCACTAGGCCAAGGAAGAAATGCCCCCCCCCCCCTAATTTTTTTCAAATCGGCCCCATGGTGGCTCTATAACAGGCCGACTCACATTTTTACCTATAACTGGACCGATGGACGCGAGGCCAAGGAAAAACCTCTGATTTTGTCCAAACATCACGTAAATCGGTACACAGTGGCCCTCATTTATCAACGCGGTGCAGCCCAAATAATGGGCGTACGGCGAGATCACCGCACCTTTCGGCATTTATCAATATATCCTGACGTGGGCTTCATCCTACCGTAAGCTGAAATCTCACGCCTGGTAGAGAGCAGTTGTTGACTTTGGCTGCGCCCGTTTATTCCATTCTAGACCTGCGGAGCAACATTGTCTGACTGTCTGACAGGCATCTGGACACATAATCCACTCCTAAATGTATATCTACACTAATAAATAATCCCTGTGAAAAAATAACATTTTATAAAGTAATTTAAACAAACTGCTTTAACAGTCATTCGGTTGCATTGGCTATTTTAAAATAGCAGATCTGCAAGCTCACAACGGGTCGCATCGCGACGCGTTGTGAGCTTGTAGATCTGCTATTTTCAAAATATACAGCGCTTCTGCGAGCGCATTTTCGGGACTCCCGACGATCTTTTCATGGACAGTGAGGTGTTCAAACTTACAGTAGCTTGTCCTATGTTATGGAGTTATGTCATAGAGAGACTACAACCTGGCTGGGTTAAGGATATAAACCCGACGCTCCAATCTCTTATTAACGTGGCGGCACGGAATCACTGCAGCCTGTCCGAGTCTGACTGCTTTATTTTAGTGTAACTCGAACGCGCACTGCTCGGTATGGGGGTAAATAAATTAATATGCAAACGTATTCCATTCATGGTGATGTGATTGTTATCATAATATGTCATTCATGTAGGCTACAAGCCTACGTGACAAAGATTGTACCGCTACGGATTACATGAAAGACACAGGGGTGTGTGTGTGTGTGTGTGTGTGTGTGTGTGTGTGTGTGTGTGTGTGTGTGTGTGTGTGTGTGTGTGTGTGTGTGTGTGTGTGTGTGTGTGTGTGTGTGTGTGTGTGTGTGTGTGTGTGTGTGTGTGTGTGTGTGTGTGTGTGTGTGTGTGAGAGAGAGAGGCGTGTGTGTGACTTGACAGGCAGCGAGGCGAGCCGGCGAAACTCTTTCTTTTTGGTTCTTCATGTCGTAAAATCGTGGTGTTTCCAGAATATTTAAGGGGGTGTTATTTAAATGACGCTCACGTGAGATTTATCAAGGCTGGGACCAAATGTACGCTCGGATCGGCTGTGTAGGATTCGTTGATAAATGTGACTTCGACGTTGGCGTACGGCCGAATATATGGAAAAATATACGCTGGTTTATACGCTCCGTTGATCTCTATGGTCATGTGATCAAGACAGATCTGTCCGATTTGTTACGGTCCATCCTGATTGGCTATCCCACAAATCAACATATCGTGTCTGTGCAATAACTTCATCAACATGCATCGCTCAACTTCTACAGATTCCTCTCACCTCTATATTGACTGAGGAGCACTTTTTCTAGGTGGTCATGTTTTCAAACTCTTCTTGGGTGATTGTAATCTGTAGGAAGTATGTGTCTCTGATGTCTTGGTACAGTGGGCAGCTGGTTAGAAAGTTGATTTTGTGTGCATTGAGTGCACAGTCTATCTTCTCTTGGGAAGATCGCAAGACTGTAGCCACGTTTACATGGACACTTTTCTTCCAATCTGATTAAAATAAACCCGATTGAAGGTTTTGGATCAAGTGTTTACATGGGATGTGATCTAATCCGATCTGGTGTATACGTAGACCTGTTTTCAATCGGATTTGCTGTTGTGCAAATTATGAAATACATTGCATTTCCCTGTATCCATTAGTAACTTTATATAATAATAATAATAATGATAATAATAATAATAATAATAATATATAATGCAAATGCACATAGCCAGCCCTAGCCTATAAACAATACATATTTGCACCTGGCAGCCCATAAGAATATAATAGCCTACATGTCATGGTCCATGGACAAGTGAATTCACGATAATAACAAAAAGGCTGTAGTTAATTAATATTTAGGCTACTTATAAAATGGCCTATTTTCTTATATTCCCATACCCCAGTCCCATTATTATTTATCTGATGAAGGATATGGGATATTGTGCTGGTGGTTTCTTAGGCTATTTATGATGGCGTTTTCAAAAAGGTGGCGTTTTCAAAAAGTTACTGGCCTGGGGCCCGTTTCAAGAAACCTGGATTAGGGATAAACCGGGTTTAATCGGCTATCCTGGCTTAAATTATCCAGGATCAGCCATGAATCGGTTTCACGAAAACTTAGCCAGTAAACCTGGATATGTTTATCCATGATCCGGTTTCACGAAAGAAAATTTAAGCAATCCTGCCTTAGTTAACATGGCAATTTAGCTGTGAACAGCCAAGCTTTATTAATCCAGTGTCTTGTTCTTCAAGTTTTGTGAAATAGCTGTTAGTCCAATGACTCCAATCGTAAACCAATGAGTTTTTCCACACTT
The DNA here is from genome assembly GCF_963280865.1 of Gymnoscopelus braueri. Taxonomy (NCBI): domain Eukaryota; kingdom Metazoa; phylum Chordata; class Actinopteri; order Myctophiformes; family Myctophidae; genus Gymnoscopelus; species Gymnoscopelus braueri. The sequence continues at coordinate 4,071,379 of NC_137609.1, forward strand.
ATTCAATTCTTATGCGAAAATCGAAGATCTACAAGCCCGAAAAAAAAAATCTTATGGCGCCCGTGGACCCCCGCCCCCCGTGGACCCCCGGACCCCCAGCCCCCCGTGTACCCCAGACCCCTGTCGGGGGTCAACGCTTTCTCCCTGGATCTATATTTCCATTTCTTGCTTATTATACATTTTACTTCCTTGTATGATTCCATGAGCTGCTGCAGTGCTGCTGTTCAGCCACAGAGAAGAACGCCGCTCTGGTTTTGGGCTCCATGATTGGTCAAGTTCAAGGATTCTGCTATCGACTTTCATGGTCTTTTATAGGAATACGTGAACGCACATTCAGCCTGGTTTAACGATCCTGGCTCGACAAAGCCGCTCCTTCTCAGCCCGGCTTGGCGTTCGTGGAACTGAATAAACCAGGCTGAACAGCGCAGGCTTGTCAAACCTGGATTTGCCTTTAAAACCAGGATAATTTAATTCCGCTTTCGTGAAATAGACCCCAGCTCAATAGGGCATAGCAGTGGCAGCCATTTTCTGGTTCCACTTCAAAATACTCAATGCATTTTTCCCATTGACATTTCCAAAAATATTTATATCAATTCATTTAAGGCTAGAATCAAGCCATCCAGGGTCTGTCTCCTGGTGAATCATGACCATAAAACGTTTGATTCTGTGAAAAAACTTTTTTGAAAACGGCAAAACAAAGGGTATTTATTAAATATAGTATATCATATAATTAAATATGAAATAAAAAAAAAATCACAGAAAAAAATGGTTTATGGTCATGATTCACCAGGACCCTGGATGGCTTGATTCTAGGCTTAAATGAATTGATATAAATATTTTTGGAAATGTCAATGGGAAAAATGCATTGAGTATTTTGAAGTGGAACCAGAAAATGGCCGCCACTGCTATGCCCTATAACATACAGGTCTACCCAGAGGGGTGTGTGTGGTACTGTGGTTGGTTGGTCAAAGACGCACAGGAAAGCAGTGGTGTAAAGTAACTAAGTACATTTACTCAAGTACTGTACTTAAAGGTAGGGTAAGTGATATGTTTTGCTTAAAAAGAAAAACGTTTTTGTTGAAAGGTTACAGCACAATATTCTGATGGTACCTAATCATTGCAATATGTGTATGTTCAGTAACATGAGTCTCCATGTCTCCAGCTCTGTAATAAACAGAAAATACATTTTCAGGTAGGTGACAACATTTCAGCCAATCAGAAGAGAGTACAGCTTAATTGTAATAGTGTTCCAGTTCCAATTTTGCATGCTCATTTCTTGTTATCAGTCCTAATTTCACTTGTTTAATCTGTATCCTGTCTGAGTTCTCTATCCTGATTGGATAAAATTGGTATCCTGACCTGAACATGCATTTTCTGTTTAATAAAGAGCTGGAGAGACAGCTGGAGAGACTGTTACTCACTCTATAGCAATGAGTACTATCAGAATATACAGCTATTTAACACTTACTTTAACCAAAGAAAATCACTTACCACTTACCTTATTAAGAAAGGCCTTACGAGGCATGAAGTGGATAGGTAATTTACCTTAAAGGGATATTTCACTTTCAAAAAAACTTTTGGTGATTTTATCGTCTACTCAGGCTTTTGTGAGCCCCGCAGACAGTTTTTAAGTTTCTTGATTCAATATTTAGATATTAGATATGCATTTTATCAGACACGCCCCCTTCCTATACAAACCCATTGTAACTTCAAACTCCATTTTTAACATGTTAGATTCATCAAAAACTAGGGTTGTAGTCGAGACCACCTAAAGCGAGTCCAAGTCAGTACCAAGTCCGAGGGGGGGCGAGTCCGAGTCAAGACCGAGTCCGAGAGGCCAGGGAGGGGGTCGAGTCCAAGTCAAGACCGAGTCCGACGGGAGGCGAGACCGAGTCGAGGCCGAGACCGACCGGAGGCGAGACCGAGACCAGATTTTTTTTTATTTTTTATAGAAAATGTTCAAATCAGCCTCATGGTGGCGCTATGACAGGCCACAGGAAACTTTGCACACTCCCTAGAGGCCAAGGAAAAACCCTTGCCCTGCATTTTTCACATCTGCCTGTTAGAGCGCCACCAGGAGGCTGACTTTTGTAAAACAAATTTGTTGCTATTACTCCTTCAGATTCTATCCAAAAATCACGCAAATCAGTACACAGTATCTCTATAGTCATGTGATCAAGACGGATGTGTCCGATATTTCATATTGCATCCTAATTTGCTAACATTAGCTTCCAAAGTTTGCAGGATAGATCAGTTTGGAACAAAATGCCTCAAATCATGAACGCAGCATGCGATTTCCGTGAAATTTTCCACACACATTCCCACTAGAGAGGAAGAAATGCCGCCCTTTTCACATTGGCCTGTTATAGTGCCAAGCAACAATAACCTACCTGACCTGGCGGAGACCTGTGCTCCGAGGAGCACTTTTTCTAGTTTTGTTTTGTTTTTAGTTTGACATTTAAAACATTCTTTGCATCTTTTAATGAATGGCAGAGCAATTAGCTATTTAGTTATTTTTACTGAATTAATTACATCTCAATGGTAAACCTAGACCAAACAACAATGACCAAATTGACCAATGAGCCATTATCATCATTACACATTAATGTTCCTTACAGACAGAACAATGAAAACTACTCCCCTTTAATGACAAGGAGCCATCATTACATAGCACATCGATATGTGCTACTTTAATGACTGAATTACATGTGAATGGTAAAGTTATTGACCAACCAAGTCTCACACCCCAGCAATGAATCAGTGTTTCAAACACTGGTGAGACATTCGATTTAAACGCACTGTCATTCAATATGCGTTTGCATCTTCAGTTTTAAAATATGTAAACGTCATAATAACAGGCTACAGTAGTTATATATATATTTTTTTTAAAAGCAGATCTACAAGCTCACAATGCGTCCCATGACGCATTGTGACCAGGCCTGGAATTTCATCATTTTAGGCCAGGGGCAAGGCCACTTGGCCTTTTGTCATTTTCTAGGGCACAAAGGCCAAATGCCAGGGCATTTTTTTTAAAGTCCACGGACATAATGAATTTAATTTGAAGGTTAAGGATGATTTTATTTTAATATAGTACAAGAATAGTATAACTATCTGTGTAATATAACCCATATTGGCAAATGACCAATATTTGTATTGGTCTCAATATTTGTCACATTCAGCCCTGGACTTCACTGACTGAAGTAGGGGTCATATGAATCACATTAGATTCACAGATTTTATGTATTTTCCCCACAAATTATTTTCATTCAAATTAAATGTGATTGAACTTGCACTAACAATGACTTTAGTTGATTTTGCACTATTTAAAATATAATATTTCTTAATTATTAATAATTGAAGCTTGTAGATTGGCTATTTTCACCAGTTTTTAAATAATAATAATAATAAAGAATAAATAATAAAGAAACTTTATTGTCCATTAAATTGACATGAAATGGAAATTTGTCTTTGGCACACCAGCAGTCAGTTACAACAATAAAACATTACAAAAATACACAGGTGCATTAAAATACTATATAAAAATGCAATCACATTAACACAGCAACAGTGGTCATGAACAGTGGCGATTAGACTATCTAAACATTTTCTTATTTAAAATGTCCACAGCCGTTGGCACAAACGACGTTTTGTAACCCTTCTTTCTTGCTAGTTTTGCCCTAAGCCTCCTGCCTGATGGCAACAAGTCAAATTCAGAGTAAAGAGGATGGGTAGAATCATTGTAAATCTGAATTGCTTTTTTGGTTATGGAGCGATTGTATATGACCTGAAGTTGCAATTGTTTGTCTCCAATGATCTTACTTGCCTGGTTGACTACCTGGGTGAGCTTGTTTTTATCTCTAACTGAGAGGTTCCCAAACCAGGACACGATGTTAAAAGTGAGAACACTCTCAGTGAGTGATCTATAGACCATGGTCAGGGTGTGTTTACTGGCATTAAAACTTCTCAGTTTCCTGAGAAGATAAAGCCGCTGCCTTGCCTTTTTGTAGATGTTGTCTGCATTGGTCTGAAAGGTGAGTTTATTGTCTATGGTCGTTCCCAGATATTTAAAGTCACTGACCTGCTCCACTTCCCCCCCACTCATAGTAACAGGCCTAAAGATGGACCCTGAGCCCTCTGCTCTTGACCCCCCTCCCAAGCACAGTTCCTTGGTCTTAGTGACATTAAGGTCAAGGAAGCTGCTGTCAAACCAGGTGGCAATACGGTCGATGTGCTGGGAGTAAGAGGGACTGAAAACGTCCTGCAGGCAGGCAACCAGGGCCATGTCGTCCGCGTACTTTATGAGAGAGAAGTCTTTGTTGTTGTATTTCAACTCATTTGTGTATAGGGAGAACAGAGGAGATAAAACGCACCCCTGCGGCACGCCAGTGTTTAGGACAAGGCAGTCAGACAGAGTGTTATTAATACAGACTCGCTGGGGTCTCTCTCTCAGGAACTCCCTAATCCACAAAATGAGATTGCTACTGACGTTCAGGTCACACAGGCGTTTTAGGAGAAGATGGGGTTGGACCGTATTAAAAGCAGAGGAGAAGTCCATAAAAAGGACACGGACATATGTTTTGGGTTTATCTAAATGACTATGTATTTTGTCCAATAAAGTAAGAGTGGCATCCTCTACACCTCGACTGGCTCTATAAGCAAACTGCATGGGGTCCATGCACTTAGCTGTTTGCAGTGAGAGCTCCTTACTCACTACACGCTCCATGCATTTGCTTAATAGAGGAGTGAGGGCGATCGGTCTAAAATCATTTAGCACTTTTGCTCGTGCTGTTTTTGGCACAGGGACAATGGTTGCCGTTTTCCAGGCCTGGGGGACAAAGCTGATATTGAGAAACATTTGGAATAGTTTGGTAAATACGGGTCCCAATTGGATGGCACATTCTTTCAGGGCCCTCCCCTTGAGCCCATCTGGACCGGTGGCTTTGTGAGGGTTAACCTGCTGGAAGATTGAAATGACCTCCTGTTCCTTAACTGTCACAGGGGCGAGTGTCAGCCCTGCACAATAAAAAAAAGGAACATACAAGGTTTCCACCCAACAGCGACGGTTCTGTATCAGTACATGAGTCAGTTTTAGCATATTTCATTCTAATTGGCTACGATGACTGCCTATGAATTTCATGGCCTGGGTAGGTAAACCTGGCCTGGCGGAGATTTTCCCTGTTGCGCACAGCAGAACAACAGGTGAAGGCAATGAACTTAAACAAGGACTGTACTGCACAGCAAAAATTGCTCAAACTATGTCAAACTGTCACATAGCTGAAATAAACTTTCCATTTAGATCATTGTTGACAAACAAACAGAACATGGATGTTGTTTGCAAAAGGATTATTTATTTCTTGTCCATTTGTTTGTGAGGTGAGATCACAGCTTCTCTCTACTTTTGTGTGATATTGATAGCCTATAACTTTGAATTTGTTTGCAGTTCATTTCTATTGCTTACTGGATATTAAGACTAATAATTTTGGGATTTTGCTGTATTTTGTCGAATGTATTAATCTATATTTTTCTGTTGATCAAGCCTCGGGTTTTGTGATTAGATGCGCACACGCGCTGTCAGCCACTGGCAATCAATAATGTGCGCAAGGAAACCTTACTGAAAGCCGTCTCTAATCATCTTTAGAGAACCTCGTTTATTAAAACAACCACAGGCTACACAGTGAACACACAACAAATAAATAAATAAACACCTGGAAAGCTTGCGCTGTTAGTGGAAATAATTTAAAAATAATATAAACTAGAGGGACATGGCAGAGTGTGTTCTGCTGCTGCTGCTGCGCTGTCAACCACGAGATGATGCGCTCCAAGACAGCTGTCCATAAGTGCCAGACAGCTCTCTTAGAATGTTAATGTGAATAGGCTCCTCATAATATGGGTATAATAAAATTATTTCATTGCATTGTAGTGACTTGGTCTTGGACTCGAGTGGACTCGGTGGGGGCAGAGTCCCGAGTCCCTTAGTCCGAGTCCGAGTCAAGACCGAGTGAAATTATGGGCGAGACCGAGACAAGACCGAGTCAAATTATGGGCGAGACCGAGACAAGACCGAGTAAATCAAAAAGCGGTCTCGAGACCGGTCTCGAGACCGAGACCGGTCTCGAGTACTACAACCCTATCAAAAACACCCGTCCTTGCTTCTGGTGACTCATACTATAATACGCGAGGGGGCCGTGTTTTTTCAATTAATTTTTTCATTTATTTTAAATATTTTTTTTTGAAAATGAAAACAATAAAATACAATAACAAAATAAAATATAAAAAATGAAAAAAAAACTCTGAAAAACACGGCCCCCTCACGCATTAGGAGGGCAGGGTGAGTCACCTGAACCAAGGACGGGTGTTTTTGATGAATCTAACATGGTTAAAATGGAGTTTGAATTTACAATGGGTTTGTAGGAAGGGGGCAATAAAATGAATATCAAATATCTAAATACTGAATCGAGCAACTTAAAAACTGTCTGGGGGCTCACAAAGGCTTGAGTAGATGATAAAATCACCCAAACATTTTTTGAAAGTGAAATATCCCTTTAAGTACAAATCTGAGGTATTTTTTACTTTACAGGTGTATTTCCATTTTTCTATACTTTTACTTCTACTCCACTACATCTCAGAGGCAAATATTGTACTTTTACTCCACTACAATTATTTGAAAACTTCAGTTACTAGTTACTTTGTAGATTTTGATTATTATTACAAAAAAGATACATTTACCACTTCAGCCCTATTTAAACTTGGGTTATTTGAAAATAGCTGATCTACAAGCTCACAAGTGTTGTGAGCTTGTAGATCTGCTATTTTCAAAAAACCTTTACACATTTTAGACAGGACATTCTGCATAACCAGCTTCTTTAACTTTTGGTACTTTAAGAATATTTAGATGCCAATACTTTTTGACTTTTACTCAAGTCGATTTTGATTACTGGACTTTTGCTTGTAACAGAGTATTTCTGCATTGCACTATTGATACTTTTACTTAAGTAAACAATTTAAGTACTTTTCCCACCACTGCAGGAAATAAAGTGTAGTCAGGACAGGGTAACGTCAAGTCCAGTCGCGGACACAGTAGAATCGTATCGCACCCGCACATCTCTCTCTCTCTCTCTCACTCTCTCTCTCTCCGCACACTTGATCCCGTTGTGAGCCTGACCTGGTGTGCGTGAACGCACTATGGGATTGTTCCTGAGGATTGAGTGAGTCTGCGATTATTTTATACAGACGTCAGACTACAGAATACTGCCTTCTCTCCAATTATTCAGCATTAACAAAAGCAGGGGCCAATCATCAAATATCTGATCTTGATCAGATCTAGATGCTATTAAAATGAAGAGGCCCTGAGGAGGCATCAGAAATCAGGAGATTCAAGGCAGTGCATTTTATCCCACAAATCATTTGACTGATAAGACTATATGCCCATGTATTCCATGAATTAAACGCAATTAAAACATCGCTCCCTTGGGTCCTCAGCAATTATGCATCCCGAGTTTATAGTTGATCGGTCGGACGGATGGAACTCAATCAAGACGCACGCGCGCGCACACACACACACACACGCTCACGTACACATATATTCCGTGCATTTATAGATAGATAAACAAATTGCCTATATAAAATAAATAATGTAGTGAAACATCACAAATGTAGTTGCAAAAATAAAAAGTGCCCCAATAAATGGCCAGGAAGCATGCGCAGAAAGAACGTAATCAGATACTAATCGGGTTAAGGTGTATACATGGAAGAAATGTCCTTTTGATCGGGTTGTGACCACCCCTCTGCACCCGATTAGAATTTTAATCGGGTTTGGCTTGATCGAGTTTATTTAGGTGTATACATGGAGATTTTAAATCTGGTTGATTTTAAATCTTGTTTTAACCCGATTAGAAAGGTCCATGTAAACGCAGCTAGTGTGTGTTCACTGAGTCTGTACATAGTCAAGGCTTTCCTTCGTGTTGGAACAGTCACAGTGCTCAGGTATTCTGCTACTGTGTAGTCTCTGTTTAGGGATAAATAGCATTCCATTCATTCTATTCTATTCACTGCAGCCAGTTGATTGAGCTTAATGCCATGATTGTTTTTGTTTTTTTAAATCATTGTTTGTTTGGTGTTCATTCACTCACAATGGTGAAATGCCTGGAGGCATGCAGCCTCTGACCAGCCCCCCCCCCACACACACTTTACATATGGGGGGGGGGGCAGCTGTGTGATTGTTAGATACAGTAGGGGCTAAATTGAACCTTACGGATCTGGAATAGTTGACTTATCAATGATTATTATTATAATATAGAGCTATAACTATAACAACTATAACAAGACATACTCTCTCGCCATGCCTTTCGGCCTGGCGAAGACAACAAAAACATATGTTTATTTACCTCTTCCTACCGTCTCTGAGGCGATATATGTAAGTGCACGGCGAGGCTCCCCCTTTTGGGCGGGGGCGGGGACTTCTTTCTTCTACAATAAGAGTTAGGACGTCACATTCTAATACAGCCCAAATACCACATTTCAGCACCGGCCTCAGTGGCGCACCTCGCTAATCATTAGACTCCCAATCCACTACCATTGGGAGTCTGGGATCGACTCCCGCTTGGGAGAAAACTTTTTCAATCCTCAACTACTTTTTTTCGCCGATAAAGTATAGTTTTGGACCATGACGGAGGCGCGCCGACTCAGCAGACCTTGAGGCCGAGGAGTCGCGCCCGAGCGCCTCCAGGCGCGAGTGCCCGCGACGACCGGCCGATGGTCTGCTAGTCGACTAAGCGCCGTCCGAGTTATGTACCGATAGGCACAGAATCGTAAATAATATTGGTGGGGTCTGCGTTTTCCCCACTGACTGCGTTTGCCCCAACTGCCACTCAAAGTGACTACTGGCCAATCACAGTGCGTCTTTCCCGGGACTTAACCAGCTCTACACAAATGCAGCACACTCCCAAAGCTGGCGTCTCTGAGACCAAACCCAGTGTGACTTCCTCCTTCCTCCCAAGGAGTATAAAACAAGGATAAGACAGATGTTATAAACAAGGAGTATTAAACAAGGATAAGACACAGATGTTATGAACAAGGAATATAAAATAAGGAGAGGACAGATGTTATAAACAAGACCAGGAGACCTGGTTCTGCCAGACCCAGACTTCACATGACGTGTCAGCCTGTGTCTATGCCCATGTATGGACAGACTTTTTTGGGGGACAGAATTTTTTTTGGCTGGGGCCGGAGGACAAAGTGACAGACTTTTTTTTGGCTGGGGCCGGAGGACAAAGTGACCATGCCCATGTATGGACGAAACAGGTACAAAGCCTCATGTAAGCCCTACCCCTTGGGTCTGGCAACAAGGAGTAATGCATGCTAACTTTCCAGGATGAGAAAACCTGCATTTTCTATTAGCTTGGATTCCCCATCGATGATGTCACTGGTAGGCAGATTTCTGAACTGTCCACAGTCCACCAATGAGACAGAGAGAATAGACATAAAGGGTGTCATCTTATAATGAGCAATAGTGAGGACCAATTATATGAAGATACTGTAGGTTGAAAATGGGTGAAGTGCTCCTTTAAGTAAAAGTAGCAATACCACAATATAAATATATCAAAATATAATAAATAGAAAAAAACATTTTAAAACATTTCCAAAAAACGTTTGAAAATGGCAGATCTACAAGCATCGTGACACGCGTGGGCTTGTTTTGGAATAGCTGTTTTGTTTTTAGATGTGAACACTGTATCATTATATTGATGCATTTGAAGTCAGTCAGTCAGTCAGTTTCTAACTGGACTATATTCTTCAGGTTTCTGGGTTAGACAGTTAGACCAGCGGTTCTCAGCAGTGGTGGAAAGTAACTAATTACATTGACTTAAGTACTGTTTTTTTTTTAGTATTTCCAATTTCCAATAATTGTCTTTTACTTCTACTCCACTACATCTCGGATCCAAATATTGTACTTTTACTCCACTACATTTATTTGAAAACTTTAGTTACTAGTTACTAGTAGATTTTGATTATTATTACAAAACATACATTAACCTCTTCAGCCCTATATACATTTCGGCCTTTTGAAAATAGCCGATCTACAAACTCACAATGCAGCTTGTAGGTCTGATATTTTCAAAACATTTTTATGCATTTGAAAACTTCTGAAATGGGACATTCTGCACAAAGTAGATTTTGATACCAATACTTTTGTACTTTTGCTCAAGTAAATTTAGAATTCCAGACTTTTACTTGTAACATTGCAGTATTGATACTTTTACTCGACTGAAAAATTTGAGTACTTTTTCCACCACTGGCCAGTTGCAACAGCGCTGCTGCTCTGCCGGGACTCTGTCTGATCAGGCTCAGCACAGCTGATGATGATGATATTTCTAACGTGATCAATCCGTTCTCGAATCTTCAATAAACGTCTGGGTGTGCTGTCATGCTGTCATGCTGTCATGCTGTCATGCTCAATTCAGCACGGCTGGAGAGCCTATTTCAACCAATTGCTTGGTCAGAACTATCTGTTGTATAATATTACAAATTTCACTCCACTTTCTTCTTATTTTTTGGGAGATTTCTCTGCGTACCACCAGAGGGAGGCTCAGGTTGTACCACAGGTTGAGAACCACTGAGTTAGACAGTTAGTTAGACAGTTAGACAGTTAGACAGTTAGTTAGACAGTTAGTTAAACAGTTAGACAGTTAGTTAGACAGTAGTTAGTTAACCCATTAAGACCGGGACACATCTGTGTCATTTTTAGATTTCTTTGGCTATTCAAGAAATAGCAGATGATTTTGTAGATCTGCTATTGTTTGTTTATTGTTTTTGCAAATCTTTAAATATATATATATATATATATATATTTCATAATGCGAACATTTTAACTCAAATCTTAGCATCTGGGGATTCTACAAATGTCTTCTAAATCCTAACAGTTAGGGTTAATGTTAGGGTTGCTATAATCAGTGGTTCTCAAACTTTTTCATGTCAAGGACCCCCAAAATGATATGTATTTGGCCGCAGACCCCCATCTCAAAATATTTCGTTCCAGAGACCCCAGAAGCAAAGATTTGAGTTACGAATTCGCTTTAAAAAAAATATATATATATATATATATATATATTCAAAGATTTGAATGCATTTTCACGATGTTTCAAAAAAGTACAGATCTACAAGCTCATAGTGCGGCACTCGTGCCGTGCTATGAGCTTGTATATCTGCTATTTTTGAATAGCCAAAGAAATCTTAAAATGACACAGATGCGTTCTCGGTCTTAATGGGTTAAGACAGTTAGACAGATAGTTAAGACAGTTAGTAAGACATACATCAATATAATTATTGTGTTCACCGCTGTTTCTACAAACTTTTTCAAATGGAGGACCCCCACACAAATTTGTATCTTGGCCACAGGCCCCCATATAAGCCAAAGATATTTCAGAAAATATAAAACAAGGCTCAAGTTTAGGGCTTAACGATTCCTCATTCTACTGGGGACCCCCTGGAACCCTCTCAAGGACCCCTGGGGGTCCCCAGTCCCCACTTTGAGAAGCCCTGGTGGTCTATGGTTCATGCTATCTGCCCTCTCCTTCTTTACATACTCCTTGCTCCCTCCCAGAGCAGAGAGGAGAGGAGAGATGAGGGGAGGGAGGGGGTTCCCCTTCTTTAACCCCCCCCCCCCCCTAAAAAAAACAGCAGACTTCAGAAAAACTCTTCCAGTTTCCCACTGAAGAGGAGGAGGAGGAGGAGGAGGGTGTGGGGGGTGTCAGAGGAGGTGAGGGGAGGAGGGGGGGAGGCGGTCAGAGGAGTTGGGGGCGGGACTTCCAACATTCCAATCTTTTCACACAGTTTTAGACTCAAAGGGCTTTTCTCTGCTGTGATCTGATCCTCTCTCTGGTTCCACCACAGTCTGATCACTTTATCATGATGATTATGATTGAATCATGTAATGTTTCAAAGCTGTGAAAACACACTCTGCCGCATACCAAGCTGTCGTTTGAGCCGATTCAACGATTCATCACAAACAGACCCAGAGAACGAAGAAGTATACTGAGACCTTTTTTTTTTCTTCTCTTTCTTCTTTTTTTGGAGTAGGGATTCTTTTTGGTTCATCTTGTTTGTTTACAAGGCGTAAACGGATACTTTTTGGATACTTTTGGATACTTTTGAAGACTTGTGGAATAGTTTGTGTTGTTTTGGAAGGGATTCTAAAACTTCCTCAGAAACGGGGGAGACCCCTCTCTCTCAGGCTTTGCTTCCAACTACAGAATACTGAGACTTTTTTTTTCTGTTCTCTGGTTTGTTTGAGGAGGAATTTGGGGGCTTTTGATCTTGTTTAGTTTATGGAATTGGTGAAATGTGTGAAACGATGAATATTCCTAGCGGAGGATCTAGAGTGAGCGTTGGAGCATCTCAAACCTCTTCTGAAAAGGTAAAAATTAAACTAATGGCAAACCGTTACGGAGATGAAAGTTTAAAAGTGTTCAAACATCTGTCGACTCCATCAGGGGAGACTTTTAACCCACTTTGGTCCTTGGTCTGGACGGCCCAACATCCTGCCGGAAAACAAGCTCACAACGCGCCCCGCGTTTTGAGCTTGTAGATCGGTTGTTTTCGGGGCCCGAACTGAAGGGGTTTGGTGTAGAGGGAAATAAGTAGAGGGGTCTCTGGTACGCAGCCCTGCGGAACCCCAGGACCGTATACGGTTTAAATGGTTAAAAGTTGTTTCCTGTCTAGTTTTCAACATGGCTACCGACTTAGAATTATTATTATTATTACATTAATAATAATAATAATAATAATAATAATTATTATTATTATTATTAATAGAGTGAGATGGAAAATAGACTTATGCTTATTCTCATAATAGTGAAAGAGAGACAATAGAATCAACTACATAAAATAATACTACATTAAATAATACCAATACTAATCATGTAATATTGTTTATCAGTGTTAATAGTATGTTAATAGTCTGTGAATAGTTTTCTCCTCTGTTTTCTTATCACAGTTATTTTGTTGATTGGAGGCTATCAGTGTCACTCTCTGTGTGTGTGTGTGTGTGTGTGTGTGTGTGTGTGTGTGTGTGTGTGTGTGTGTGTGTGTGTGTGTGTGTGTGTGTGTGTGTGTGTGTGTGTGTGTGTGTGTGTGTGTGTGTGTGTGTGTGTGTGGGGGTGACTGACAGTTAGTGTTGAGTCACTTGGACCCCTGCCCATTGTTTAGAGTGACAATAGACAGACCCTTCCTCCCCACGACACACACACGCCGCTCTCTGTATAAACCATTAGGTTTGTGTATGTTCTACATTATAAACATTATCAGGGCCGTCAGGTGGTAACCTTGTATGTCCAAAACTGTTACTTTTCAGGAGGAAAAAAAACAACAAGAGAGCTTGTGTTCCAATGGATCCAATGTAGTTCTTATTTAGTCACAAACTCTTATAATACTTTTCATTGGTTCCAGTGGTGGAAAAAGTACACACATACACATTTTTGTAGGATGTGAGGATATCAACATTTCAGGACGACAATTTCATGAATGCCATTTTTTACGTTGTGAGCTTATAGATCAGCTATTTTTTCGGTGCATGACACTGGCATGTGTAAATCATGTTTAACTCTAATTCCAACCCCCCACACCTAACCTCTAAATATCTGATCCTAATCCTAACCTCAACCTGAATGTTTTTCTAACTGTAAACCTATATCTGGAAAAAAAAATTAACCATAAAACAACAATTTCTCTTGTAAGGACCAGGAAGTACTTTTATTTTTGGAGTATTTCCAATTTTCTATACTTTTACTTCTACTCCACTACATCTCAGAGACAAATATTGTACTTTTACTCCACTACAATTATTTGAAAACTTTAGTTACTTTGTAGATTTGGATTATTATTACAAAACATACATTAACCACTTAAGCCCTATTGAAACTTTGGCTATTTGAAAATAGCAGATCTACAAGCACACAACACATGGCGATGCGACTTGTTGTGTGCTTGTAGATCTGCTATTTTCAAAACATTTGTATACAGTTTGAAAACTTTGAAATGGGCATTTATGCTATAAGGATAACACAACAATGTCCTGGGGACCATTGTGGTCATATGTATTCAATGTCAATGTCTCTCTGTCTCTGTGTGTCTCTCTCTCTCTCTCTCTCTCTCTCTCTCTCTCTCTCTCTCTCTCTCTCTCTCTCTCTCTCTCTCTCTCTCTCTCTCTGTGTCTCTCTGTCTCTCTCTCTGTTCATCTGTCTGTCTCTCTCTCTCTCTCTCTCTCTCTCTGTATTGCTTAGTCATCAGTTTATAATCATGTGACTTCAGTTCAGAGATCTTCTCTCATCATGAACAACAATTAGTTGAGCTGCTGTGCGCGCGTGTGTGTGTGTGTGTGTGTGTGTGTGTGTGTGTGTGTGTGTGTATATATATATATATACTGTATATATGTACTGTATATATGTATGTAAATATGATCACATAACACCGGTCCTATTTTCACTGCACTGGCTCCCAGTTTTAGCTAGGATCGACTACAAGGTCCTGCTGATCACCCACAACTGCATAAATGGACATGCCCCTCCCTACCTACAGAAATTTATTAGGCCCCCACAAAATTCCACCCGCACCCTCAGATCTACGAGCAGATTCCTCCTCGATGTCCCTGGTACAAATCTACGTACTATGGGTGACCGGGCCTTCTGCTCGGCAGCGCCGCGCCTGTGGAACAGCCTTCCTATTGACCTGAGAGCACCACAGACCCTGGACTCTTTTAAAATAGGCCTGAAAACGTTTTTGTTTCAGAGGGCATTTTCGTGTTGAATTGTTGTTTAGTCACATCTGTTTTTAAATCCTGCTTTTTAACTTTATATGATTGATGATGTTTTACCATGTGGCACGCTGAGATTCCTTGTGAATGAAAAGTGCATTACAAATACAATTTATTATTATTATTATTATTATTACTAAGTGACAGTTTGAAGGATATATATCATATCAGGATATATATATATATTGCTACCGTTTTTTAACACAAACATGAACAAATCGGAGACTATGCATATTCCATTGATGAATGTATTTATACCTTAGAAAACACTGGTTATTTGTTGTTGAAATAATTACTTCAAAGCCTTAAGAAAAAAAACATTTTATCATGAGATTATACTGGAAGGGAGGGAGAGAGCGACGGAGAGATTGAGAGAGAAAGAGAGAGAGAGAGGAGGCTAGAATCATAACCACAGATCACTTGAGTAGTGAACTTCAGAGTTTCCCAACTTGTGGTACAGATGGTGTGCCAGAGATCACAGGGTTGTTTGGAGGTGGTCCAACATTTTACACACCCTCTCAAGGAACTAAGGAACCATGAGGGTCCCTGGACCACACTTTGAGACCCACTGGTGTAGCAGAGTGTAACTTTCCAGTGAGCCAACATGCACAATATCAGAATCCTGACTCTGGCTGACCAGAATGGAACAGAGCCTTCATTAGTATCATTGGAAGTAAGGAAGAGGCCCAATTTCTTTCCAATATTGCTGCTGTGCATAGAGCTTATGATATATTTAAATAAGATAAGAACTTTATCGATCCTGTGGGGAAAATTCAGGCGCCAAAAACAGCAGTTAAAACATATTACAAAGACAGTACAGCAGTTACCACATAAGGTAAGACTTTATATTAAGGTCGGGTCTATAATGCGTTATAACCATGCGATTATAATGCATTATAGACCCGACCTTTAAGTAAAGTGTTACCATTATTTTTCTATTTATATGTTCCAATGTTCAATGCCAAGAACACATTTAAATGATTACTTAATTAATTATTTGTGTGACAATTAATCGTCAACTTAAATTTGTAATCGTGACAGCCCTATAGGTAACAGTACAAGAGAACACACAGAAGCGTACCGTACTTATCCAGCAATATTCTCTATGCACAGTGGCCATATTGGAAAGAAATTGGGCCTCTTCTTACTTCCTTAACAGGTGTTACCAATACTAATTAAGGCTCTGTTCCATTCTGGTCAGACAGAGTCAGGGGGCTGATATTGTGCATATTGGCTCACTGGAAACACCAGTGGGTCTCACAGTGTGGTCCAGGGACCCTCATGGTTCCTTGAGGGGGTTCCAAATGGCCCCTTACGGGTGTGAGTGAGAGTGTACAAATGGAACCAAATGGACACGTAAGGGAATCTATCATTCCCCCTGCTGCTGAGCCCTTCCCACAATCTCCAAGTGAAGGGGATTAGAGTGGTAGTCCATGATAGCATCCAGCTTCCTCGCTAACACGCACCTTCAACGATGGAGCTAGCTTTCTTGACCAGCCTGTTCAGGTTGCTGGTCTCCCCCGGCATAATTTATATTGTTTATTATGTTAAATATTTTTATATTACATTATTATATATTTATATGAGTTTATAACAATTTTCAGTGAGCACTCTGACTTTTTTAATGGAATGTGGATTAGTATGAAATAAGCATCAATATTCATTGGATGAATGGTTACAATAGAGATGGAATAATAAGAACAGTAATAATATTAGTGTTGAAATGAAAACAAACATTATTTTAACTCCTTTGACATTTCACTGTCTCACCTCTGTTTAATGTGTTCTATGACGATGATTGACAGTAGCCTGGTAAACCCTCCCTCCGGAAATCTCAATTCCATTTCATTTCAGGAGTGAGTCTGGCATGAACCGCCTCTCTGCAATATTGGCTGTGTATGCCAAACGGCCGCGCCTATCAGCGTCGTCGCTCATTGTTCTGTGATTGACAGCTTACGTTGGCCAATCAGGTGGCGAGTTCGAGTGAGCCCAAAACACGAACGGCAGCCATCTTTTTCTTGTGCGGCCAATTCTCCGCTATTTTTTTACTTCAAAAAGCTCTCTAACTTCTATTTTGAGGCACGGAATTTACTTATAAGATATCGTTTGGATAGAATTTAGTTGTTTAACTTCATATATGTGGTCAATTAATCATGACAAAGCCTATTTAAAAAATAATAATTAGAGAACCGGTAGGGGCGGGCAGTGACACCATTGTACCCGAAAAAGGCAACCCATTTTGGGTATGGCTGTCTCAAAAGTCCCGTCGCGTCACATTAAGACTGGTGAACTGCTGATTGGCTGAAGGGGGAAAATTATCATTGGCTGAAGGGGTTGTCAGTCAACGGTATTACTCCCGCCCAACTCCAGCACAGCCAATATTGCAGACAGGCGGATCAGGCCAGACTCACTCCTGAAATGAAATGGAATTGAGATTTCCGGAGGGAGGGTTTACCAGGCTAGATTGACAGTAGCTCTCAATTCAATTCAACTCTCTCTCTCTTACTCCCCCCACACACACACACACACACACACACACACACACACACACACACACACACACACACACACACACACACACACACACACACACACACACACACAGTCTCACACACACACACACACACACACACACACTCACACTCACACTCACACTCACACTCACACACTCACACTCACAAACACACAATGAAAACATTGCATTTGAAACCAATTTCCTTGTTCCAACCCCCACAAGGAAACTTAACACAATGAAAACTACAACTGAAACCAACTCTCGCTGTCTGTCTGTCTGTCTCTCTCTCTTTCTTTCTGTCTCACTTCATTTCAGTTCAGGGTGACCTTACGTTACATTGCCAAAGCAAGTGTCAAATAAAACAAACTATACTTAGAGCCCTACTTCAATAAGGAAACACTAACATTCCCACTTCACTGTCAAGTACATTCAGTGGTTCTCTAACATTCTCATGTCAAGGACTCAAATGAATCCCCAAAATGCATATTTGGCCGCAGAACCTCCATCTGAAAATATTTTGTGCCAGGGAGGACCCCACCCCATACAAGATGTTTGTTGTTAAAATGTTTCATAAATATTCCCAAATTGTAAATTTTTGTCATGTTTTTTGGGAAATAGCCGATCTACAAGCTCACAACTTGTAACGCCATGGTGCGTTGTGAGCTTGTAGATGTATGCAGTATGCTAATATTAACACATTTAGTTGGGGACCCCCTGAAACCCCCTTAAGGACTGCTGGGGGTCCCCAAACATCACTTTGAGAACCACAGAAGTACAGTATTTTAAAAGGTACTAGACACAAATAATAAACAAATAAAATACACAGGAACTAATGATTGGTAGTACATGAGGTGCTTGAATTCCATTAGACATTCTTCTCCTGTCACAACAGCTCACTAATCTTGCTGCAGTTTTTGAAAATTGTTGTACTTCACCCAGCAGATATAAGAGGTTGTGGTTATTGTCTCCGCCAGGCCGAAGGCATGACTGGGACTATGTTTTCCAATTCCATCCTGATTGGCAAATTTTTAATATTGCTGCCCCACAACAACCTACCTGACCTGATCCGAGGAGCACTTTTTCTAGTTAGTCATGTTTTCAGGCTCTTTTCAGTCTGTATGTGTCTGTGATGTCTTGGTGCAGTGGGCAGGTGGTCAGTAGTATGTGTCTGTGATGTCTTGGTGCAGTGGGCAGGTGGTCAGTATGTATGTATGATGTCTTGGAACAGTGGGAAGGTGATCAGTATGTGTCTGTGATGTCTTGGTACAGTGGGAAGGTGATCAGTATGTGTCTGTGATGTCTTGGTACAGTGGAAAGGTGATCAGTATGTGTCTGTGATGTCTTGGTACAGTGGGAAGGTGATCAGTATGTGTCTGTGATGTCTTAGTACAGTGGGAAGGTGATCAGTATGTGTCTGTGATGTCTTGGTACAGTGGAAAGGTGATCAGTATGTGTCTGTGATGTCTTGGTACAGTGGGAAGGTGATCAGTATGTGTCTGTGATGTCTTGGTACAGTGGGAAGGTGATCAGTATGTGTCTGTGATGTCTTGGTACAGTGGGCAGATGGTCAGTATGTATGTATGATGTCTTGGAACAGTGGGCAGGTTGTCAGTATGTGTCTGTTGCAGTGGGTTCACAGTCTGTCTTCTCTTGGGATGCCAGGTCTGCCTAATAGCTTTCTCTATCGCAAATCTGTGTTCACCGAGTCTCTACAATAAAGATTATTATTAATACATAGTGAAGGCTTTCCTTAGTGTTGGATCAGGCACAGGGCTCAGGCGTTCTTTGTATTCGCTGTTTAGGGTCAAATTCCAATTTACACTGGTTTTGAGTTGATTATTTCCAGCGTATCAGGTAGCTTTTTTAATTCCCCAAAAGATGTATTTATGTTTTTTTTAAAGATTTATTTTTGGGCTTTTATGCCTTATTTGACAGGACAGTAGGTCGTATTGATGTTTTTTATTGACCAAAATCCTGATCCATGTCTCTCCTACAATGTCTCTCTCTCAGCTGTACTACTGCCTATCTCTCTTACACTGTCTCTCTCTCTCAGCTGTCCTACTGTCTGTCTCTCCTACACTGTGTCTCTCTCTCAGCTGTCCTGCTGTCTGTCTGACGGAAGTGATTTGTGATTGGTTCTTCAGACAGACAGGTGGTGTCATATCATGGCGTATGTCTCGTATGTCACAGGAAGTTTATGTATGAAAAAAGGAGGTTTCTGCCCCACAGCTACGATAATGTAGGTCCCCCCCCCAACACACACACGCGCACACACACACACACACACTGAAAGTTTGGACAGTGATGACAGTAAAGATAGAGAGAGTAATAAACGAATAGAAGAGAGACAGAGAGAGAGAGAGAGGTAGAGAGAGAGAGAGAGACACACAGAGAGACAGAGGGAGACGGAGAGAGATAGCAATGTCTATGTTTTGGCAAGTGTTGTAAAGTTACAGGGATAACATTTAAATTAAATTAAATTAAAACGCATGTCAATATTAGTTGCACTATTATTAATTTAGGATTAACGCTTAACGCTTAACTTAGGTTTAACGCTTAAGGCTCTACGTCCTCCCGGTGGGGACTCCTCACTGGCAGGTGAGTCAGTGGGATACAACAGCACATAAATCTGCTTATTTCCATAATCGAATAATTATTTAAACGATTAATCGGATTATGGCACTTATTTAGCAATTACAGTATAATTTTCATTTTAGGTTTTAGGCATGTTCTAACTAACAATAAAGACTATGAAGATGAATAATTAATTAAAAAGTTCACAGCCAAGCTTTGACTGCATTCCACAGCTCTGTGTGTGTGTGTGTGTGTGTGTGTGTGTGTGTGTGTGTGTGTGTGTGTGTGTGTGTGTGTGTGTGTGTGTGTGTGTGTGTGTGTGTGTGTGTGTGTGTGTGTGTGTGTGTGTGTGTGTGTGTGTGTGTGTGGGGGAAGGAGATAAAGACCGTTGTAGCCTGAGGGTGGGTGTGTGGGTGGTCTCATGCTGATGATGTCATCAACCTAACAGTCAGGTGATTGGTCAGGAGTCTTTCTTTATCTCCCTCATTGATCCCTCACTTCTATGTCTGTCTGTCTGTGTCTATGCGTGTCTGTGAGAAAAGAGAAAAGAGTGCAGTGGAGAGAGACAGACAGAGAGACAGACAGTGGGGGGGGGGGGGGGGTTCAACCTGTAGCTGGAAGCAGATGTTCATGTTGCAATCAGACAAGCAGAGACCTGCTAACGCGCGCGCACACACACACACACACACACACACACACACACACACACACACACACACACACACACACACACACACACACACTATGAATCACACTGGCTGGGTTTACACCTGTCTCTGGGTGGAGGTGGGGGGGGGGAGTGCCCCACCCAAAGCACCAAGCAGGTGTACAGAGAAACCAAACACACACACACACACACACACACACACACACACACACACACACACACACACACACACACACACACACACACACACACACACACACACACTGGCTCAGGGAAAGTTTAGCACACACAGACTATTATTCACACACTGAACAGGAACTTGGATTGTTTTGGATCCGTGGGGAGAGACATTTCAAGGAGAAAAACGAAAGGTTTGAATTAGTTTTGTCTTTCTTAAAGGGGATAGTTCACCCCCAAAATGACTTTTTTCTCTCTATTGATTAGTCACCCCATGGAGACTTGAATTCATGGATATTTTTTATTTGATGACCAGCGGTTCCGGTTGGAGACACAAAGAAGACTCTTTGTGTCTCGTACCGGAACCGCTGCCGGTCATCAAATTATTGGCTTAGGAATGCGACAAAAACTAAAAAATATCCATGAATTCAAGTCTCCATGGGGTGACTAATCGACAGGAAGAAAAGTCATTTTGGGGGTGAACTATCCCTTTAAAGCCTGAATGAGAATCTGAGAGAAAATACCCGGAGAGTTTGTGACCCTGTCGAAACTAAGCTTAAACTGTTATCTATTCATTTAACTTAACTAGCCTTGGTTGCCTTGTAGGTCATGTGGATCTCAAACTATTGTATTTATATATGTA
Source organism: Gymnoscopelus braueri (assembly GCF_963280865.1). Classification (NCBI taxonomy): domain Eukaryota; kingdom Metazoa; phylum Chordata; class Actinopteri; order Myctophiformes; family Myctophidae; genus Gymnoscopelus; species Gymnoscopelus braueri. The sequence continues at coordinate 4,092,761 of NC_137609.1, forward strand.
TTTGGCTGCTTTTCTTTTGCACAATGTTCAGGATTTTTCCAAAATAGCAGATCTACAAGCTCATAGCGCAGCACTTGGTGCCGCGCTATGAGCTTATCTGCTATTTTTGAATAGCCAAAGTATAAAATATGGTTTAAAAAATGATTATGACGCTATATTAACATTAACATTTGCTGGGGACCCCACTTTGAGAACCCATGGTGTAGGTCATCATACTGGGTTCAGGCAGCAACTGGAAGCCAGTGAAGTGAAAACTTCACACGCAAAATATATGAGATTTTGTAGAACTCTTACGGAAGCCGCCTTCTCATTTGGAGGGGCTTCAGTGAGCAATGCATGCTGGGAGGCCAGTAAAGGAGGGAATTACAGTAGTCAAGTTATTTATCACACATCATTTCTCTCCTTTGTGTTAACCCATTAAGACCAGTAAGGCATCTCTGTAACCACTTTATCCATATTTTATACTTTGGCTATTCAAAAATAGCAGATATACAAGCTCATAGCACGGCACGAGTGCCCCGCTATAAGCTTGTAGATCTGCTATTTTTTTTAAATCGTGCAAATGTGTGCAAATCTTTGAATATCTTTTTTTTAAAGCGAATATTTTTTATCTCAAATCTTTGCTTCTGGGGGTCCCTGGAACATTTATTTTAAGATAGGGGTCCGCGGCCAAATACATCATTTTGGGGTTTCTTGACATGGAAAAGTTGGAGCACCACTGATATAGCAACATGCTGTTAGGATTTAGAAAACATTTATTTGGCTGCGGACCCCCATCTCAAAATGTTTTGTTCTCCGTTTGCCTGGAGTGGATGCAACAGCGGTGTGAACACTGATGGCTGGGGTGGTAAATGCCCTGATGATCTTTTCAGCCTTAGCCACACATCATCTCTCATGTATTTCTTGGAAGGGGGGGGAAGCTCCCCTCCTATGATGAATAGATGATAAATGTTAAATAGTGATGAATAGAAGATAAATGTTACATTCTCTGTGTTCTATTTGTGTATTTCAGAGTGGTTAGGAGTGTCTGATGTGGATCAGCGTCTGTACGTGTTGGATCGTCTGGAGGATCTACTGAACCTCAACCCCCACCTAGAAATACAGCTAACACCACCTAGCATCCACCACCTAGAACTGCACCCAGCACCATCTAGCAACCACCACCCAGAACTACAACCAACACCACCTAGAAACCACCACCTAGAACTACACCCAGTATCACCTAGCAACCACCACCTAGAACTACACCCAGCATCACCTAGCAACCACCACATAGAACTCCACCCAGCATCACCTAGCAACCACTACCTAGAACTCCACCCAGCATCACCTAGCAACCACCACCTAGAACTCCATCCAGCATCACCTAGCAACAACCACCAGCAGCCTAGCGTAGCACCCATATCGCCACCTGGCTGCCAGGAACCCACATCACCAGCGGATGCTCAGAGACATGACCTCTCACTGACCCCTCTGTCCAGTGGAGAGGTCGAAGGTCATCTCCATAAAGGTAGGCGGGGTTAGGAGGGATGGCACAAAAATGTAAAGAGAAAACTACAAGTCCCATAACCACCCACAATGTAAAGAAAAAACTACAGGTCTCATAACCACCCACTGTGTAAAGAGAAAACTACACGTCCCATAATCACCCACAATGTAAGAAATGCATTACAGGGAATTAGAATACACGAGATGTGCCATTAAAGACGTCATGAAATGGCTTTTTTTCCTAAGCTCTCTTCTGAAACGGAGGCGTGTTGTGCCTCAACCAATCACAGTCTCAGCCGATCGTCCCATCCCCTTGGGCTATGGGAATGATCAGAACTACACATCGCAGTAAGGCAGAGAGAGAGAGAGAGAGGCAGTGCTGAGGCACGTTTATGTTACAGCATCGCCTATTGTACTGTTTAACACATCGGGTGCCAGAGTTTTTTTTTAAACTGGGTACATCCGGTGCCAGCGTTTCATAACGTTTACGGCGATGTTTTTAGAGCTGGAGAAGCCTCCACGACGACCCGGATGTAAACAAAGGGTGTCTGGGCGATGGCCGAGGGTCCCGTCTAATGACTGGAACAATAATATTTCTAACGCAATCCGCCATTGCAGAGCGCGTCGGAAATGGCTTGTTTTCACTACCGTAAAAAGATATGGAGATATGGACCTTTTTCTCAAGATCCTATCATTGGAGCGGACAAAAGGGACGTTTTTTGGACTGGATTCATATCCGTCCATTCCATTTTACAGGGTCCTAGGATCATTCCTCAATGAGCAAGCAAAGGAAACACAATGATAAAATGATAAAATGAAATCAGGATAGGGTGCAGATAAAGAACGTAGCAGCCCAATAGTGTCTCCCTAATGACAATCAGCTGTGTGTGTGGAGGAACATGAGCTATACGAATCACACAGATGGGTGGAATCGTGAGTCCTAATTATTCATAAGGACTTTATGATGGATTCACACAGCGTGTTTGTGTTTGACAGAAAGTCAGTAAGACTTTCAACATAAACAAACCCTCCCACCCACCCTGTGGTATGGAATCTATTGTTAATAAATGTCTACATATCATATGGATAGGCTCTAAAAGTGTGAAAAACATATTTCTCCTCTCATTAAGTCTTTATAATTCCTCAACAACAACACTTTCACTTCTTTCTCAACCACTGTTCACCTGTCTTCTATCACATCCTGTCTGTCTGTCTGTCTGTCTGTCTGTCTGTCTCCCTCTCTGTCCGTCTGTCTAACTGGTCTGTCTGTCTCTCTGCCAGCTGTCTGTCCAGAGGGAGATGAACTTCAGGCCATGACAGTAGAAGTACCGTAATTTTCGCACTATAAGCCGCACCTGAATATAAGCCGCAGCAGCTAAATTGAATGATTTGTACATATATAAGCCGCACTGGACTATAAGCCGCGGGTGTAAAATCCATAGATTTAGGAGGTCCCCTAGTGGCCGTTAGCTGTAAAAACCCATAGATAAGCCGCACCATTATATAAGCCGCAGGGTCGAAAAATTGGGGAAAAGTCGCGGCTTATAGTCCGAAATTTACGGTATGTCTGTTACAAACCACTATTAAAGGAATATTAATAATTATGAATAGAACTACAAGTGTAAAGTGGTTTAAACATTACGTTCCAAATAGAAATCAGTTTAAAGTGGTTTAAACAACATACATTATGAATACATGTGTGTCTATGAGCAAGGCACGCTAGCAGAGCATCATGTGTTCCATTCTGATGTTTATGTATCATTCATCTATTACTAATGTCTGATTTAATGTGTCATTCATCTATTACTAATGTCTGATTTATACTCCGGACAACCATGACATCGTTGTCTAAAAGACAGTTGTTTTCGTCCTGTGATGTCATCGTATGATGGAGTATAAATGTATCTTTATGTCATGTCTTCAAACATGTGGACCTAACAATATTTCATGGTTTTTATTTACTGACAGATGTTTCGGAAAAAAGCTTCGTCTTCCTTGAGAATGAGAAGGATAACAGAAACCTCTAGATGTAATGTCTGTCTGTCTGTCTGTCTGTCTGTCTGTCTGTCTGTCTGTCTGTCTGTCTGTCTGTCTAAAATGCTTTGAATTCTTTTATTTTAATTGCACAGTTTTCACCCTACAAGCTCATCAAAATGAAACCACCCCCATGGAGAAATATCTTAGAAATACAAACATACATTATGTAATAGGTGACATTTTAATGTGCTTCAAATACATGTTAAATAGCTCTATATTGTGATGGCATTCATTGCTATAGAGTGTTTGTTCAATAACAGTGCCAGGTACTATGCACCCAAATCATCCTCAGAGTGCCAGCGTTCTTACCGTGTCTTGGTGATCTTTAGACGGCTGCAGAAGCCACAACGTGGACCCTGATGTAAAAAAAAGTATCCGGGCGATGGGGTAGGGACCCGTTTATCGACTGGAACAATAACATTTCTACCGCAATCTGCCATTTTAGAGCGATCGGCCATTGAAAATGGCTGGTTTTCACCCCAAAAAAAGATATGGAGTTATAAGTGTTTTTCTCAAGATCCTATCATTGGGGCGGACGAACGTCACGTTTTTGGGGGTGACGTCACATCCATCCATTCCTTTTTACATCGTCCTAGGATCATTCCTAAGTTGCATTAGAGCGCCCTCTTTATTTGAAAAAAAATACGTAAATCTGCGTTTATGGCACAAATGACATACATACTGTAGGTGCAGGAAAATGTCATTGTGGGAAATGTATTGCTATGCCTTCCACACTAGGGGGTAGGGATTTGATACCTGAGAAATACAGGTATTGTTAGCCAATATATAAATGGCTAACAATTACACAGTACAACTACAAATAAATAAAACACCAGGCTATACATCTAATCAGGAGAGGGAACAGGATACAGGATAAACAAAATAAATTTGAAGTGATGAAACAAAGAAGTGAGCTGACAAAATTGGAATTGGAACACTATAACATTTAAGCTGATACGTATAATTCGGTTCTCTCTCCTGAAACTGGTATCCTGACCTGAAATGTTATTTTCTGTTTATTAAAGAGCTGGAGAGACAGGGAGACCCCTGTTACTGAACAAACACTCTATAGTAATGATTACTATCACAATATAGAGATATTTAACACTGTTACTGAACAAACACTATAGCAATGATTTCTATCACAATATAGAGCTATTTAACACTGTTACTGAACAAACACTCTAAAGTAATGATTACTATCACAATATAGAGCTATTTAACACTGTTACTGAACAAACACTATAGCAATGATTATCACAATAAAGAGATATTTAGAACTTTAACCTTTTAACATAAACGTTTTAAATGTTCCAGATGTCTCTTCTATACGTCCATTAAATTAAATATAAAAATGTTATTGTCCAATAATTGAGAAACGGTTTGACACCGCAGAGGTTGAGCCCAGTGCATTGTGGGGTTGGTTTCAGCTTTGATGAACTGAGCGGTTTAATGGAAAATTCACGTGTGTGTGTGTGTGTGTGTGTGTGTGTGTGTGTGTGTGTGTGTGTGTGTGTGTGTGTGTGTGTGTGTGTGTGTGTGTGTGTGTGTGTGTGTGTGTGTGTGTGTGTGTGTGTGTGTGTGTGTGTGTGTCAGTCACTTGGATTGATGTGTGATTGGTCAGTGTTTTGGGCTGTGTGAAGGGTTGCGAGGTTTGTTGTCAACATCCCAGCATGCATTGTGGTGGAGGAGGTGGTGGAGGAGTTGGTGGAGGTTCATGACAATGTGTTTGTTCTCCTTTTAACTTAAACACTGTCTGTCTCTCTGTCTGTCTGTCTGTCTGTCTGTCTGTCTCTCTCAGGGAGTATAGACCGGGGTCGCAGCTTGTCGTTCCATGAGGTCAGAGGTCATCAGCGGGGCGGGGCAGAGATGAGGGCGGCCGAGGAGTCGTCCAATAGCGGCGCAGGAGGCGGCGTCGGGGCCGTGGCCGGCGGCAGCACGGTGCTGCAGCGCCTCCTACAGGAGCAAATGAACAGGAACTATTTAGACTCCTCCCACTCCAACATGAACAGGAACTATTTAAATGCAGACTCCGCCCACTCCAGCATCAACAGGAACTATTTGCTGCAGCAGCAGCAAGGAGGGGGGGCCGGAGATGACTCCGCCCACTCCAACATGAGCCCGCACATCGCCCGGCAGGTACGCCAACATCCCAGTTATTACATAATAATGACTAGAAGAGTGTGCTCCTCGGAGCACAGGTCTCTGCCAGGCCGCACACTTTAGAAGGCAGTCATAGCCACTTGGAATGGGATCTGAAAAATACATCTTGATCACGTGACTATAGAGATAATGTGTACCGATTTGTGTGATGTTTGGATACAATCTGTAGGAGTAATATCAAAAACTGTGTTTTGAAAAAATCATCCTCCTGGCCTTATACTTCAGACATGAGTGTGAACGTCCAGACGCGTGCGTGCGTGTCCGCTCAAGCGTGCACGCAAGGAACAAGGAACATTGATGGTGACAGAGCTGTCTGTCTCTCTGTGTGTAAAACGGCGTTAATTTTGACAGAAAATTTTAGTTGCGTTTAGTCATAGTCTTTTGAATATTTTAGTCATCTGTAAAGTTTTTGTCTAGTTTTAGTCGACTAAATATAATAAGATTTTAGTCGACTAAATCTACAGTTGATTTTGACGACCAAAAAATATTTTGGCCAGCCGTGATGGCGTCGAAACGGCAGATTTTACACTTGGTTGCATGCTAAAAATAGCCGATCTACAAGTGTAGATCTGCTATTTTCAGAGCGTAACACCAGAGCGCAACCAAACATAAAATGACTAGTCTATTAGTTCTACTGGATCTCTTCTCTTAGTCCCTCTATTTTTGACAAAATTGACAATATATTTAGTCTTAGTTTTAGCCATCATTGATTTTTGTTTAGTTCGTCATAGTTTTAGTCGACGAAATGAATTGATGGTGGCAGACCTGTCTCTCTCTCTCTGCTCCTGCAGGAGCCGCAGGGCCAGGAGCTGCAGACTGATGGAGGCTTGGAGAAGATGAGCTCTTCCTGCTCTGTCTCCTCCAGGGGGCGAGGAGGGAGTCAAGGAGGCCAGGGAGGAGGAGGAGGCCCCGGTCCAGAGGACCTCCCCACATACGAGGAGGCCAAGGTCCAGTCTCAGTACTTCAGAGGAGGTCACCCCCCTCCCCATCCGCCCATCCAGAACCAGAACACCCCCCAGCATGCCCCTCCTCCTCAAAGCCCTCCCTCCTCCTCCTCCAATGTGGGAACAGCGTTCTACGTTGCCACGGTGACGGGAGCAGGCACGGGCGGAGCTAAGGTGTGTATGGACCAATGATTGACCAATGATTTGTTTACAAACATTGAGCTAAGGTGTGTATAGACCGATGATTTGTTTACAAACATTGACCAATTATTTGTTTACAAACATTGAGCTATGGTGTACTGTGCACTGACCTATGATTTGTTTACAAATATTGACCAACAATTCCTTTTTTACCTTTTTTTTTTTTACAAACATTGACCAATGATTTGTTAACAAACATTGAGCAAAGTGGCAACTTTGCAACTGTTTTGCACCTTTCACTTTATGAAGAAAAACTATTTTCTTAGTCTCTGTCTAAGGAGTCTTCCTTAAAAGTTTTATGTAAAGAGCGAGTCTTTTTCTGCCAGTTTTCCTTAAAACATTGACCAATGATTTGTTTACACAAGGGAATAATGGTGATTATTCTCAGGTGCGTACAGAGGGAATAATAGTAATAATGGTGATTAATCTCAGGTGCGTACGGAGGCAATGATGGTAATAATGGTGATTATTCTCAGGTGCGTACGGAGGGCCGGCCCAGTGTGCAGAGAGTGGGCGGAGCTGGGAAGGTGCACCAGGACGATGGTTTGAAGGACCTGAAGCAGGGTCACGTCAGGTCGCTGAGCGAGCGCCTCATGCAGCTGTCCCTGGCCACCAGCGGGGTTAAAGCCCACGCCCCCGTCACCTCTGCCCCCCTGAGCCCCCAGCTGCCCGGACCCCCCCCACCCCAGGGACCCACGGGGGACTACTACAAACCCCAGCCCCTGCAGCAGCACCGCGGACCCCCGCCCGACTACCCGTACAAGGTCATGGGGTCACCGCCCAAGCAGCAGCACTGTGACTTCTACCAGGAGGCCTCAAGGGGGAGCCACCGAGAGCTGCCACAGGTCCGATACCAGCCTCCACCCGAGTACGGATCCTTCAGGTTAGAACCTCACCCATAACCACGCCCTAACCATGAAGAGTACTCACCACAAATGTAACCAAACAGCCCTATACCTCAATAGCGTTATCATTTGATTGAAATATGAATAGTGTTATCACTTGATTGAAATATGAATAGTGTTATCATTTGATTGAAATATGAATAAGTGTTATAATTTAAATATAAAGCCACGATAGGCAGCAATATTCTCCTGTTTACATTCTGTTTGTCTTTTGACAACACGGTTATAAACAGCTTTTCACTGATTGGCCATATGAAGTAAAAATGTAATTTTTTGTGACAATATTTAGGAAGTTAGTGTGGACTTTATGCCAGTGTAAATAAGATTGATCTTATATCTGTGATGCATCCAAACAAACACACAACTTAACTATCAAACTAACTAGTTTCAATGTATCGTTTAGTTTGGACTTTGCACCCTGACTTAAATAGACAACTTACACACAGGCTGCTGAACCAGAACGACATGTATGTGTTACAACAGTTGTTCCCAAACTAGGGGTCCCCAAATGATTAGCTTAATGTGCAACATTGTTTTATCACTCAACAGTAAACAAACCAACATACAGTATAAGTGTATACAGGGTATCTGCACATTTTATAAAGTGACAATTTAAAGACCTTTTAAGACTTTTTTTAACACCAATTTGGTCAAATTGTCAAATATAACTTAAGAAAGAGGCAAACATTGTGAAAATGGCCAATCTGCAAGCTGGGGCAATGCCCCCCCAAATGCCCTGACTGCCCCCTTTTTTTTTGGGTGGGGGTGCTTGTGAAAGTTACATTTATGTCATGATATGAAATGTGAGCTTACCATAATCAAAATAATCCTTAATCATATTCCATCATGTATCATTGCACAATTCAAATAATCCTCTGCCCTGATTTTCCACACACACAGTCACACACACACATGCAGTACTACTCCTAAACAATAGGAAGCAGTATTACACAAACAGCCGGAAAAAACGCCAAAAAACGCCTATTTTTTTTCCGTATCCGGCCCTGGTGGAACCGAGTCAAACTAAATGTAATGCCTCAACTCCTACAATTCCAAGTGCTTGTCAGGGTGGGGGGTCACCAGTTCGAATATGATTATTTTGGGTGGTCGCGGCCTGAAAGGTTTGGGAAACCTTGTGTTAAAATATAGTATCTAATATAAACCAACCCAACATAGATGTTAAAATATCATATCATGAAAGTGAACTGAATTGACTTTGTAACCAAGGAGTGTGGAGAGCACAGGTCTAGACAACACCCCCCATTACACACCTGGTTAATGCATGATTAACACACACACACACACACACACACACACACACACACACACACACACACACACACACACACACACACACACATACCCTAAGGCAGACGGGTGTAACTTATATCCTGTCTGTCCAGTTCTCTGAGAATTTGATTCATCGATATGGCCGCGTGCCAAGTCTCAAAATTAAATCCTTGCTCCCCTCACTTGCGTCCTTTCCTTGCGTCTGAGTCCCTCCTCCCACAGAGGATGCATGGAGGAGAGGAGAGGAGAGAGGAAACAAAGACATGTTGTTTAGAGAAATAGGACGTGGAAAAAAAAGTTTTGTATTTTACGGTCTCTCTCTCTCTCTCTCTCTCTCTCTCTCTCTCTCTCTCTCTCTCTCTCTGTCTCTCTCTATCAGGTCCAGTAAAGATGGCGGCTCTCTCATTTCCCAGAGGTCTTTGCTGCATCATAGCCCCTCCTCCTCGGTGACCTCGGTGGGCTCTCTGTCTCGCGCCCAGAGCCACGCCCTCAGCAGCATGCTTAGCTCCGCCTCCCACTCCTCCCACCCCTCCTACCCCTCCCATCACCACCCCCACCCGCCAGGGGCGGAGACTCACCATCATTACCACACGCTGGGCCCGCCTCCCCGCAGCGCCTCCCACCACGAGCCCCTCCTCCATCCCGCTGCTCCGCCCCAAAGGGGAGGAGCTCACGGGGGCTTCCTCCCCCACGACCACTATGGCTCCACCCCCAGAATGCACCATCACCACCAACAGCAACAGCAGCAACACCACCAGCCGTTTCTGCAGCAACATCAACAGCAACAACAACAACTACAGCAACAACAACAACAACAACAACAACAACAGTTCCAAGCTCCTCCCCCCGTCCAGCATCAGGCTCTGCCCCCAATGGGACACTTCCCGCATCCTCACCACCCCCACCTGCAGGGGGAGCCGTTCGCCATGATGGCCCGCGCTCACCAGATGGTCGACATGCTGACCGAGGAGAACAAGATGCTCCGACAGGAGATGGAGACGTGTCGAGAGAAAGTCAATAAACTACACAAGGTATTAAATATGATTCTATATAAACTACACAAGGTATTAAATATGATTCTATATAAACTACACAAGGTGTAATATGATTCTATATAAACTACACAAGGTGTAATATGATTCTATATAAACTACATAAGGTATTAAATATGATTATATATAAACTACACAAGGTTTAATATGATTCTATATAAACTACACAAGGTGTAATATGATTCTATATGAACTACACAATACCTTGTGTAGTTTAAAGTCCCCATAACACCACCATAAATCATCATATTAGATTATATATATATAGCTAATATTCACTACCTTCCACACAGCGCGTGGAAACGTTCCACTGCCCAGCGGCCAGCGACAGCTGCCCACTCTGCAGTGGACACAACACTGTGTGTCACTGGCTCACACTGTCAAAGAGTCCCAGAGGGATTTTTTTTAAGCACGAGGTGCTTGGGTGGTGCAGTGCACGGGCGCCTAACCTACTCTATGAATGGAGGAGCACAAAGAGAGGACATATCACACATTGTTTTCTGCTCTGTTGCTTTTCGATGTGTACACTGTATAATTTTATAGAGGTATCTAAAGAGCACAAAGTACGTTTATGAACGTGCCAAAGTATTGCGAGACTGTCCGTCTTTTCCAGTCTGACAACCAAATCTTGCGATACTGCTGAGCCTGAAACGATACCTTTGTAGATGCCCCACTAAAACTACTGTGCACATAAAAAAAACAGTGATCACAAAACATGTGATAATACCTGTGATATGTCTTATTTTATGTTCCTGAACTGATGTTTTGTCGCAGATATAGCAGATATACAAGCTTGTAGCGCGGCGAGCTTGTAGATCTGCTATTTTAGAAAAATCTTGAAAACGAGTACAAATCTTTGAATAATATATTATTTTAAAGCGATTTTTTTTTACTCAAATCTTTGCTTATTGGGGTCCCTGGAACAAAATATTTTGAGATGGGGGTCCGCGGCCAAATACATATAATTTTGGGGGTCCTTGACTATTATGAAAAAGTTTGAGAACCACTGATATATAGCAACATACGTTTTCTTTTTTTAAACTGTTGGGATTTAGAAGACATTTGTAGAATCAGTCTCAGGTCTTAATGGGTTAAGTGAAGCACAAGAAATAATTGATAAAAAATGTTTACATTGATCTCCTCTCCTCTCCTCTCCTCTCCTCTCCTCTCCTCTCCTCTCCTCTCCTCTCCTCTCCTCTCCTCTCCTCTCCTCTCCTCTCCTCCCCTCCCCTCCCCTCCCCTCCAGTTGGAGACAGAGATCCAGTTGGTGTCGGAGGCCTATGAGAACTTGGCCAAGTCGTCGACTAAGAGAGAAGCTTTGGAGAAAACCATGAGAAACAAACTGGAGCTGGAAGTCAGGAGATTACATGACTTCAACAGAGACCTCCGAGGTAAAACACACAAACCAAACACACACACACACACTCACGCAAACACGTTTGTGTTGCTATACTGAGATTGTGCGCTGCAACTCGTTGTGAGCTTGTAAGATCGTCTATTTTCAGTTCGATGTAATTCCAGGTTCAAAACGTATCTATCCGACCCCTAGACCTAACCCCTGACCTCTAACCCAGCCCAGCCTTGTAAGCCTAAAGGTCGTTTCAGACGGGGAGCGATTGACGCGCCATAGTAATTAATTTTCAATGAGAGGCGGGCAATTATTTGGGACGCGCAGAGAAGTTGAGGGCCGCGGTCCCGTGAAATTCTCACGCTCGTGCTCGTTTGTGCACACGCCCGCGGGCAGTGGTGGAAAAAGTACTCACATTTTTTACTTAAGTAAAAGTATCAATACTGCAATGTAGAAATACTCTGTTACAAGTAAAAGTCCGGAATTCAAAATTTACTTGAGTAAAAGTACAAAAGTAATGGTATCAAAATGTATTTAAATTATCAAAAGGAAGAGTACTCGTTGTGCAGAATGTCCCGTTTCACAAGTTTTCAAATATATGTTTAAAATATTGTATAAAATGCATAAAAATCCTTTGAAAATAGCAGATCCACAAGCTCACAATGCGTCGCATCGCTACGCATTGTGAGCTTGTAGATCGGCTATTTTCAAATGGCCGAAATGTATAAAAGGCTGAAGTGGTTAATGTATGTTTTGTAATAACTAATTATCAAAATCTACAAAGTAACTAGTAACTAAAGTTTTCAAATAATTGGAGTGGAGTAAAAGTACAATATTTGCCTCATTTTATAGATGTAGTGGAGTAGAAGTAAAAGTACTGAAAATTGGAAATACTTCAGCAAAGTAAACATACCTAGAAATTCTTGTACTTAAATTGACTTAATTGCTTTACAGGCTTTACGGGCGGCAAGAGCTGGATAGTGGTCAGCTTTTTTTCCCCCTCTACGCACAGGAGGACAAAACAATGATCGCGGCACGATCCCCGCTGATCTGAGCGAGAACGCCTCAAGAACCGCTCCCCGTCTGAAACGACCTTAACTCCCCAAATCATTGTTTTTGCCATAAAACAACCACTGTCTTGTGAGGACCAGGAAATGTGTCCTTGCAATGTCTATTTGTCAAATTCTACTATAGTTGTGGAGAAGTTTGGCCCTCACAAGTATAGTTATACAAGTAGTACACACACACACACACACACACACACACACACACACACACACACACACACACACACACACACACACACACACACACAGAAGAATGACACACACACAGAAGAATGTCACACACACAGAAGAATGTTTTGGGTGTAATCTCTGTTTTTCATCCAAAGGTTCTGGTGTTTTAAACACTTTAAAAAAAAATGTGTTTACTTTCTGTTGTGGAGATTCTGCCCGGCAACCGTCTCCCACAGGAAGAGAGAGAGAGAGAGAGAGAGAGAGAGAGAGAGAGAGAGAGAGAGAGAGAGAGAGAGAGAGAGAGAGAGAGAGAGAGAGAGAGAGAGAGAGAGAGAGAGAGAGAGAGAGAGAGAGAGAGAGAGAGAGAGAGAGAGAGAGAGAGGGGGAGAGAGAAACAGACAGAGAGGAAGAAAGAAGGAAAACATCTTGGATTTGGTCCAGATGGAATGGATTCGTATCCGTCAGCTCCACAAAAATCACTTTTTGGTTTCGTGCTTTGTAAATTGTTACAACTATTGAACAAATCATATTGCTGTGTTTGTTCACAACACTTCATTCAAGACTGTTAATCTAAATCTATCTACTGTATCTGTCTGTCTGTCTGTCTGTCACTGCTTTATGTTCAAAATGTTCAAAAGTATTCAACAATTTCACAAATTTTCAACAACCTTGTGGATCGCCTACTTTTTAGTATAAATTAGGGTTTATGTGGTGAAACAGATTTTGATGATATAATTACAAACAAAATCAGCTAATGACCCCCAGGAACCAGCAATGTAATGCAGTTACAAACAAAATCAGCTAATGACCCCCCAGGAACCAGCAATGTAATGCAGTACTTAGCAGGTCACACAATGGACCATTGATATGCATCCAGACAGGGTCATTCCTATGTTCATTCACACTGTTTACACTCTGCAGCTTTTGTAAGAGGTGTGAATGGTTGTTTTTGATCGATGCGCGAGGTGCGCACGTGCATGTACATGCATGTGCGGGCAACTAGTGGAGGCTCCACCTCGCCCCACCTCCAGTACACCCCTGAGTTCTCTCTCCTGATTGGATGAAATTGGTCAGCGATATTTGGCAAGGTTGAACGGTCGGGTTAGTCGACTGAATGTATGTCAGTTTTATTTGATGTAGTTGTGATGCGATGATTGTGATGTCAGCTGATATATTGCACTTTTACCTTAGCGCTAGGTGTACTCTTGGTTGCTTGTTTTTGCAGAAAATGCACTAAAGACTTCTGGTGATTAGTAGTTTTCGTTCCCTACCTATGTTGAATACACTTATTGTAAGTCGCTTTGGATAAAAGCGTCTGCTAAATGACTGTAATGTAATGTAATGTCATGACAGTAGTTGTGATGTCATTGTGATGTCATTACAGAGCGGATGGAAACAGCCAATAAGCAACTGGCTATTAAAGAATGTGACGGATCTGAAGACAACCGCAAAACCATCTCACAACTGCTCACACAGAGTGAGTAACACACACACACACACACACACACGCACACGCGCACGCGCGCACACACACACACACACACACACACACACACACACACACACACACACACACACACACACACACACACACACGTTTACATTGTGTGTATTAAGATGTTTTTGTAGATGTACACGTGTAGTGCCCGGAAGGATTTTTTATTTATTGCAGCCAATATCTTAACTCATTCAGTGCCAATGACGTCGCCGACGTCACGTTTTTATAAGCCCAGAGTGCCAATGACGTCGCCGACGTCATAATTTTTTTTAATTTTTAATTTTTTTTTTTAATTTTTTTTTTGCAGAACCCAAGATATGATGATTTGAAGATTTGCTGCTCCATTCACTTCTTGTTTAACTTCTTACTGAAAAAGGCTGTATCTCGGCTCCTAAGCACTTTTTTTTTACAATGTATTTTTGGCCTTGGCACAGGGGTGATAAAGCCAGAAATAAGTTTGGCACTGAATGAGTTAACTACTTGAACACAGTGAAGCCAGCAGTCGTCTCACAGACAGACAGACTGACTGCAAGAGAGTTCAAATAAAGTGAAACAGTGTTATCTCTCTTTGTGGAAATGTTTTCTGTGTGTTTTCCTAGAAAATGAGACTTACTGCAGGCTACATGGAGTTCACAAAGCCTTACACTGCTGCTTGTTTTGATGTTAGTATCATGGATGGTAGTATCATCGTTCAGATGTCATTAGTTCTGCATATAGAAGACAGTTCAGATGTCACATCAAAGCAGGGACGTCCAACGTTAGAATGAAACGCAAGTTGTAGAACTAATTAATGAATCAATTAATGTGTTATGAATGTGCTAAATCTAGTGTAAGAACTGCTGGAAAACACAACTAGAGTTCTGTATGTTATAATTATTATTTACAATATTAATCTTATATTTAAATGAGTTGTATTTAGTTTGGGGTGAATTAGTCCCACCTAAACAGTAGTTTACAATTAGTGGTCAACTATTTAAATGTCCCCTCCTAATCTGTAAGCCTGCATTATGTCTGTGTATTGTGCGTGTGTATGTGTGTGTGTGTGTGTGTGTGTGTGTGTGTGTGTGTGTGTGTGTGTGTGGGTGCATGCGCGTGCGTGCAGATAAAGAGGTGGTCAGGGAGAAGGAGAAGGTAGAGATGGAACTCAACGCTCTTCGCTCTCAGACTGAGGACCAGAGGAGACACATCGAGATCCGAGACCAGGCCCTGAACAACGCTCAGGCCAAAGTAGTCAAACTGGAAGAAGAGGTAAGAAGATCCCAGACCAGAGTAGCCGAACTGGAGGAAGAGGATTCTATATGTCTCAAACTTCTCAAACTTTTTTTTAATTTCAAGGACCACCATAACAGTGCACCAAATGGACCCATTTGGTTCCATTTGTACACTGTCAGAGTTACAGACCTGTAAGGGGTCCATTTGGAACCCCCTCAAGTAACCCAGAGGATCCTCGGACCTCACTTTGAGAACCACTATGTGTTTTACTTAGATTAAATACTACCACATTGTAATACTGTTGTACTGGGAGCTAAGCATTACAGTAGATTCAGTATAAAATGAGTTTATTTCAAATGTTTGTGCCATTCTGCCCCCTGGTGGTGGTAGATAAGAACTGTTCAGCTTCAGGTCCACTGTGGTTTTCTGAGCTACTTTTATGAAGTAATTAGTGTGTGTGTGTGTGTGTGTGTGTGTGTGTGTGTGTGTGTGTGTGTGTGTGTGTGTGTGTGTGTGTGTGTGTGTGTGTGTGTGTGTGTGTGTGTGTGTGTGTGTGTGTGTGTGTGTGTGTGTGTGTGAGAGAGAGAGAGAGAGAGGACCAAATATCCCCACAAGCATAGTAGAATGTGAGAAATAGACATTGTGAGGATTGTGGTCCTCACAAGAAAAACATGTGTTTTATGGTTTAACTTTTAGTTTTTGTTTTACGTTTACAGGTTTAGGGATTAGAGTTATACCCGATTTATACTTGGTTGCGTGCCTGTGTCGTGCACCAAAAGATAGCTGATGTACAAGCTAACAACACGTTGTAGCGTGACGCCTTGTGGGCTTGTAGTTCTGCTATTTTTCAGCTTCAGGCTTATGGTTAAAAATACCAAATAAAAAATGGCATTCACAAAATCACTGTCTTAAAATGTTGAGAATACTTATACAAACCTGTGTGTGTGTGTGTGTGTGTGTGTGTGTGTGTGTGTGTGTGTGTGTGTGTGCAGCTGAAGAAGAAGCAGGTGTACGTAGAGAAGGTGGAGCGCATGCAGCAGGCTCTGGCTCAGCTGCAGGCTGCCTGTGAGAAGAGAGAACAGCTGGAGCACAGACTGCGGACCAGGCTGGAGAGAGAGCTGGAGAGCCTACGCAACCAGCAGGTACACACACACACACATGCACACACACAGAAAGCTTGCCTTGGACGGCAATTGGATCAGAACCGGCCCTGTACTGCGCAGACGTCACACACAGAAAAAATTGCAGGCTTATACAGTTAAAAATACCCGATATTTTTCAAAATGGCATACATAAAATTGCTGTCCTAAAATGTTGACTTCCTCACAAGTGCAGCAATACAAACGTGTGTGTGTGTGTGCGTGTGCATGTGCAGCGGGGGGTCAGTCAGGCGGGGGGTGCAGCCACAGAGTACTCGGCCACGGCGCTGATGGAGCACGTCCGGGAGAAGGAGGAGAGGATCCTGGCTCTGGAGGCCGACATGACCAAGTGGGAGCAGAAGTACCTGGAGGAGAGCGTCATGAGGCAGTTTGCACTGGACGCCGCTGCTTCTGTAGCCACACAGAGGTAATCATGAACATAATAATAATCATATGAACCACTTAACCCAGTGGTTCTCAACCTGTGGGTCGGTGATCCCTAGACTCTGAAAGAAGGAATGGACGGATGTATAACATCATACCAAAAAATGACACTTCCTATGTTCCACTCCTATGTTAAAAGTTGTAGGAAAACAATTTTTTTGTGAAAACAAGCCTTATTCAACGGCCGGTGGCAACAAAATGGCCGATCGCGGTTACACATTTTTTGTTCTGGTGGATAGAGGAGACCCTCCCCCCCAGACACCCATTGTTTACATCTGTTTACACACCGCGGCGCCCGTGGGTCGACTCTCCGTGGATCGTAAATATAAGGTAAAAAAAACTCTGGCATGGGGATGAAAAGCGATGTTTTAATGCTGGCAGTCAATGTGTTAATACCTCTACAATGAAGAGGAGAAAAAAAGAAGACCATTAGGTTACTGTGTGAAAAGTAACCATCAAACTATACTATTAAAAAAAAAGCCCAAATTGTCAAATTACCTAAGAAATAAATAAATATTGTTAAAATAGCAGATATACAAGCTCACAGCGCCTTGTGTTGTGAGGCGTTGTGAGCTTGTACATCTGCTATTTTCTCAATATTTATCTGTGGAACCGAGTCAAACTAAATGTAATGCCTCAACTCCTACAATTCCAAGTGCTTGTCAGGGTTGGGGGTCTCCAGTTCATATATGATTATTTTGGGGGGTCATGTCCTATTATTAGACGGAACATTTTAATGGATCAATACACTCACTTCCTGTTTGGTCTCCAGGGATACGTCTATTTCCTCGATGATATGCCACTCCACCAGTAGCAGTTATGACACCTCAGTGGAGGCCAGAATTCAGAAAGAAGAAGAAGAAATCCTGATGGCCAATAGGAGATGTCTGGACATGGAGAGCAGGTAAAGCACGCACACGCACACACACACACACACACACACACACACACACACACACACACACACACACACACACACACACACACACACACACACACAGAACTAAACTTATGACTCAATGTTACTAAAAACTAAACTTCAGACCTCCCAAAACAAACTGATACAACTACTAATCAGCCTAAAGCCCATTACTAGCCTAATTCCAACTCACTTTGATAGTTTAGGATGGCTCAGGGTAGAAGACGGTGTTAAAGGGCAAGACCAAACCTGGTAGAGGTTTGGGTTGTGTACTGTAGTTACCTTGCCATGATGTAACTCCAAAGGTGGACAAGAAATTTCTCTCAACTTCCTATTGATTTTACTATTTGAAGATCCAGATCCGCAGATCCAGTCCGGGTTGTCTTCCTAATAAAAATAGCAAAATCAATAGGAAGTTGACATTTATATATATAAAAAAACAGTACTAGGTTTAGTGATTTAGTTCGTTTACAGGCTAAAAGATCTCCTCCTGAGCCTCTTCACTGTACAATGTAAGTCAATGTGGAGCATATTTTAAATTATCAATTTCTAGTCAATGAAGAAATTATTTTTGATTTCTTGTCCACCTTTGTTGTTACATCATGGCAAGGTAACTACACAACCCAAGCCTCTACCAAAGTGGTCTTGCCCTTTAAGCAAATATCAATGGGATTGGTATTTAAGATAGTCAGAGGATCAATTCCCTCATACCTGTCTTAACCCATTGATACCTGGAACGCATCTGTGTCACTTTTAGATTTCTTTAGGCTATTCAAAAATAGCAGATATACAAGCTCATAGCGCGGCACCGAGTGCCGCGCTATGAGCTTGTAGATCTGCTATTTTTGAAAAATCGAGGGGAATAAAAATTGTTTATTTTTTTCAAAAAAAAATTAGGATTTAGAAGATATTTCTAGAATCTTCTCAGGTCTTAATGGGTTAACTACTTCTCCAGAGTGAGTGACACCAACAGTCACAACACCAGAGGGAGTGCTTACGATCTGGTACCCCCCACATTTAACATGTATTTTACTACTCTCCCACCAATGTGGAATGCCCTGACACCATCCATTACAGGATGTGAATCACTGGTTTCTTTCTAAACTGGCCTGAAAAAGCATCTGTCAGAAAACTACAAGGGAGATAGATATTAAATCCCCTTGAAACTGCCGTCCCGATTTTCCTTTTTCTCCTCTGTAAATATAGCTATTTGTATTTGTTGATGACATGTATTCATAGGACCACAATGGAAACCCTAGGACTTTTTTGTGTTTCCTTTTAGCCAAAAAAAAAAAAAAGCAAGCACAAATGTGTCAGAGCAGCTTTCACTTGTAGTAGAGAGTAAATATATTTTTGGGGGCTTTTCTGCCTTTGATAGTACACAGTAGAAATAGACAGGAAACTGGGAGAGAGATAGATGGGGAGTGACACGCAGCAAAGGTTGCCGGGCTCGGGACTCAAACCCACGACTCGCTGTCAAGTTGCATTAGAGCCTATATGTGGTATGCACCTTAACCGCTAAGCCAGCGGCGCCCTCTATTTGAGTAATATTTGACCAGGAGTATCTATACTTACACTCAAGTACTGGATTTGAGTACTTTGTCCCACACGGATCAAGATCGGAGTAAATGTGATGAACCCTCTCTCTGTCTGTCTCTCTCTCCCTCTCTCTCTATGTCTCTCTCCCTCTAGAATAAAGAATCTTCATGCTCAGATCATAGAGAAAGATGCGATGATCAAGGTGCTCCACCAGCGCTCCAGGAAGGACCCCAACAAGGGTGACAGCGCCACCTCCGCCATGCGCCCGTCCAAATCCCTCATGTCTATCTCCAACACGGGGAGCACAGGGAGCTCTGGGCTGCTGTCGCACAACCTGGGTCTGAGCAGCTCACCCATCACTGAGGAACGCAGAGATTCCAGTTGGAAAGGTAGTCTGGGTGAGTTACTCTACTGCTAGTTACTTTAACCCATTCAAACCGGGAAATCATCTGTGTCATTTTAGATTTTAGTTATATATATAGCGGTTCTCAAATATATACAAGCTCACAGCGCGTACATGTTTGATTTTTTTAAATAACTTTGATTTTTTTTTACACAAATCTTCTCTTCTGGGGGTCCCTGGCACAAAACATTTTCAGGTGGGGGTCCGCGACCAAATACATTTTGGGGGTCCTTGGAACAAAAAAGTTTGAGAACTACTGATTTATAAGGCATTTGTAGAATCGATCTCAGGTCCTAATGGGTTAAATAAGACTCTAGCTCACTGTTTCCCAAACAGTGGATCAAACCCACGTTCGGGTTGCTGACTCTATATATATTGTTTCAAAAGTTGTGTCCAGTGTTTAATTCATTATGCTGGTTCTACTTCAGGGGTTCTATAGGTCCAGTTTTTAATTCATTGTGCTGGTTCTACTTCAGGGGTTCTTTTGGGTCCAGTGTTTAATTCATTATGCTGGTTCTACTTCAGGGGTTCTGTTGGGTCCAGAGTTCCGTACAGACTCTCTGAGGACAGGGTCCATCTCTTCGTCTCCGTCTCCGGTCCTGCCGTCCACGCCGATGTCCACCGCCATGGCGTCCGTCCTGTCGTCCACTCCCATGACATCTGGACACTCCAAGACGGGCAGCCGAGACAGCTGCACCCAGACGGACAAGAACCAGCAGCAGAACCAACATCAGAACCCAGACTGCAGCAAACAGAGCAGCATGACGCTGCCCGCTCGCCTCTCGTCTCCCAGTCCCGTCTACGTCCCTGACCGCCTCGCAGGTCATTAAGCATTAAATACTAAATATTAAACGTTAAAGGACGACTTCACCCATTTTCAACCTGTCATCTCCTGTCAGAACTGGTCCTCACTAATGCTCATGATAATATGGTACCATTTTTGTCTACTCACTCTGTGTCTCAGAGGAGGGTTGTGGACCGTTCAGAAACCTGTCTACCAGTGACATCATCGATGGGGAATCCAAGCTAATAGAAACTGCAGGCTTTCTATTCCTGGAAAGTTGGCATGCTTTAATGGAAGCCATTGTTCTCGCGTTAATAAAAAAAAAATTGAAATATTGAAGAAAACTAACTAACTTTGATGTCACTGGTAGACGGGTGTCTGAAGTGTACACAACTCTCCTATGAGACAGACCAAGTATAAAAAAATGACACAATTTTATCAGGAGCATTAGTGAGGATCTATTATGAAGATAGGTTGAAAATGGGTGAAGCCATCCTTTAAACATTTACAAAGGAGCAGCTCAGAATGTTTTAATGCCTTTATTTTATGCTTGGAGCGACCCGTCGCAGTGCCTCACAACGCTCAACGAGATTTGAGTGTTCACACTGTCTGCGACTCGCCGACGGCCTCACCACAAAATGTAAACAAGGAAGTGATAGAAGCGCTTACCTCGTCTTTCCAGCCAGTACCTCAACGGCAACGACGGCCATGAAGGCCATGGCCGTCGTTGACTCGTTGCCCCTCGTTTTGGCCTCATGCTCTTAAAAAAATGATCTAAAATTTTTTAAGCGATATACCCTAAGGCCACAGTGGCCTTGATGCCCTATCCCGATGTGCCAGCTGATTTCACCCTTTTCTCCTTTGCTTCTTTCCTGTCAATGTGTTTTTTAGACACCTGTGTCTTGCTGACATTCTGAATTCAGAAATATTGAAAAGCTGTGTTTATTTATTTTGCTGACAGTTATACTATCTATTTAACAATTAAATCATTCGTAACCCCTTAAATTCAATTAATAAAAAATAATTGTTTTATCCGATGGCCTTGTTGACCTGGCATTTGGCCTTTTGTGCCCCCCAAAGGCCACTAGTGATGTTTAACTAGTTCTTGTGTGTGCGTGTCTGTGTGTCTGTGTCTGTGTGTGTGCATGTGTTCTTTTAGATGTCCCAGGGTTCCACAGCAGTACTCTGGAGAGGCGGGCTCCCGTTCAATCCCATCCCCAACAGGCTCCGCCCACCCAACAGGAAGTGGACAATGACATGGTGGAGATCCTCATCTGACCTCTGTGACCTTGAGGTCAGGTGAAGGTCATCCTGAAGACCACGCGCACGCGTTCGCACGCGCACACACACTCACACACACACACACACACACACACACACACACACACACACACACACACACACACACACACACACAGTGTAAATGTAGGTGAAGGATTGTATCTCTTAACTCCTATCTGCTAGATGTGATTGGTAGTTTGGATCACCAATGACATTTCAGCCACAAATGTTAAAGCTCCTCCTAAACGCTTCCATGTCAAAATCTACAATCTGCATCCTGATTGGTCAAAATGGTCACAACATGAAAACATAATGAAACTCTTTCATGCGGTTTTGTTTTCCAGTTCAGTTTAAAAACTACAGAAGATTAAAAAAAAACATGGCATGTGGCTGAAATGTTCAGTTCTTATGTTTCAGTTCTTACGTTTCTAAAACCTAAAACCCAGAGAATGTTTGAAGTTCCTCACTAAAGATTAAACACTAGAGGTTCGACACTAGAGGGCGATTGAGGTTCAACAGTACCGTGTTCAGCTCATATGTACAGTGTTGCTAACTGGAGGCTAACTGGTTAGCTTAGCCTCCTTGGACCAAATGTATGGACTTACCTTCTTGTTGCATATTATTGCACTACTTATTTTTTTTAATGATTTTGTAGTTTGACTGTTTGTATTTGTTTAGTTTTTCCCTTTATTTACATCAAATCATTTGACGTAGATATTTGTATTTATGTTTTAGTAATGTACTTGTATTTGTTTAGATCACAGCAGCGCATGGTTTTACTGATTGTGACATTTCATCTGAATGTCCCTTCTGTCAGCCAATTAGGAGGGACAGTCATGAATGAGTTTAAAGTTTAGAAGTATGGCTCTGGACCACAATGCACTGCTGCCTGATGACATCTCCACAGACCACAATGCACTGCTGCCTTATGTCATCACCATAGACCACAATGCAATCCTGCATTTTGACATCATCACGCACGGACCACAATGCACTGCTGCATTATGACATCATCACGCACAGACCACAGTGCACTGCTGCGTTATGACATTTCCACGGTGGTCCGTTTTGATGCCTGTAGGACCCCACTGGATGGGGTCAAAGGTCCTTAATGAAGAAGAGTAAAAAAATCACTTTTTGTTACTTAATTATCCAAATAGTTACTGAACCTGTCTTGTCTGTCTGTCTGTCTGTCTGTCTGTAGGTCCTTGTTCTATTGGTTGGTTTTGAACGGTGGTGGACAAAGTACTCAACTCCAGTACTTGAGTCAAAGTACAGATATTCCTGGTCAAATTTCCTGGTCAAATATTACTCCACTACAAGTGAAAGTTGATATTTAAGTATTCAAAACTATATAACGTAATTTGAAATTTTGAAATAATCCCCTTAAAATGTCAAAACTATATTAATTGGTAATTCATGATTGTGCGTTTGGGTGGCAGGAGTCTCCTAAAATTGTAGTGGAGTCAAAAGTATAATATTTGTATTTGAAATAAAACAAATACTAGTAAAGTACAGATACTGTACTTAAGTACAGTACTTAAGTACAGTACTCAACTAAATGTGCTTTGTTACTGTCCACTAAGTTCTGATGACTCAGATTGTAAACATGTTTAATAGTATTTACAAACATAATGCATTCATAATTAATGCACATATAATGAATTCATATTTTGACCTTTGTGTTTCAGACTATAACATAAAATCAGATCCATAATGAGTGAATGTGTTTGATAATGATAACGTCTCATGTTGGGTTGGTTGACAATCATTTCATTTGATGTGTAGATGTAGTGTTTATAAGTGATGCTTTAATCTAACTGTGACCAATAAAACTCAACAGTCTGTGTACTACTGGTGTCTTTCTGTGGATCAACGCTAGGGGGCAGCAGACCAGATGCATCGCAGTGGCAGCCATTTTGTGGTTCCACAGATAGAAAGCCCTTTCCCCCCCCCATAGAGATTTCCTGTGAGGAGACGCGATTCAGTACAAAGCAAGGTTTATTACATACATTAAATATACATTGTTTTGCCATGTAGTTGACTTGATATTATTATATAAAGCGTCATATTGTTAAGATAGACATAATATATAGTAGCAACCAAACAGTTCAAAAATCAACATAAGAATACAGAGGAAAAAATATATACCACTATGTACAAAAAAGGCATGAGAAAATAAAAAATTATACACAAAAAAAGCATTAGAAAATAAAAATATGTACAAAAAAAGGGGAGGGGGGGGTCGTCTTTCTACAGGGAAACTGGTACTAGCTCCTCTTTAGGCCTCCAGTTTCTCGAAATGACTTGAGAAATGCGTCATGTATTGTAGCTAGGAGGACAACGTTAGTTAACTCGTCAATTTGGCTTTTAATGCAATATCACACAAGTGAGTGTTATGGAGGGGAAAGCGCGGTTGTGAATCAGCCAGCCTCTGCATGCTAGCAGGCCTCAGCTAGCTAGCTCACCAGGCTTTCCACAGCACCCGTGGGAAGCCTGGTTTCTATCGTCAATCAAGAGTGTGCTCCGGTCTAGAGCCTGCCTACTGTATCCGGTCATTTGCACGCACACATGCATGCTTGAAACGTTTCCGTATCCGGTATAGACCCAGACCGGATCAGCAACCTGCAAAGCAACTTCATCCCAGTCTACATACTGACTAGTTTGGGCTAGCTACGGTGCGAATTCGACGTTGTTGTTCCCGACGCCAAGTCGGCTAAAACTTTGGTAACGTTAACGTTAGACCCAGTGGTGGAAAAAGTACTCAAATGTTTTACTTAAGTAAAAGTATCAATACTGCATTATAGAAATACTTTGTTACAAGTAAAAGTCCAGAATTAAAAATGTACTTGAGTAAAAGTACAAAAGTATTGGCATCAAAATGTACTTCAAGTACCAAAAGTAAAAGCACTAAAATATTTGAAAATAGCAGCGCGACACGTTGTGAGCTTGTAGATCGGCTATTTTCAAATAGCCTAGGTATAAAATAGGGCTAAAGTGATTAAAGTATGTTTCATAATATAATAATTTATATCTGAAAAGTAACTAGTAACTAAAGTTCTCAAATAATTGTAGTGGAGTAAAAGTACAATATTTGTCTCTGAGATGTAGTGGAGTAGAAGTAAAAGTATTGGAAATTGGAAATACTCAAGTAAAGTACAAATACCTCAAAATGTTACTTAATTACAGTACTTAAGTAAATGTACTTAGTTACTTTCCACCACTGAGACCTAACCGTTATGTTAAAACAGTGAAAAGACGTTTGCACTACTGAATCTTATTTCATGTTGTTGTATGTTTTTTTCTTAATGGACTCTGTTTGTGTTGATGTTTCAGGTTGATACGAACAACGATTTTGGGCCGGATGGACGATTTTGTGACCTCAAAGTTGATCGAGTGGCAGCTTCCAGGGCTGATAGAAAGGTTCAGGGGTAAGCTAATTTATAAGTCATCTCCATGCCTTCATTTTATGGGTACTGTACTGGTGTTATGGTTCAGCCCCTGTCATCATTATGTGCCTGCTATATGCTCTGTGCATAGGAAATGAATGGGACCATTTTGCCACTGTAGCTTGCTGTCAATGCCTCAGTTTTTAACACTGGGTGATCCATCTTGTGATTCAAATATCTTTACTGTAGTTCAACTGTAGTAGTTTACTGTAGTTTACTGTCTACTACAGGGGTGGGCAACTTTGATGATGGAGAGGGCCACTATATTTCCAGTCTCTCTAGAGAGCCACATTGCATATATATATATATATATATATATATATATACTGTAGCAAAAATAGCAGATCTACAAGCTCAAAAAGCGTCGCAGTGTGACACGTTTTGAGCTTGTAGATCTGCTATTTTTAAATTAGAATTCTACATCTTTTGCTAATTTTGAATCCTGAAAAGTAAGATTTTTACTTTATTTTCAAATGCATTTAATAATTTCAAATGCATTTAGTAATACTTATGCTAACTTTATGAAATACATTTGACATAAAAAAAGACAATACAATTTTAGTACAAATCATTAAGCTACTAGTACAGACTGAAGTAATTAAAGCAGCTGAAATCAAGTGTAACAGCTGAAATCAAATCAACCTGCGGGCCACGTTAAATTAAGGTGCTGGCATGCAGTTGCCCATGTATGGTCTACTACTATTGGATTAATTGATTAACTGAACTGGGTGTTCAGCTGCACTACTTCCAGAAAGGATGTGGGCTTGAATATTCCTTGTCTAATACTATAGGATTAATTTATTATCCATTGTTATGGCACCCAGACCCTAATATCTATTCATGAGTTGCAGTTTTAGTCCTAGACCTCTATAAAGCTTGTGGTTTATATGGATGGTCACTGTAGTAATATTTTGTGTTCTGTCTTTCAGATGAGGCTATTGATGAAGAGAGCTTCGGGTACCTGGATCTTCACACCATCACCACCTTGATCCCTAGAATAGGCGAGAGGATAAAATTCATTAAGAGACATAATGAATTTGTAAGTAATACGGTTGCATACACGGTCACCGTGTTCTAAATTAAAATTCAGACGGACGGACTGACAAACAGACGTTACCCTTCACTGCTTGCCCTTTTAGTTCAGAATTCAGATGAGTCATGGGATACGTTTGCTTTGGATGTAAAACTCGAATTCCTGGGGATGGGAGAAGTCTTTTTATCCATTTACGTGCGGTACATCATGTTAATTATGCTGCAGACTATTTCCAGTGTTGTGAAATTGGCTGCGGTAGAGCATTTAACTACATGCGATCTTTCCGAAGACACTTACAGCAGCATGAAAATGTTGAGGAAGTGCTTAGTGTACCCGCTCAAGATCCAGTCCAGCCTGAGTTCCTTAATGCTGAAGGCCAGCCAGGAGAGGGAGTTGAGGAGTGGGATGAGATTGAGCCAGAGGGCATTACTGATCGGGTAGCTCATTTTTTAGCTCATTTGAGGTCTGTGCCTTCGCAAACATTGTCTGGCATTCATTTGTTTGTTGAGCAGACCTCTAGTTTAATCTCTGACATTGTGGGTAGACTGCAATCAAGGACCATGGCAGTTTTCAGTAGTTTGGGACATAATCAAAGCCCAGAGGTAGAACAGCTAATGGTGGAGTTCCAAGACTGTGCTGAGCCCTTCCGAGATCTAGACACTGAGTATAAACAGATGCAGTATTTTGTGAAATTAGGAGGCTTCATTGAACCAGTTGAGGAAACTTTCCATCATGACGAGGTTTCCTACGTCCAGAGAAGGGACTCTGCCACCGGCACTGTGAAACAAGTCGCGGTTCCTGACACGTTTCAACGTGTTCCACTTACACACCTTCTAGGACAGGTCCTTGAAATGCCTGGCATCTTACAGGCAATGCTGGATTGGCAGCAAAGAGATGGTGGAGTCCTTCAGGATGTCTTTGATGGGGAGTTTTGCAAAACACACCCACTCTTCCTGAAAGAGACTTCCATTCCACTTATTATGTACAATGATGACTGTGAAACAGTCAACCCTCCAGGATCAAAGACTGGAACACACAAGCTAGGCTTCATTTACTTTCTGATCAAGAGCTTGCCACCAGATCTGCTCTCAAGTTTACGGTCGCACTTCCTGTGTGCAGTATACAAATCAGATGATGCAAAAACATATGATCTTGATGATGTCCTGCGCCCCATTGTTGCAGAGCTGCAGTTTCTAGAGAAAGAAGGCATCCTCGTTGAAACCCCTACTTTTCAAGGCGTTGTTAAGTTCTCGCTTGTCCAAGTAGTGGGGGACAACTTGGGCTTAAATGCCATCCTCGGTTATACCGAAAGTTTCTCTACTAACCATATGTGCCGGTGGTGCAGAGTGCATAAACGTGTCTCGGAGCAGCAGACATTGGAAGATCCAGCACAACTGCGTAATATACACACTAGAGCCCTGCACGGGCCGAGAATGTGGGCCCAAGCCCGGCCCTGGCCCATGGTATTCAGCCCGGCCCGGCCCCTGGCCCGATAGGTGGCGCAATTTTACAGTCCGAGCCCGGCCCTGGCCCGTGGTATTCAGCCCGAGCCCGGCCCTGGGCCCGTGTGTCAAATACAGAATCAGCCCAAGCCCGGCCCGTTTTGGCGGGCCGGGCCGGGCCGGGCTTCAATGATCAATTATCTGCGCAAAATGTTCTGTGAGCCCGAGCCCGGCCCTGGGCCCGTGTGTCAAATACAGAATCAGCCCAAGCCCGGCCCGTTTTGGCGGGCCGGGCCGGGCCGTGGGCGGGCTCTGGCGGGCCTGCAGGACTCTAATACACACCCATCAGGCAGATCTGGAACTCGCAAGCCCTTCAGACACAGGGTTGAAGAGAGACAGCAATCTCAACAATCTCTCTTTTTATCATGTAACTGACAATGTGGCACCGGACATTATGCATGACATTTTAGAAGGAGTAGGGCCCCTTGAGGTCAAGCTCATCTTGAATACTCTGATTGAGCAAAAACTTGTCACACTTGACCAAATCAACTTCAGACTCACAAGCTTCGATTACGGCTTTTGTGACAAGGCTAACAAGCCCTCTGTGATTAGCAAAAATGATCTTAACAGACCGGAAGGGGCCATGCGGCAGTGTCGTATTATTTGCTATATTTTATATGACAGTGTGCAAGTAAAAACAGATTATTATTAGAACAAATATACTAAAGCTAAAGTAAACACCATATATAAATGATAAGTTATGTTACAACAGTCACAGGAGTAGCCGTGTTGTAGACGGAGTCTGACTGTCTACAATTCTGGGCTATTCATATGATGTTAATGCTGACCTGTTGTTTAAGAGGAAGCCTGCTGCCAGGTGTGAACGGCGATTTATATTCTATTGATAACCTGAGAGGCAACTGGCCTGGTCTTTGTCTTCTCTTCCTGGACATGCCTCGACAGCAGGATGGCCAATTGATCAAAGACATGAAACGAGTTGGGGGGTTCTCTGACACCCCACATGTCTGTATTCAAATGTAAAGCTACCTACAAGTGTATAAAACAGTGACTCTAAAATGATTAGTTAGTACTGTCTCACACGACGTGAGGCTGTGTGGAGCTCAGGGCTCTGCCCCTGGCTCCCTGGTTCTCTGTTATGCTGTTTCTTGCTGAATAAACACACTGAATGATTCTGGAACCTGGAAACCTTGACGTCTCTTCTCCTCCTCTTCATTATTACAACTACAAGCCTGCTAACATGCAGTTTAATGCCTCATCATATACGACAGCAGTCAGCAGCTCAAACGTGGTTCCTTATTAGGCTACTGCCCACCATGATTGGTGACCTGATCCCCGAGGGAAACGAGGAGTGGGAACTCCTCCTACTCTTGCTACTGTGCATGGAGTTCATCTTCTCTCCCTCTATTACCATCGCTGCAACACTGTTTTTGACCAAGATCATTGAGGAGCATCACTCCCTCTTCCTTGAACTTTTTCCTCAATTACATTTGCGTCCAAAGCACCACTTCATGGTTCACTACCCACGAGCAATCAGAAAACTGGGACCCTTGATTCACTTTTGGGCAATGCGGTTTGAAGCAAAACATAACTTCTTCAAACGTGTCAGTCACATCACATGCAATTTCCGCAATATTTGCAAGACAATGGCGTATCGGCATCAGATGCACCTATGTTATAATTTTCTATCTGGCACCGTGTTGAGTCACACTACGGAGGTCGGCCCAGGGCCCACCACCTTTCTGTCCTCCATAGAAGGATTTAAAGAAATCCAAAAGGATCTAAGAGATTTTCCTGTTTTCAGTGAGGTTTTGGAGCCAGCCTGGGTGACCTTCAAGGGCACTAAATACAGACCAGGCATGACAGTATTCCTCTCCTACGACCCAGATGGTGAACCCCAATTTGGGCTTATAAAATCCATCATACTTCTGGGTCAAATGACAAACACACCAACAACTAAGTTTGCTATACAGAAGTGGGAAACAAAAGGTTTTGAACGGCACTTTCATGCATATAGTGTGACCCAGACTCAGACTTTGGCAGCTGTTGATCCAAGTAAACTACTTGATCATCATTCATTACATGCTGTGAAATCACACAGAGAACATGATGACTGTTTATACATCTCCCTTCGCTATAGAGTATTTTAGAATAAATCAGCTGACAGGGTGGAGGGGGGGGGGCATTAGAGTTTTAGATTAGTACAAGCTGGAGTTGATGGAGGGTGAAAAAGATTAAGTAGAGCTAGGGTAGGGGGGGTAAAGAGTTTCAGTGGAGACTAGGTGTGGGGGGCTGCTTTAAAGTTTACACAGCTCTCTATCCACAAGTTTACTAGGGGTTGTGGGCATCACTTCCATTGGATTGGAATGGATTTGATTGGAGAAAATTGACAGGAAGTGATGCCCACAATGCCGTAGGAAACTTGTGGATTGAAGCTTGTTCAACTCTTAAACTCAGTTTAAGAGTTGAACCAGTTTCAATACCCTGCACAGGTTGGACACACTGTGCCCACATGCCACAGTCCCAAGACTAGATTTGACCTGGGGTGGGGGGCTGCTTTAGAGTTCACACAGCTCTCTATTGAAGCTTGTCCGTCAACCCCCGCCCCGTTAACACAACATTACGAGCGACGCCCACTGCACTCTGGTTGGTTGGGGAAATGAACACTTCCTCATACCGGGCAAGGAAATTAGAAAACAAGGAAGGGACAGCCTAGGGGGCTGGCCGACGCCATTGCTTCCATAGCAGACGCCATTGATGCTCATGGGATCCAAAACTGGAACAGGAAGTTTGGTGAAATACTATGAAGTCTATGGCAGCCATCCGGATCAGCTTGTGAACAAACACTATTTCTGAACGATTGTGTCCTTTGTCAGATAATCGGTTCAGGAATATAAAAGAAGACATATCACAGGTTTTTATCCAATCAATTCGGATTTTTTTAGCACACTGTATAATTTTATTGAGGCATCTAAACAGCGGCATGTATCGTCCATAGACTGTATAAAAATCGTCTCTGGCAGTGTTGCCAGATTGTGTGAGAGAAATAAGCAACCAGGTCTAGGAAAACAGGCCCAAAAGAAGCACCGGGGGCCAGGGGTCTTCAACGTTTCCCCAAACTGATGGGGAGATGGAGCAGGGACCCCCTACCTTACCTCGACCCCATATATTGTATAATTATGTATACAATTGTGTTTCATAAACATACATGTTATTGTGCATCAATACTAAGCTATTAAAAATAATAGACAGATTAATATATTCATGCTTTTATTTTAAACATACATGTACAGGGTACAGTGAGTAGGGTGGCCGCACTGCCATTTATAAACATACCTTATTAACCGAGAACAACAATCTGTCAATTGCACAATAATCATGTATACAAGCTATTCAAAATGGACAGAATCATTTATAGATATCATCATTTATTTAATACATAAATGTGGAAAATGTTTTTAAAAAATATATGAAGACAAATGGATATTTAAAAACATATATATATATATATATATATATATATAAAATATTTGTATATATATCTATATATAATTTATTTTTATTGTCTAATCAAGCAACAATTTCGCGGACCCCTTGCAGTACCTCGTGGACCCCCTAGGCGTTGCGGACCCCTGTTGAAGACTTGCACTAGGCCATTATGAGCACTTTAAACCTTTACTGTATACATTGAAAATAGCCGATCTACAAGCTCACAACGCGCTGTGAGCTTGTAGATATGCTATTTTAAAAAAATCTTGAAGTAAAATGTGAAATATTGAGGATTTTTACACTAACAACACAAATCTGGTACGGGGCTCCCTGGCACAAAACATTTCAGATGGGGGTTTAGGACAAATAGCCTACATATTAATTTGAGGGTCCATGACATAAACATAATTAAGAACCACTGGTTAAAATAAATTTTTAAATTGTGAAGCCCAAGTCCAAATAATCAACTACACTTTAGAAAAAAGCCCATAAAACCGCAACCCGAGCAACTACCAATATTTACAAGCAACTTCACAGAAAAATAAGCCCAAAGCCGCTTATAATAAGTGGACATGGCAACACTGGTTTCTGTCTCGGCAGTATTGCCTACTTTGTGCTCTTTAGATAGCTCAATAAACTTATGCAGTGGACACATCGAAAAGCAACACAGCAGAAAACAATGTGTGATATGTCTTCTTTTATTTTCCAGAAGCAATTACTTTACAAAGGTCTCAGTCATTCAGAAATATATTTTGTTCATGAGCTGATCCACCGGGCTCTCATTAACTCCAATGCATTCCACTGAACTCACGGCTGCAGTCTGGCTCCCATGGTGCGACGAATCTGCCGGCTGGAATTGCATGATAGCGAAAATGACGTAGATGACCCTACCTTCTTTAAATATATCTTGATACCGGGTACACCGACGCGCTGGTCCAGGCTTTTATTTTTTAGCAAAACTAAACAATAAAAGCCTGGAGATCGAGGCTACTATACTCCTGTCCCTGCCGTCAGCCTCTAAAAAGTTTCTTGCATAGGATTTTTTCCCCACTAAGCCCTGCACCACCTCTCTCGGTTGTGATGTGCCCCAACACTAATTACAAACATGTTGTTATTGCCTCATCTCTCGGTTGTGATATGCCCCATAGATTCGCAAGGCTTGCCTGGCTCAGACCCGCTTCCATTCTGAAAAAATGCTTTTGCTCTCGCGTGAATCACAGGTTTGCTGCAGCACAGCTTATCAATCACATCATCCAATAGTGTTTGGCAGGAAACCTTTGTGTGAGCTTTCTCCAAGAAGTGCTGGAGCTGGACAACAGCAATGCATGTAGTTTATTTGCCTTTTTGTATGTATTCTTTCAGGATATCCGCGCTGTTCTTTCTGCCGTGCCTGAGGGCAGGTCTATAGTGGAGAGCCTGGACACAGACCAACTGATCACAAGAAAGGAAAGAATGGCCATGGTGCGGATTTTGGTGTCTCACCTCATTGAAAAATGTGGAGAAACGTGAGTAAAAATGTACAGAAGGATTTATTTTTTAGATTACTGTCCGCCCTGACTTTGAAAGGTCATGAGTTCGATCCCCAACCAAGTCATATCAAATGCTGTTCAAATTGGTAACCGATGCCTCCCTGCTTGGCTTTCAGTATCAAGGGTAATTCCCTGTGACATACCGGCATTAGACCTATGTCCTAAGATTGTACTTGTACATCAAGCTGTCTGACGCAACATACACAGGAGATGGGCTCCTGGCCTAAGACCACAATATTCTCAAATACTGTTACTTGTCTTGTTGACATTTAGAGTGTTTTTACAGTATGACGACTGTTTTATTGTCTAATGATCTGTACGTGTTGGCCATTTTCAGACCTACCGCGGGGATGAAAATTGCTCTGGCTTCCGCTTTGGTTAATGCATTCCCCTGCTTAAACGATGACAGTGGCAGTGGTTTTGTGAGTACTTTTTGTGAAACTAAATACTATCTAAAAAAAGATTGATCTTTTGTGAAAATGGAATGTATATGCACAGGGTCAAGTAGACATTTTAGGCTCATGGGCTTATATGGGGATTATTTTAATATCTTGTCAGGATTCATGGTATGCCAAGGGGCGATCCCACCACCCAGCAATCGGGTTCCTAGAAGAAAGACTCCGTAATATCAGGAAGCTGTTGAGGAGAAGCTCGCGCGGGAACAAGAGACTGTGCCCAGCAGGATAGTCATACCAGGTATAATGTCTGTCCCAGATTTGCCTCTGGTTTAGAGTGGTATTTGTAATCTGACAGACAGCTCTGCAACAAAGTATTCTCTATGGCGTCACATTTGTTACGCAGCCTGTAATGCTGCATCTTAAATCTCAGTGCAGAATTCTGCTCTGGCTTTAGAGCTGTTATTCCATTAATTGTGTTCTTCTGTGAAACTGCCTCAATTGCTGCATCAATGTTGTCTCAGAGGATTTCGCTACTTTTAAATATACCAGGAAGTTGGCACTCACTTCAAACTTGTGGAACCCTGTCATATCAGTGACATAAGAAAATAGTGTATAGCACATTGAGAGATCACCGGGGTCGCATGGCCTGATGTAATATTTATATTTGACAACCGTGTGATCTTTTGTATTTTACAGCAGCCACCGTATCCGAAGAGCGAGCTGTGCAGTTTGCAGAATGGCTGAAGAATAACTCGCAGCCCCTCGCCCAGGTGGAGGCATATATGCGCGACAGCTGCCAGTACAGGGCAGGATGGATACGGGCCGACAACTCGAAGTCCATTCCCGAAGTTCTGGCCATGTTCCCTCGTCTTACTACTCCAGGCATGGTATGTCAAAACTCAAATATATGTATAGTATCCTGGCGCCTGTTTGCTAGAGCAGTTTGGTAAATAGAAGCCAGGCTCTCCTCCAGGAGGAGACGCGTTTAGCCATTTTGTGAGAATGGAAACGGCCTCATTGCTTAAAGGGCAAGACCACTTTGGTAGAGGTTTGGGTTGTGTAGTTACCTTGCCATGATGTAACTCCACAGGTGGGCAAGAAATCAAAAATAATTGCTAAAATAAAAATGTCAACTTCCTGTTGATTTTGCCATTTTTAATAAGTAGAAAACCTGGACTGGATCCGCGGATCCGGATCCAGATCTTTAAATGGTAAAATCAACAGGAAGTTGACATTTTTATAAAAAAAACAAACAGTACTGGCTTTGGTGATGCTCTATATTGTCTGAATCAGCTATGTTTGGGTTCATTTATGGGCTAAAAGAGTGACTTTGAGAGCCGTTTTACCGTACAATGTAAGTCAATGAGGAGCATATTTTGAATTATCAATTTCTAATCAATGGAACAATTATTTTAGATTTCTTGCCCACCTTTGGAGTTACATCATGGCAAGGTAACTACACAACCCAAACCTCTACCAAGTGGTCTTACCCTTTAAAGGAGAATTAGGACAGAACGACACAAAATGGAATATTGCTTCTTTTAAAAAAAATAACCTGGACCATGTTTTTGGGGACCTGAGGAATACTTTTAAAGGTAAGAAAGTCGTTTTGGGCAATAGTATACACAGGACATGCTGTATAAAGCCCACTTCTTTTCAGAAGTAGTAGAGTTGGTGCATATAATTCTTGTGCACATACAGTAGCTTGTGCACATTATCTTATGCATTGTCACTACTCGTGAGTTTGGATTCCTACAGGCTAAATCTTGGTCATGCATCCTAGCCTTCCTTTTATTAACCTTGCTTCTTTTATTGGAGCTCAGCCATCATAGGTCTTGTCAACTTGCCCAAATGATGTTAATATCTTTATTTGTCCTGTATTTAAAACTTAATCACTTTATGGTCATTAAAATGTACTTTTGAATTATGCACTAGTAATATTTTTATTATGCAGTAGGAATATGTGAGTATATTGTCTAAATGACCTTGCTTCTCAATTTGTCTCCATCTTTTAGATTGCACAAGATTTTTCGATCCTCTTCGCATAGGCTGCACCTAAACTCTTCGAAACGTGGGTTCCTCTTTACGCTGACAAGATCATTCGTCTGGCGAAACGCGAAGGGAAACTCAGTGCCAGAGGAACAGATCAATCTGGGTAAAATAGTTATTTTATAACAAACTTAGCAAATGTAAAGAATACCTTACTAATAATGAGTTTGGTTTTATATCATGCTTTTCTGGGTACTCAAATGCACTTTACATAAGAACTTAACTTACAAAAAAAACATTCAAACAAGAAAGTCAAGTAAAGCAAACTGCAAAAGGAAAACACATTAGAAGAGGAGAGAGGGTGATGGCAGAGGAGGATTGTCAGATGTAGGTTATCTTGATGGGATTTGAGTTGACTTTTGCAGGAGGGGAGTCAAGAGTTATGGACGGCAATGGCTGGCGATGGCTTTGTGCCCCAGGGTGTGGTACTTGCTTGGTGGTAGGGGTGAGTGGGTTGGCGTCTGCAGAGGCGGCGAATGAGGGAGTGGCGGTGGAGATCAGTCAGGTATAAGGGGGCAAGGTTGTTCAGGGCTTTGTAGGTGATGAGGGTGATTTTGAAGTTGATGCGTTGCTGTTTGGGTAACCAGTTAAGTTGACAGAGCATTGGAGTGATGTGTTCTCTGGAGTGGGAGTGAGTGAGCAACTGGGCGGCTGATTTCTGACACGGGGCAACATCAACAGAGGGGGACATATTAGTATATTGTATTATATGGCTATTCGAGTCTATATTGACACCCATAATTGTCCTCCTACAGATGCCAGGGGAGAAGTGGCCCTGATGCTGCTGCCTGTCATGCTCCCTCCGCCTGTTTATAAACAGGGCAGAAAAGTGGTCCGCGCCAGTGTGGAAGAATCAAAGAGAAGCCTGTAAGTAATTTACCTTTGAACAGAAATTAAAATATAAATTCATAGTGAAATGACTGCAATTGTTCTTTTACACTGTTGGAAAGCCTGATTCCGCTTTACAACGAGGTGCAACTTGTAAAGATTGTATTCGTGGAATGAGTGACACAGCTTAACATTTGTCAGAATACTCATTTATAAACCACAGACCACACATAAGTAGACTGGCCACGCACCCAGAATAAATTGTTTTAAGACCACGCCATTGAATTTAGGGCCGTCAGCCTTTCTTATAGAGCTCTATTAAATCAGCTGATGGGGGTGGGAGGGGGTTGAAAGAGCTTCAGTAGAGAGCTGATGACAATTGCTCTGCACCGGTAGAAATACTTATCTTTTTTCTTTTCTTTCTCATCATTGGTCGGAACTAACATGGTGGAGTATTTGGAGCAAGCCAAATCGTCCAGGTCGTGCCCGTTCGTGCTACTGCTTGCGGATGGGATGCTGTGCTCTCAAGCCTTTGTTGTGATCTCAGGCAAGGCGATTGAGACTGAGACGGCTCTCGCAGCTGTGGATACCTGCTTCAAGAGTTTTTATGTCTTTGACATACAATATACATGTCAGTGTTTGCCTACTTGGCAATTCTTCCAGGATGTGGTTTATGAACTCGAGGGAACTGTTCCCCCAGCAGTGAAGTTCCTGAAAACTCAAATACTTGCTTGCAAGTAGACTGACCTGGATCCCCCCACCATCTCTTCCTTTCTCTCTCCTCTCCCTTTTGTTCTTTCTATCACTCTCTCTCATATCTGTCAGCTTGTTTCAGATTTTTGAAGAAGGAAGGTTGCATCTATAAATAACAGGGCAGTGGTCTTGTGTTTTTTCCCCCGTTCTGAAATGATTCTTTATTTTGAAAGGATTAAAACAATGTTTTTTGATAAAGGTAAATCTATTTAAAGGCACATTACGTTCTTGGGAGATTGTTGCTGCTCTGCTTCACATCCTTGGTAACTTTAGAAAGGGTCCACTTGAATTGCTAACTTATCAGCCAGATGTTGTCCAGTGCCAGTGAATTCCTGTGGTGATTTGGTGGCAGAAAAATGAGAAATGTGTCTGGCGCAGTCCTAATTCAAGACCTTGTTGATTATTCGAGGCTTGATACATTGCTACAACTATAGTTGCCATGATTCCAGTTACATATTGTGAAGAATGGCAGGCTCCGTTCACCTAGAGCACTGTGCACTCTGTCTTCTCCTTTCAGAGATAAGACGTTTTTCATTTGTTCATACATAACGGTTGTTGTTCATACATAAGTGTTTACAAACGCCAATGGTCATTCTCTAATCTCTAATACATTTCGTCAGTGAAAGCTGATGTTTTGGAGTTGTTACAAAGAGGAGAAATGTTGTGGAATTTTATGTGACCGTTTAGTGTCATTACATTTTATGTCCGTGAAATGGAAAGCTAATGTTTTGAAGCTGTTTAAAAGGGGAGAAATGTGACATTTTATGGGAATTTTATATTTTGATGTGTTGAATTCTGTGACTTGAATTTTAATAAATCATTATTGTTATATTAGTGTGAGAATATATTTGATCAAGAAAACAAGGATCAGAGGTGAGTAAATGCCAAAAAGATGTATCACACAATTGTGATAATGTGATTTGTTAAATTGATGACCATCAGTTGTGCCAATGAAATGTCAATTATAAAAGGGAACAACCCATTATAATTAGTAATAATAAATAATAATACATTAACAACCTGACTTGCTGGGTTTAAAGAACTCTTAATTGGCTTATATAAACAACCTATTGTTGGGTTAAGTGAACCAACCCAACAACCCAACTTGCTGGGTTTAAAGAACCCTTAATTGGGTTATATAAACAACCCAATTGGGTTATATAAACAACCTATTATTGGGTTAAGTGAACCCAGCATGTGTTCTGTCCAATATTTAGCCAGCGCTGGGTTGGGAAACTACCCAGATTGGGTTGTTTTTAACCCTGCATTTTTAAGAGTGTAATACATGAGGAGACCGTGTTTTTTCAATTACTTTTTTCATTTATTAGAATATTTTTTTGGAAAAAAATAAATAAAAATGCAATAAAAAAATTTAATTTTTTTTTAAAAAAAGTAATCGAAAAAGCACGGCCCCCTCACGTATTAGGAGGGCAGGGTGAGTCACCAGAACCAAGGACGGTGTTGTGTTAGAGAATGATCAGGCCATGACACAGTTTGCCAGAGAACTTCACTTTACTTTCTAGCTTTCAGGAGAACAGCATATACAACATCACAACAACGTGAGACTTAAACCCTAACCCAGTAGTGATGTGTCGGTCATGATCGATTCGTTCATAAGAACTAGTTCTTTGCCGTGAGCGTGAACGAACACGTTCATGACTCGAAACTGTTATGTTCACGATTTCGTTCATGCCCCCCCTCCCCCTCCCCCGCACACCGCACACACGACGGGCGGGCTGTTATTCCTCCCGCGACAGACAGACCATCAGACAGACAGAAAGCTGTGCTGTAGAGTTTTCCAGTATAGACCTGCATGCGTATTGCTATTTGAATTGAAATAAAAGGTAGCCTACTGTTGTTCCTGGACAAAAGACAGATAGTGTTAGCACCACATTTAAGTATCAAAATAAATAAATATGCATATTCCTAGACAAAGGACA
This sequence comes from Gymnoscopelus braueri, assembly GCF_963280865.1. Classification (NCBI taxonomy): domain Eukaryota; kingdom Metazoa; phylum Chordata; class Actinopteri; order Myctophiformes; family Myctophidae; genus Gymnoscopelus; species Gymnoscopelus braueri. Next base: position 4,131,574 of record NC_137609.1, read on the forward strand.
GATAGGTCAATTAACACGTTTTAGTTTGAGTAGAAGATGCAAATAGTATGCTACAGCTACTATTCATGAAGTTAATAGTAGTTAAAGACATGGTTGGGAATCGATAGTCATGTGAGTGTACTGACTTGGGCTGCTTTGTATAAAATTATTATTGTTATTATAAATAATTATCGACAAATAAAAATAACTTTACATTATACATTGCAGTAATGTATTACTTCTAAACATCATATTACAAAGAAGATGGTGCAATTAGATCGTGAATGACAGTGCTGTGTTTCTGTACAGACTGTGCAGTCATATCAGTGGGATCAGATGCACACAGTTGCATGCAGTTAGCGTAGCGCATCGCATACGCTCCGCCGGGACCGGAAGCGCTACTGAACGAGAACGTGAACGAATCATTTGAACGAATCTTTGCCGTGAACGTGAACGAAATCGTTCGTTCACCGAAATGAACTGTTTTTCCCACCACTATAACCCAGGACAAATAGGACACAAATTGGAACGATACAGAGAAGATTGGGACCAACCATAGGTATGAGCGGAAATTGGAACGATACAGAGAAGATCAGGCAAATAGGACAAATAGGACACAAATTGGAACGATACAGAGAAGATTGGAACATCATCATCAGGTCTCTTGCTCGACGACGGGGGCGTCGCCATGCGTAGAGCCAATCAGCTTCACCAGTCTTCTCCATTTGGGTCGGTCCTGTGCTAGGGGCTCGGCTTCAGCTAGCGACAAGCCCATTTGTTGTAAGTCCCTGGTGATGGCATCAATCCAGCGTGTGCGGGGCGCACCGCGGGGGCGTTTCCAGCCGGCGGATTTTGGATCGAAGTGGAGGATAGCGGATGTAGGGTGTTCAGGAGGGAGTCTTTTGACGTGGCCGTACCAGCGCATCCGGCGCTGTGCTGCCAGGCGGGATGCGGGGGGCTGTTTGGTACGTTCCCGCAGCCTGATGTTGGAGACTCGATCTTGCCATTTTATCCTCTCTATTGTGCGCAGCGCTCTGGTGTCAAAGCCGTCAATTCTGTCCGCCAGGGTCTTGTTGAGAGGCCAAGTTTCTGCTCCATAAAGAAGAATGGAGAGAACTGAGGTGTTATAGATCCGTAATTTGGTCTATCTCGTTATGGAATGGTGTCTCTACAGCGGCCTCCAGAGAGTTTTCATGGCACTGGCTGCCAGGGCACGTCTCCGATTTATCTTGGTTGCTATGTTGCCGTTGTTAGTGACAATGGACCCGAGGTAATTAAAGGAGGTCACAAACTCAACTTCTTCCCCACTGATGTGCAGCGGGGGGGTAGCTTCGCCTCCGATGTGCATGAGTTTGGTTTTAGCCCAACTGACCTTTAGACCCAGTTTATTGGCTTCCTCTTCGTAGATCTCCAAGGCTTATCTTAGCTGATCTAGTGTGGAGCAGAATAGTGAGGTGTCATCTGCATATTCCAGATCTGTGAGTGGGTAACTGCCTAGTTGAACCCCGGAAATACGAGCACAGATCCGTTCCATCAGATGGTCGATGATGCAGTTAAACAGGTCTGGTGCCGCTACGCATCCCTGTCTCACTCCGCTGTTGATTGAGAACCAGGTGGAGTTCTTGCTGTTGACCCGCACACAACTTTCGGCATCGCTGTAAAGCTTTTGAAAGAGATGGATGATTTTTCTTGGGGCTCCAAGGATGGTTAGGATCTTCCAAAGAGATGCGTGGTCAACAGTGTCAAAAGCAGCCTTGAGATCGAGAAAGGCAATATAGAGGTGTCTGTCTCGGCGGAACTCATGTGCCTTCTCAATGATGAGGCGGAGGGCAGATATCTGGTCCGTTGTGGATCGATTTGGCATGAAGCCAGCCTGTTGGGGGCGTCTTTTACTTCTAATGGCCGGAAGGGCCCGGGTGAGAAGTATACGGGTAAAAATCTTTCCTTGGATGGAAAGGAGTGTGATTCCTCTGTGGTTATTGCAGACCAATTTGTCACCCTTTTGTTTCCAGAAGGGGAGGATGATACCCCGGGTCCAGTCTTTCGGGGGGCACTCAGTTATCCAGGCCTGGTTAATAATGTGGGTTAGCCACTCGATGGTATTGTCACCGCCCAATTTCATCATTTCTGCTGTGATGTTACAGATACCAGGGGCCCTGTCATTTCGCAGTTTAGACAGGGTTTTCACGACCTCTTCTTTAGTCACAGGGTCTACGCTGCAGTTGGGATTTGCACTGGCATTTTCAGATGACACGGTGAGAGTGGGGTCTGTTTGTGGTGGAGGATGATGCAATAGCTCACTGAAGCGCTCCTTCCAGCGGCTGATACATTCATCCTCGGAGTTAAGTATGTTACCCTGAGAGTCCTTTACCAGGGCTGTCCTCTGGTGGGGGCATGTTTTTAGTCGCCGCAGTGTTCTATAGACTTGGGTGAAGTTATTGTTCTCTGCGGCAGACTCCAGGTATTCTGCTTCTCCTTGCCAGAATCTGCTTGCCAGAATCTGCCAGAATCTGCTCTGCGGAGCTCTATGATTTCTAGCGTTCTTGGTGATATCCAGGGACGCCTAGGTGTATGGTGGGTGCGTCGGATGGAGTCAGCAGTTGCCTGGTTTATTGCGGACACGAAAAGGTTCCAATTGGCGAGTTCTTCCTTCGCCAGGGCATTATACCTGTTGGAGATGGAGCGGGTAAACACTGCGGTGATGGTGGGGTCCTGGAGATGAGAAGATCTCAGTCGAGGTGGGGCCTGTGGTGATGGAACAGCCTTTAATTTCAGTCTCAGCTGGGCTACCAGTAAGTGGTGGTCCGTGTTGCCTAGCTGGGCTCCACGGTACACACGACAGTTGGTAACACTGGATTTCCAGCGACTGGAGATGATGATATGATCAAGGGCCTTACGGGTTTTGCCATCATTGCTGTACCATGTCCATTTGTGTATGTTCTTCCTGGGGAACCACGTGTCCACCATAGATAGACCCCCTGCATTACATAAATGCAGGAGGCGGTCTCCGTTGTTGTTGGTGATGGGATCTGGGGATTCTGGGCCAATGATGGTTTTGGTCTGCGCGTCCCGAGAGGCGGGGGAGACAGTGGCGTTGAAATCTGCCAGCACAATAGTGATGTCATGCGGGGGTATCTGCTGGAGGACCAGATGTAGTTTATCATAGAAAGCGTTCTTTGCCTGGTCATCTGCGACCTCTGTTGGAGCGTACAACAACGACTGTCAGTTTGCCGTGTTGATGGTGGAAACGGGCGGTCAACAGTCGTTCGCTGACTGGGGTCCATCCAATAAGAGATTTTCTAATATGGCATGGCATTGCCAGGGCGACGCCAAACAGCCCTCTGTTGTCATTTGGGCCGCTCCAGATGTAGGTGTGGTCGCCTTCTACTTTCTCACCACTTGCGCGCCAGCGTGATTCGCAGATTCCTGCAATCGAGATGTTGTATCGAGACAGTTCACGAGATAGAAGAGTGGCGTGTCCTGTGCGTCGAAGTGTTTGCACATTCCATGCAGCAACACGGAAGGGATGTTGGAGATTGATGGATCGTTGGTCAGGGGCGGGCGGGGGTCGATTCCATGGGTCAGTCTGGTTATTTCTAATTGGTTTCGTAACAAAGGGTTTCTCTGGAGTGGGTTGTTAGCCCACAGCCAGATAGCCAGCTGGGGGGGCTGCCCCCTTAGGGCCTGCTGACCTGCTCTGAACCATTCTTCGTCTGGCCCCTCGCCAGAGACCAGTTTGCTATGGGAGACCCTACCAGGAGCACAAGGCTCCAGACAACATAGCTCTCTGGGTCATAGGGACGCACAAACCTCTCCACCACGGTAAGATGATGGTTCCCGGAGAAGAGATTGGGACCAACCATAGGAATGAGCGGAAATTGGAGCGATACAGAGAAGATCAGGCAAATAGGACAAATAGGACACAAATTGGAACGATACAGAGAAGATTGGGACCCACCATAGGAATGAGCGGAAATTGGAGCGATACAGAGAAGATCAGGCAAATAGGCCACGCCAAATCATGCTATGTCGGCTTCTGTAAAGTAGCTACAACAACACGTTAAGGCCACAGCTTGTACAAAACTCACTCGCAGGTATTTGATTTTCAACACTTCATCGGGGGAGAGCGCGAACGCAGTCCCCCACTACAAGAAATTATGCAGTCGAGATTCCCACATTTGGGGAATTCGCACGGGTCAGCAAAGCACGGAGTGCAATGGCTGAGCCTCGCCGTGGGTGAACCACCTTCGTGATCATGGTGTCTCCCCTGCCAGGTAAGTATGCCTCGCCATCGCGTGGCGTGGAGGCAAGTACCCACACAGGTACACGTCAACTCGACGGTTCATACAACACACGCTCAACCACACACTACTATGTTAACGTACACACATTTTATGAACCTCGTTGATGATAGCTGTTGATTGTTGGGTTGGAGGAAATGGGCTACATTTTGACTTGTACATGCATTGTTTTTTGGAAGTGGAATCCTGTACTTAAGAAACACTTTGAAAAACAATGTGTCACCCACCTCTATACCAGGAGCAAAGTGTGGTTATTTACTCACGTGTTCTTTCGACAAGGCGATAGGTGCACCGTTCCCGGCGGCACTGCAGTGCCGGGTCAATGCGTGGAGTGAACGGAGCAAGCCCCTGTTTCAACTCCCGAGTTCAAAAATCCGTTTAATATCCCTAATATATAGGGGACATATCAGATATTAAACTGATAAGAACAGATTTTTTTTTATTTTTTTATTATAAACTTCAGAAATAATACATTTTACATTCTTTCTTCAAAAACATAGATCTTCAAAACATCAATAACAAATGCCTCAAAAAACATGTCAAATCATACATTTTTCAGTCAAAAAAACTTGAGTCCATTTCAATACACATACACTAATTATTTCGGACCTCCATTCTCCACTCTCTCTGCCCATGTGGGCGTCCGATTTTCAGAGTCCGGCGCCACAGGGCCGAAAAGGCAGACGGGCAGGCCAGAGGCGAAACTTAATGCCGCCACCGCCTCCCCCTCTGTCCGATCCATCCCCCCACCAGTCATTTAATTTCCACTCCCTTGAGAGTCCATCTCCTCCATTCGCACTCCGTCCTTCTTCTGTTTCTTTTCAATGACTACCCGAGTCAAGCCCCCTGCCCTGTTGAAAGCTTCAGAGCCCGTCCTCGCTCCTCCCTTTCCTTTTTCCAAATCCGCAGAGGCCTTTGGTGAGGCCTCCTGCCCCCCACCTTTCTGTGGGCCTTTCCCTTCTCCCCCAGGCCCGCCACCACCTGCTTTACCCCTCCCGGGGCAGTCCTTGGACAGGTGGTCCCTGGACGCGCAGGTGTGGCACGCCTTGGGTCGTGGACAGTTCTTTGCCACGTGATCTTTAGCCAGGCAGAATCTGCACCTTGTTCCGTAATCACACGTCTCCTCCTTGTGCCCATTCCCCCTGCACTTCTTGCAAAAAGGTGGCTGCCGATAATAATGCAGATAGCCTCTATCAGCACCTATTGCAAAGAAGGCAGGGGGGTGGACTAGTCCGTCATATCCTGTCGCATCTTTCCTCAAACGCACTTGGAAAGTCCTCTTTCCTGTCCAATATCCAGACACGTCCAACAATTTTGTGGCTGAGTCCACATACACAATTGCATACCTTTCCAAAAAATCCTTAATCATCTCTACAGACACGTGTGGATTGTACAAGTGCACAGTCACCAGCCTATAATCCATCTGGTCCAAATTCTGTACAGAAAAGCTCTTCATGGGCTCCTCACCTTTCGCCCGGTTCCAAATCGTATCCACCTTCCGGACCATTCCTGGTGCACAAAAAGTGACGTCGTAGCCATTCTCCACCGGATTGTCCTGCAGACAAAAAATCTCTTCCACTTTCAGTCCGAGAGCCTTGACCAGTATATCCTCCCCAAACTTTTTCCTCTCCATCAGCGGTACCTCTTTGTTCACCCAAATAAATCTCGCCGTGTCCTTTATTGCATTCTTCGGGGACCACATTTTCGCGTCTTGATTTTACTCTGTTCAACTTCCAGATACATCCACCACTCGGCCACTTGATCTTAGCCAAAAGGCCGAGAAGCGATAACCCCTCAACTGACTGCCTGAACGATCGCAATCTCCGCTGATTCCATCCTCACCCGGCCTGACACCCACTAGTCCCCTCCTTTTGGCCTCATGAAGCTGTGGGCGTGGCCTATCGGCTCGGGGGCGTGGTTTACAGCTGCGGGCGTGGCCTATCACCCAGGGGTGTTTGATTGATTGATTGATTGACATTTTTATTAGGCAAAAGAATGTAAAACAACACAGTTACATTTATAATGCTTTTGTCCAAAAGGTCCGACCAAAAAAGTCCTTGCGGACTTGTTTCCGTTGGGGTCCTTGAATTATTTTCATAGACATAAGTGTGGTTCGAAGCTGTGGGCGTGGCTCGCAGATCTGATATCTTCCCTGCTTGCCTTCCTGCGGCAAATCATACTTTGTCAGCTACTGTAAAGTAGCTACAACGAGACGTTAAGGCCACAGAGTGACACAAATGCGCTCACGCCTACCTTGACCTCAAACGTGCCCACATACCCACTGCTCTCCTTGTCATTTCCTTCAACAGCTGAGTTGGCCTTGTCCAAAGGGCAAGGCCCTCCAAAAATATGCATAACTCATAAATGTCCCTCTCCACGGAAGTCTTTAGTAAAAGGCGAAAGGCTTATTCGTCATGAAGAGAGACCCGAGTAATTCTGACCTCTCACCGCCGTGGCCGGCAAAGGCGCCAGCCACGCCGATCAACCATTTAGCGGCGCACGCTCTTAGCTTTCTGGCAACATGGCAATATCCCCCCCCTCTCTGAGTCAGGTTATTCATTATCTTAGAAATAGGGGGAGCAGGCCTCGTTCAAATGTTCACAAAGTGAGTGCTCTTATGTGCATCTGGTTGTGATCTCACCCGTTTTTTTTTTTTTTTTTTTTTTCCCCCCCCTAAGGAAAGCATCCTTAAAAAAAAAAAAAAAAAAAAAAAAGTGAAATATCGGACACTTTGGAGAAGCACCAGGGGGCGCTACAGCGTAGAAAGCTCAGGTGGGCTGCGGAACACGGAACTAGGCATGACTTTGGTTACACCTGGCAGAGTGCTGTCCTCTTAAGGGGCCTCGGTTTGGCGTGGGGGCCCCCGCAAAACTGCATCTTCTGCAGTTTCGACTTAGAAGAATTCAGGGATATAAATGGATTTGTACCCCCCTGTCCCCGGGCCGAAATTGGCTTATACTCCCCTGTCCCCGGGCAACTAGCGCCCGCGGCTGTGGGTCCAGACTCCGGGGGGGGTGCTTAAGAGTGGGTCCCCGGGTTCGGATGGAGAGCCAGGTAGAGGACTTAGCTGGGCTCTGGCTGGGCACCCCGGTGGGGGCCGGAGGCTCCCCGGGGCCGCGTGGAGAGCCGGGCAAAACCCCATCTTTCGCCGTTTTGACTTCTGGACATAGTCATTTTCACAGATTTTGACTTCTGGACATAGTCATTTGGAGAGATTTTTCCACAATCCAAGCCATAGAGGCTGCACTGATCGATCGATCGATCGATTGATCGGTTTGATCGGTCGAACACTTAACCCCGCCCCCCGGGCCCTCCCCTACCCGCTCTGTGGGCGTGGCCTATCGCTTCGGGGGGTGTGGTTTGAAGCCGGGGGCGTGGCCTATCGGTGAGGAGGGAGTGGTTTGGAGCTGTGGGCGTGTCCTATCACCCGGGGGGGGGGGTGGTTTGGAGCTGTGGGCGTGGCCTCTCGGCTTGGGGGCGTGGCCTATCACCTTGGATTGTGGTTTAAAGCCGTGTGCTTGTCCTCTATCGGCGAGGGGGGTGTGGTTTGAAGCTGGGGGCGTGGCCTATCACCATGGGGGCGTGTTTTGCAGCTGTGGGCGTGGCTTATCGGCCTGGGGGCGTGGCCTATCACCTTGGACTGGGGTTTTAAGCCGTGTGCTTGTCCTCTCTCGGCGAGGGGGGTGTGGTTTGAAGCTGGGGGCGTGGCCTATCACCATGGGGGCGTGTTTTGGAGCCGTGGGCGTGGCTTATCGGCCTGGGGGCGTGGCCTATCACCTTGGATTGGGGTTTTAAGCCGTGTGCTTGTCCTCTCTCGGCGAGGGGGGTGTGGTTTGAAGCTGGGGGCGTGGCCTATCACCATGGGGGCGTGTTTTGGAGCCATGGGCGTGGCTTATCAGCCTGGGGGCGTGGCCTATCACCTTGGATTGTGGTTTTAAGCCGTGTGCTTGTCCTCTCTCGGCGAGGGGGGTGTGGTTTGAAGCTGGGGGCGTGGCCTATCACCATGGGGCGTGTTTTGGAGCTGTGGGCGTGGCTTATCGGCCTGGGGGCGTGGCCTATCACCTTGGATTGTGGTTTAAAGCCGTGTGCTTGTCCTCTCTCGGCGAGCGGGGTGTGGTTTGAAGCTGGGGGCGTGGCCTATCACCATGGGGGCGTGTTGTGGAGCTGTGGGCGGGGCTTATCGGCCTGGGGGCGTGGCCTATCACCTTGGATTGTGGTTTAAAGCCGTGTGCTTGTCCTCTATCGGCGAGGGGGGTGTGGTTTGAAGCTGGGGGCGTGGCCTATCACCATGGGGGCGTGGTTTGGAGCTGTGGGCGTGGCCTATCACCTCGGGGGCCACTTGGGGGGACTTTGAAGCATTAAAAAATGTCGAAAAATAATTTTAAAAAATCTAAAATATTTTTTTTTCTCTATTTCCTCAAAATAGTTAAAAATGAGGAACGCTTCACGAATTTGCGTGTCATCCTTGCGCGAGCGGAAATTGGAGCGATACAGAGAAGATCAGGCAAATAGGACAAATAGGACACAAATTGGAACGATACAGAGAAGATTGGGACCCACCATAGGAATAAGGTGGTGGCCAATCTTCTCCACGCCGCGTGTGGATAAAACCCCGCGCGCCCGACCGCAGGCCGGTGCTTTTGGCAGGCGGTGCTTTTGGCGCCGCCGGCCCCCGGGGCCCACCCCCGGCGCCGCGGGGCCGGGGGATCACGGGGAGTATTTTTCCCCATTATCCCCGCGGGATAATGGAACGATACGTCAGGTTGAGGTATTGGAACGTTACAGCGGAGGGAGCCCTCCCCTCGCCCGTTCACGGAGGAGATGCAAATTAGCCAAGGGCGCAAGGATGACACGCAAATTCGTGAAGCGTTCCTCATTTTTAACCATTTTGAGGAAATAGAGAAAAAAAAGGTGATAGGCCACGCCCCCAGCTTCAAACCACACCCCCCTCACCGATAGAGGAAAAGCACACGGCTTAAGACCCCAATCCAAGGGGAAAGGCCACGCCCCCAAGCCGATAGGCCCCGCCCCGCCACCCGCTCCAAACCACGCCCCCATGGCGATAGGCCACGCCCCCAGCTTCAAACCATAGCCCCCTCGCCGATAGAGGACAAGCACACGGCTTAAAACCCCAATCCAAAGGGAAAGGCCACGCCCCCGGCTTGAAACCACGCCCCCAAGCCGACAGGCCCCGCCCACAGCTTCATACCCCACCCCCCGGGGTGATAGGCCACGCCCACCCCCAGCCGATATCAGATCTACAAGCTCGTAGAGCTATGATCTACGAGCTTGTAGATCTGCTATTTTTGAGTCCCACTGCTGTAAACCACGCCTCCAAGCCGATAAGCCACGCCCCCAGCTTCAAACCACGCCTCCAAGCCGACAGGCCCCCGCCCACACCTTCATACCCCACCCCCCGGGGTGATAGACCACGCCCACCCCCAGCCGATATCAGATCTACAAGCTCGTAGAGCTATGCTCTACGAGCTTGTAGATCTGCTATTTTTGAGTCCCACTGCTTTATACCACGCCCCCAAGCCAACAGGCCACGCCCCCAGCTCCAAACCACGCCCCCATGGTGATAGGCCACGCCCCCAGCTTCAAACCACAGCCCCCTCGCCGATAGAGGACAAGCACACGGCTTAAAACCCCAATCCAAGGGGAAAGGCCACGCCCCCGGCTTGAAACCACGCCCCCAAGCCAATAGGCCCCGCCCACAGCTTCAGACCCCACCCCCCGGGGTGATAGGCCACGCCCACCCCCAGCCGATATCAGATCTACAAGCTCGTAGAGCTATGATCTACGAGCTTGTAGATCCGCTATTTTTGAGTCCCACTGCTGTAAACCACGCCCCCAAGCCGATAAGCCACGCCCCCAGCTTCAAACCACGCCTCCAAGCCGACAGGCCCCATCCCACAGCTTCAAACCCCACCCCCCGGGGTGATAGGCCACGCCCAACCCCAGCCGATATCAGATCTACAAGCTCGTAGAGCTATGCTCTACGAGCTTGTAGATCTGCTATTTTTGAGTCCCACTGCTGTATACCACGCCCCCAAGCCAAAAGGCCACGCCCCCAGCTCCAAACCACGCCCCCATGGCGATAGGCCACGCCCCCAGCTTCAAACCACACACCCCTCGCCGATAGAGGACAAGCACACGGCTTAAGACCCCAATCCAAGGGGAAAAGCCACGCCCCCGGCTTGAAACCACGCCCCCAAGCGTATAGGCCCCGCCCACAGCTTCAGACCCCACCCCCCGGGGTGATAGGCCACGCCCACGCCCACCCCCAGCCGATATCAGATCTACAAGCTCGTAGAGCTATGATCTACGAGCTTGTAGATCCGCTATTTTTGAGTCCCACTGCTGTAAACCACGCCCCCAAGCCGATAAGCCACGCCCCCAGCTTCAAACCACGCCTCCAAGCCGACAGGCCCCGCCCACAGCTTCAGACCCCACCCCCCGGGGTGATAGGCCACGCCCAACCCCAGCCGATATCAGATCTACAAGCTCGTAGAGCTATGATCTACGAGCTTGTAGATCTGCTATTTTTGAGTCCCACTGCTGTAAACCACGCCCCCAAGCCGACAGGCCACGCCCCCCGCTCCAAACCACGCCCCGATGGCGATAGGCCACGCCCCCAGCTTCAAACCACAGCCCTTCGCCCCAAGCCGACAGGCCACGCCCCCAGCTCCAAACCACGCCCCCATGTCGATAGGCCACGCCCCTAGCCTTAAACCACACCCCCTTGGCGATAGGCCACGCCCATAGCTCCAAACCACACCCCCTTGGTGATAGGCCAAGCCCACAGCTCCAAACCACTCCCCCCTCACCAATAGGCCACACCCCCGGCTCGAAACCACACCCCCAAGGTGATATGCCACGCCCACATAGTGGCTGGGGGAGGGGCCGGGGTTAATTGTTCGACCGATTGATCAATCGATTGGTAGAGAGTAACATATTATTATACCATCCTGTAGGGGGAGGTAGAGAGTAACATATTATAATACCAGCCTTTAGGGGGAGGTAGAGAGTAACATAGTATAATACCAGCCTGTAGGGGGAGGTAGAGAGTAACATATTATAATACCAGCCTGTAGGGGGAGGTATAGAGTAACATATTATAATACCAGCCTGTAGGGGGAGGTAGAGAGTAACATATTATAATACCAGCCTGTAGGGGAGGTAGAAAGTAACATAGTATAATACCAGCCTGTAGGGGGAGGTAGAGAGTCACATATTATAATACCAGCCTGTAGGGGGAGGTAGAGAGTAACATATTATAATACCAGCCTGTAGAGGGAGGTAGAGAGTAACATATTATAATACCAGCCTGTAGGGGGAGGTAGAGAGTAACATATTATAATACCAGCCTGTAGGGGGAGGTAGAGAGTCACATATTATAATACCAGCCTGTAGGGGGAGGTAGAGAGTAACATATTATAATACCAGCCTGTAGGGGGAGGTAGAGAGTCACATATTATAATACCAGCCTGTAAGGGGAGGTAGAGAGTAACATATTATAATACCAGCCTGTAGGGGGAGGTAGAGAGTCACGTATTATAATACCAGCCTGTAGGGGAAAATGTCACCAAAGTGCTTATCTCAGCCTAGAAATTCTATTTTGACCCACGATTTTTTTAAGAAAGTGGGTGTCAGTTTTGTCTGAAGGAAGGCATTAGGGCTCATGTATTTTGTGTTGGGCTCCTAAAACCCACTTTTAGAGACCTCACAAAGTCAGCAGCCACTTAGAATGTACTGGGAACAAGTTACAGGAAAGTGTCACCAAAGTGCTTATCTCAGCCTAAAAATGCTATTTTGACATTTTCCTGTAACTTGTTCCCAGTACATTCTAAGTGGCTGCTGACTTTGTGAGGTCTCTAAAAGTGGGTTTTAGGAGCCCAACACAAAATACATGAGCCCCAATGCCTTCCTTCAGACAAAACTGACACCCACTTTCTTTAAAAAATCGTGGCTCAAAATGGCATTTTTGGGCTGAGATAAGCACTTTGGTCACATTTTCCTGTAACTTGTTCCCAGTACATTTTAAGTGGCTGCTGACTTTGTGAGGTCTGTAAAGTGGGTTTTAGGAGCCCAACACAAAATACATGAGCCCTAATGCCTTCCTTCAGACAAAACTGACACCCACTTTCTTAAAAAAATCTTGGGTCAAAATAGCATTTTTAGACTGAGATAAGCACTTTGGTGACATTTTCCTGTAACTTGTTCCCAGTACATTCTAAGTAGCTGCTGACTTTGTGAGGTCTCTAAAAGTGGGTTTTAGGAGCCCAACACAAAATACATGAGCCCTAATGCCTTCCTTCAGACAAAACTGACACCCACTTTCTTTAAAAAATCGTGGTTCAAAATAGCATTTTTGGGCTGAGATAAGCACTTTGGTGACATTTTCCTGTAACTTGTTCCCAGTACATTTTAAGTGGCTGCTGACTTTGTGAGGTCTGTAAAATTGGGTTTTAGGAGCCCAACACAAAATACATGAGCCCTAATGCCTTCCTTCAGACAAAACTGACACCCACTTTCTTTAAAAAATCTTGGGTCAAAATAGCATTTTTAGACTGAGATAATCACTTTGGTGACATTTTCCTGTAACTTGTTCCCAGTACATTCTAAGTGGCTGCTGACTTTGTGAGGTCTCTAAAAGTGGGTTTTAGGAGCCCAACACAAAATACATGAGCCCTAATGCCTTCTTTCAGACAAAACTGACACCCACTTTCTTAAAAAAATCTTGGGTCAAAATAGCATTTTTAGACTGAGATAAGCACTTTGGTGACATTTTCCTGTAACTTGTTCCCAGTACATTCTAAGTGGCTGCTGACTTTGTGAGGTCTCTAAAAGTGGGTTTTAGGAGCCCAACACAAAATACATGAGCCCTAATGCCTTCCTTCAGACAAAACTGACACCCACTTTCTTTAAAAAATCGTGGCTCAAAATAGCATTTTTGGGCTGAGATAAGCACTTTGGTGACATTTTCCTGTAACTTGTTCCCAGTACATTTTAAGTGGCTGCTGACTTTGTGATGTCTGTAAAAGTGGGTTTTAGGAGCCCAACACAAAATACATGAGCCCTAATGCCTTCTTTCAGACAAAACTGACACCCACTTTCTTTAAAAAATCTTGGGTCAAAATAGCATTTTTAGACTGAGATAAGCACTTTGGTGACATTTTCCTGTAACTTGTTCCCAGTACATTCTAAGTGGCTGCTGACTTTGTGAGGTCTCTAAAAGTGGGTTTTAGGAGCCCAACACAAAATACATGAGCCCTAATGCCTTCCTTCAGACAAAACTGACACCCACTTTCCTTAAAAAATCGTGGCTCAAAATAGCATTTTTGGGCTGAGATAAGCACTTTGGTGACATTTTCCTGTAACTTGTTCCCAGTACATTTTAAGTGGCTGCTGACTTTGTGAGGTCTGTAAAAGTGGGTTTTAGGAGCCCAACACAAAATACATGAGCCCTAATGCCTTCCTTCAGACAAAACTGACACCCACTTTCTTTAAAAAATCTTGGGTCAAAATAGCATTTTCAGACTGAGATAATCACTTTGGTGACATTTTCCTGTAACTTGTTCCCAGTACATTCTAAGTGGCTGCTGACTTTGTGAGGTCTCTAAAAGTGGGTTTTAGGAGCCCAACACAAAATACATGAGCCCTAATGCCTTCCTTCAGACAAAACTGACACCCACTTTCTTTAAAAAATCGTGGCTCAAAATAGCATTTTTGGGCTGAGATAAGCACTTTGGTGACATTTTCCCCTACAGGCTGGTATTATAAAATGTGACTCTCTACCTCCCCCTACAGGCTGGTATTATAATAGGTTACTCTCTACCTCCCCTACAGGCTGGTATTATAATATGTGACTCTCTACCTCCCCCTACAGGCTGGTACTATAATATGTTACTCTCTACCTCCCCCTACAGGCTGGTATTATAATATGTTACTCTGTACCTCCCCCTACAGGCTGGTATTATAATTTGTTACTCTCTACCTCCCCCTACAGGCTGGTATTATAATATGTTACTCTCTACCTCCCCTACAGGCTGGTATTATAATATGTGACTCTACCTCCCCCTACAGGCTGGTATTATAATATGTTACTCTCTACCTCCCCCTACAGGCTGGTATTATAATATGTGACTCTCTACCTCCCCCTACAGGCTGGTATTATAATATGTGACTCTCTACCTCCCCCTACAGGCTGGTATTATAATATGTGACTCTCTACCTCCCCCTACAGGCTGGTATTATAATATGTTACTCTCTACCTCCCCCTACAGGTTGGTATTATAATATGTGACTCTCTACCTCCCCCTACAGGCTGGTATTATAATATGTTACTCTCTACCTCCCCCTACAGGCTAGTATTATAATATGTTATGCTCTACCTCCCTCTACAGGCTGGTATTATAATATGTTACTCTCTACCTCCCCCTACAGACTGGTATTATACTATGTTACTCTCTACCTCCCCCTACAGGCTGGTATTATAATATGTTACTCTCTACCTCCCTCTACAGGCTGGTATTATAATATCTTACTCTCTACCTCCCCCTACAGACTGGTATTATACTATGTTACTCTCTACCTCCCCCTACAGGCTGGTATAATAATATGTTACTCTCTACCTCCCCCTAAAGGCTGGTATTATAATATGTTACTCTCTACCTCCCCCTAGAGACTGGTATTATACTATGTTACTCTCTACCTCCCCCTACAGGCTGGTATTATAATATGTTACTCTCTACCTCCCCCTACAGGTTGGTATTATAATATGTGACTCTCTACCTCCCCCTACAGGCTGGTATTATAATATGTTACTCTCTACCTCCCCCTACAGGCTGGTATAATAATATGTTACTCTCTACCAATCGATTGATCAATCGGTCGAACAATTAACCCCGGCCCCTCCCCCAGCCACTATGTGGGCGTGGCCTATCACCTTGGGGGTGTGGTTTCGAGCCGGGGGTGTGGCCTATTGGTGAGGGGGAAGTGGTTTGGAGCTGTGGGCTTGGCCTATCACCAAGGGGGTGTGGTTTGGAGCTATGGGCGTGGCCTATCGCCAAGGGGGTGTGGTTTAAGGCTAGGGGCGTAGCCTATCGACATGGGGGCGTGGTTTGGAGCTGGGGGCGTGGCCTGTCGGCTTGGGGCGAGGGGCTGTGGTTTGAAGCTGGGGGCGTGGCCTATCGCCATCGGGGCGTGGTTTGGAGCGGGGGGCGTGGCCTGTCGGCTTGGGGGCGTGGTTTACAGCAGTGGGACTCAAAAATAGCAGATCTACAAGCTCGTAAATCATAGCTCTACGAGCTTGTAGATCTGATATCGGCTGGGGTTGGGCGTGGCCTATCACCCCGGGGGGTGGGGTCTGAAGCTGTGGGCGGGGCCTGTCGGCTTGGAGGCGTGGTTTGAAGCTGGGGGCGTGGCTTATCGGCTTGGGGGCGTGGTTTACAGCAGTGGGACTCAAAAATAGCGGATCTACAAGCTCGTAGATCATAGCTCTACGAGCTTGTAGATCTGATATCGGCTGGGGGTGGGCGTGGCCTATCGCCCCGGGGGATGGGGTCTGAAGCTCTGGGCGGGGCCTATTGGCTTGGGGGCGTGGTTTCAAGCTGGGGGCGTGGCCTTTCCCGTTGGATTGGGGTCTTAAGCCGTGTGCTTGTCCTCTATCGGCGAGGGGTGTGTGGTTTGAAGCTGGGGGCGTGGCCTATCGCCATGGGGGCATGGTTTGGAGCGGGGGGCGTGGCCTGTCGGCTTGGGGGCGTGGTTTACAGCAGTGGGACTCAAAAATAGCAGATCTACAAGCTCGTAGAGCATAGCTCTACGAGCTTGTAGATCTGATATCGGCTGGGGTTGGGCGTGGCCTATCGCCCTGGGGGGTGGGGTCTGAAGCTGTGGGCGGGGCTTATTGGCTTGGGGGCGTGGTTTCAAGCCGGGGGCGTGGCCTTTCCCCTTGGATTGGGGTTTTAAGCTGTGTGCTTGTCCTCTATCGGCGAGGGGGCTGTGGTTTGAAGCTGGGGGCGTGGCCTATCGCCATGGGGGCGTGGTTTGGAGCGGGGGGCGGGGCCTGTCGGCTTGGGGGCGTGGCCTTTCCCCTTGGATTGGGGTTTTAAGCTGTGTGCTTGTCCTCTATCGGCGAGGGGGCTGTGGTTTGAAGCTGGGGGCGTGGCCTATCGCCATGGGGGCGTGGTTTGGAGCTGGGGGCGTGGCTTGTTGGCTTGGGGGCGTGGTATACAGCAGTGGGACTCAAAAATAGCAGATCTGATATCGGCTGGGGTTGGGCGTGGCCTATCACCCCGGGGGGTGGGGTATGAAGCTGTGGGCGGGGGCCTGTCGGCTTGGAGGCGTGGTTTGAAGCTGGGGGCGTGGCTTATCGGCTTGGGGGCGTGGTTTACAGCAGTGGGACTCAAAAATAGCAGATCTACAAGCTCGTAGATCATAGCTCTACGAGCTTGTAGATCTGATATCGGCTGGGGGTGGGCGTGGCCTATCACCCCGGGGGGTGGGGTCTGAAGCTGTGGGCGGGGCCTATTGGCTTGGGGGCGTGGTTTCAAGCCGGGGGCGTGGCCTTTCCCCTTGGATTGGGGTTTTGAGCTGTGTGCTTGTCCTCTATCGGCGAGGGGGCTGTGGTTTGAAGCTGGGGGCGTGGCCTATCGCCATGGGGGCGTGGTTTGGAGTGGGGGGCGGGGCCTGTCGGCTTGGGGGCGTGGCCTTTCCCCTTGGATTGGGGTCTTAAGCCGTGTGCTTGTCCTCTATCGGCGAGGGGTGTGTGGTTTGAAGCTGGGGGCGTGGCCTATCGCCATGGGGATGTGGTTTGGAGCTGGGGGCGTGGCTTGTTGGCTTGGGGGCGTGGTATACAGCAGTGGGACTCAAAAATAGCAGATCTACAAGCTCGTAGAGCTATGCTCTACGAGCTTGTAGATCTGCTATTTTTTTCGCCCCCAAGCCAATAGGCCCCGCCCACAGCTTCAGACCCCACCCCCCGGGGTGATAGGCCACGCCCACCCCCAGCCGATATCAGATCTACAAGCTCGTAGAGCTATGATCTACGAGCTTGTAGATCTGCTATTTTTGAGTCCCACTGCTGTAAACCACGCCCCCAAGCCGACAGGCCACGCCCCCCGCTCCAAACCACGCCCCGATGGCGATAGGCCACGCCCCCAGCTTCAAACCACAGCCCCTCGCCCCAAGCCGACAGGCCACGTCCCCAGCACCAAACCACGCCCCCATGGCGATAGGCCACACCCCTAGCCTTAAACCACACCCCCCCTTGGCGATAGGCCACGCCCATAGCTCCAAACCACACCCCCTTGGTGATAGGCCAAGCCCACAGCTCCAAACCACTCCCCCCTCACCAATAGGCCACACCCCCGGCTCGAAACCACACCCCCAAGGTGATATGCCACGCCCACATAGTGGCTGGGGGAGGGGCCGGGGTTAATTGTTCGACCGATTGATCAATCGATTGGTAGAGATTAACATATTATTATACCATCCTGTAGGGGGAGGTAGAGAGTAACATATTATAATACCAGCCTGTAGGGGGAGGTAGAGAGTAACATATTATTATACCAGCCTGTAGGGGGAGGTAGAGAGTAACATAGTATAATACCAGTCTGTAGGGGGAGGTAGAGAGTGTCACAACCCGGCCCGTGGGCCATGACAAATAGAGGAGGACACGATGGCAGTGTTTAAAGTAACAGGAATTTATTTAACCAAAGGAACTAATAATAATGCTTTACAAAGGAATGAGGTGTGTAGTTCAGTAATCAGTAGTGTCAGCAATGTATGGATGTGTGTTCAATGTAATGTGGGGTGTTGTAAAGTGTATAAACTCAATCATGGACAAATAAACAGAAGGGTGCTGTCATCTGGTAGGGGACAACTCGAATGGCTGGCAGTCACTCTTTTATAGGGCTGCAGGGAGCACTGGCCAGGTGCTCCCAATGCACCTAATTAGGAACCCCAGGTTGGCCACGCCTACAGGAGATCTGTGGGAGAGATACACAGAGGAGTACACCATACACCACACAGGCCCTGCAAGCCAGGCCAAGGGGCCGTGACACCCTCCCCCTTCAAAATGAGGGCCCATAAGGGACCGAGAGAGTGTAACTAACACCAATTTAAGTATATTAACTTAAAATTTAAATCAATCAAGAAAACCAAAAATGTACATCAATAATTAAACAAAAATATTTGTGAATTTAAACACCACTTGCCTCCAAATTATTACGGTTCAACCAATCCTGTCCACAACCAACACACCCAGCCCTCCCCTCAGCAACCAAGATTACCATGGATTCCTGGAGCATCTAAGAGGAGAGGAACAGGAGGCAGGAGCAGACAGAACAGGAGGACCAGTAGATGGGACAACAAAAAAACAGGTCACATATTGCCTAAATTTAAGGCACCCTGGAAAGGGCATCTGCTACAACATTTTCTACCCCTTTAATGTATCTAATTTCCAGCCAATATGACTGCAACATTAGGGACCAGCGAATTAACCTCTGGTTGGGGCATTGCAATGAATTCAAGAAAGTTAGTGGATTATGGTCAGTGTAGACCACCACAGGCGCAGCCCCAGACACTACATAGACATCAAAATGTTTCAATGCCCATATCAGAGCTAAGGCCTCCTTCTCGATTGTGGAATAATTCAACTGGTAGGAGTTAAATTTTCTTGAAAAGAAGCTGACTGGTTTGTCAATGCCCAAATCGTCTGTTTGTAATAAAACCCCACCAGCACCCACGTGACTTGCATCCACCTGTAGAGTGAATGTGCGATCGAAACGCGGCGCTGCAAGGACAGGAGCAGTACACAACAGAGCTTTGATAGATTCAAATGCCCGTTGACATTCGTCAGACCAAATGAACACAACACTAGACTTTAACAGGTTAGTGAGGGAAGCCACAACAGTAGAGAAATTACGGCAGAAACATCTGTAATATCCTACTAAACCAAGGAATCGTAACAACTCTTTTTTAGTGGTGGGAGCTGGGTATTCCGCAACCGCACTCACTTTTGCCACAACTGGGCGAACTTGACCCTGCCCAACCACCCGACCAAGGTAAGTCACGGTGGCCCTGGCAAACTCACATTTTGCCAGGTTCACCGTGAGACCAGCCTCGGCCAGGCGGCCGAACAAAGCCCGAATGCGCTCTACATGTTGAGACCATGAGTCGGAGAAAACCACCACATCATCCAAATACACAGTACAACCCTCCAGGTCACCCAGCACCCGTGTCATGAGCCGCTGGAATGTCGCAGGTGCGTTCCGCAAACCGAATGGCATTACTTTGTACGAAAACAAACCTTTTGGCGTTATAAATGCTGAAATTTCCTGCGCCCGCTTGGACAAAGGAACTTGCCAATATCCCTTTAGTAGATCAAATTTGCTTACATACTTGGCATGTCCAATTTCATCTACGCAGTCCTCCATACGAGGAAGAGGGAATGAATCTGGCTTAGTAACAGCATTTACTTTTCGAAAATCTGTGCAAAACCTGAACGTGTTATCAGACTTTGGAACAAGAAGGCAAGGTGACGCCCAGCTCGATGCTGACGGCACAGCTATTCCATTGTCCAGCATGTACTTGACCTCAGCATCTAGATGCTTTCGTTTCTCAATATTGACTCTGTAAAATCTCTGACGGATAGGCAGAGCACCTTCAACCTCGATATCATGCTCAATCAGATGAGTTTGACTGGGAGTATCATTGAACAGGCATGGGAAAGCCTGGATAACTTCAATCAAATCTTCTCCATCTTTCTCAGGCAGGTGATCTAACAAGGTATTCAGATTATCAAGTGTCTCAGAGTTTTTTAATCGACCTTGTAACAGTGCTGGATCAACAGCAGGCAAACCATCTTCTTCCCCATCCTCTACCGAATGAGGAGAAGTGATCACAGATGCTCTACTTGCTAAACATGCCGCATGAACGTCCTGCAAATTAGACTGCGCATCAGGTGACGCACGAACATGATACGGCTTCAACAAGTTAACATGACATAGTTGGGTGGGTTTCCTCCGCTGAGGAGTTGAAACCAAATAGTTCAAGTCAGAAATTTTCTTGACCACTGTATAAGGACCTTTGAATTTGGCTTGGAATGGCGAGCCTGTGATTGGCAACAATGCCAACACACGATCACCAGGGCTGAAAACTCTCTGCTCTGTGCGCCTGTCATAACGTTTTTTCATCTTGCCCTGTGCACACTCCAACTTTTCTTTAGCTAGTTCTCCAGCTGCATAAAGTCGATGCCTAAAACCATTTACATAGTCTAGTAGGTTACGAGGAGCCTCTACTCCTTTCCACTGGTCACTCAAAATGGCTAAAGGACCCCGTACAGTATGGCCAAAAACCAAGTCATTTGGGCTAAACCCAGTGCTTTCCTGCGTAACCTCTCTGGCTGCAAGCATTAACCATGGCAACCCCTCCTCCCAATCTCCCTCCATCTGTGTGCAATAGGCACGCAACAAAGACTTCAATGTCTGATGGAACCTCTCCAATGCACCTTGACTCTGCGCATGATATGCAGAGGCCTGATTGTGCTTGACATTAAGTTGCTTCAGTACTTGTGAGAAAATATGGGAGCAGAAGTTGGACCCCTGGTCGCTTTGAATGACTTTGGGAATACCAAATATGGAAATGAACTGTGACAAGGCCCTCACAACTGACCTAGCTGTAATGGTGCGTAATGGATATGCTGCTGGGTAACGAGTACTTTGACACATTACAGTGAGAAGATATACAGCACCGGATTTCGAGCGAGGGAGTGGGCCCACACAGTCAATGATCAAATGTTCAAAAGGTTGACTAATTGCCGGAATAGGCGACAGAGGAGCAGGTTTGAGGATCTGGTTTGGTTTACTTGTTAACTGGCATGTGTGACAAGTTTTAACATGCACAGCTACGTCTCGCTTTGAACGTGGCCAGAAAAAGTGCCTCAGCACCCGATTATAAGTTTTCTGGACAACAGAATGCCCTGACCCCTCATGTGCCACTTTCAAAACAGCCTCACGGAATTTGGCTGGCAAAACAATTTGGAGAATTGGATCGCCCACAAAACCCTCACCATGCGGGACCCACTTCCTCACCAGTAACCCATCCTGAAGGAAGTATCCACGGGAATTGCTCTCCATCTCAGCCTCAGTAATCACTTGATCCAGCAGACATTTGAGCGAGAGGTCAGCCTGCTGCTCCACCCTCAGATCATCCTGTGAGACTGACAAAGGAAAATCAGATATGGAAAACATTGGTCCTGAACCTAACTTTTTGCTTTTTCCTACATCACACACATTTGCCTCAGACTTTGCACGCGTCATAGCGCGTGTCACTGCACAAGCTGTGAACACTTCAGGAAATTCGGTTTCACTTTCATCAGGTTGACTTCTTATCAACGGCACTGAATCTACTACTAAAGGTGGTGGTACATCCGCCCACACACGTGTACCAGCCAAACCATTACCCAGAATCACATTTACCCCTGCCACGGGTAAAGCGGGACGCACAGCAACGCCGGTCAGACCCTGGAAGAAATCGGAGTACAGCATGACGTTGTGAACAGGAACATGGAGGACAGTTAAACCCATCCCCATCACAGGAATAGAGGACCCTGTAGTACTCTCTCTAGTAAAGGGTAACACTGACGCTTCAATAAATGTATCAAATGCTGCTGTGTCACGCAGTATTTTTACTGGCACCTTGATGTTACTCCCTACAAGTGACACAAATCCTTCACTGACAAACGGCCTGTAGGATGCATCAACCTCAAGATTTTGACATGACCCTTTAACCTGTACCTCTCCCAAGCTTAGCGCAGGCACAGCCATAGCCGCACCTTTTGCAGGGTAAGAGGTAGACTTAGTCTTTGCTTTTAGAGCGTAACAGTCATTTTTCCAATGCCCTTTTTTATGACAAAAGTTACATATTTTCTCCTCACGCGTGCCATGTTCAGCTTTCGCCTCTGGTGCAACCGCCATGCCTGAACTACCAGGAAAGCCCATTTTGAAACGTGCGCCATCGCCTCCGTCATTACCAGCGCGCTGCTGGCCAAAGGAGCGTCGCTCCCCATAAGGGCGCTTGTGTGTCAACACATGTTCATCTGCCAAAGCAGCCGCTTCAGCAGCAGTTTCAACTTTCCGGTCACTGATATAGTTGGCAATATGTTCAGGCAAGGTGTTTTTGAACTGTTCGAGGACTATAAGATCACATAACCCATCATAGTCCTTAACCTCCAAGGCGGCACACCAGCGGGCAAAGTAACATGACAAATCGCGTGTAAACTCTAGATGAGTCTTATTTTCAGTTTTCCGCCATGTGCGAAAACGTTTGCGATAGGCTTCTGGAACAAGCTCAAAGGCTTTTAACACTGCTGCCTTCACAACGGCATACTTCTGACTGTCATTAGGGCTTAGACATGAATAGGCCTCCTGCGCCCTGCCCGTTAACACACATTGTAGCATTAACGTGCGGCAGACTCTGGCCATTTACGCACCTCGGCTACTCGTTCAAACATTGAAAAAAAGGTTTCAGGGTCCTTTTCACAAAATTTGGGCACTAAGCGCAAATTCCTGAAAATGTCAAACTCTTGAGCTTGCGACCCCGAGGCCGCTGACCTACTACTGGACATCCCAGCCTCCTCAGCTGTGAGTTTCCCTTCCTTCATAAGTTCAAGTTTGGCCCTCTCCATCTCCAGTCTAGACTGCTCTACTCTCAACCTCTCAACTTGTAACTCCTTCTCTAACTGATGACTCTTCTGCTCTGTTTGCAGCATGAGCAACTCTTTCTGTTGTTCAAATGTGAAAAACTGATTAGAGGGCTGCTTAGACTGACTTAGGCTAACTATTTCAGCTGACTTTTCCTCAGTTTCAGGAGACTCTATTAGAATCCCCATGTCCTTCAAGTTAGCTTTTACATTTGACTTTACTGTCTCCTTTAACCTTTTGTCAGTGATTTCTAGTTGATAGTAATCTGCTACCTTAAGCAGCTGCTCCTTAGTAAAACTATCTAAAGTTTTCTCAGATGGAGTCTTCACAAAATCCTCTAGATCGGACATTTTTTTAACTGTTCAAGAAAACAAAACAAAAATGTGACCTATTACCAACAGTTTTACAAATACACCATGTAGGTGATTCGTTTTTTCTGTTAGATTTTAATTAGAATAAAACAAAAAATTCCAAAAATGGAACAAATGTTCCCCTCTGACAAAATAGGACAGGTGAGACAGGTGTGCCTCCAGGAGTGGCGTTCCCCCTACCTCAGCTGCCTAACCAAATCTTAACCTACCATAACTTGCCCTGGTCTTCAGTGGCCCTCCCGAGTCCCCCTTACCGACTGAGCATCTCGGTGGCACCACCCCATCCCATATTTTGTGGGACAGAATCTAGCAAACCATACAAGAAAAAAACAAAAGCACAACGAGTCCCACAGGGGGAAACGCCGCTATCCTATCTGGGTGGGGAACACCACCCCTCAGACTGTCCAAGACACACCTGTTCCACCTGCCCTAATTACCACTCTAGTGATAACTAAATGACAGCACCAAACAAAATAAATAATTGCATTTAACCAAAATAAATCAATTACCTAAATTGTTAACCAAAACAAATTGTTACTCAAAACAAATTGTTAATCAAATTATTGCTCAAATTATTCAAAACCAATTGTTATTCAAAACAAATTTTTACTCAACTTACTCAAACACTACCATGCACCTCCTCAGTAATGCTGTGACTTAATTTGCCAAAATAGGCTTCAAACAATACAGGAATTTACTTTACCTGTTCAGAGTCACAGCCAACCCGAGTATTTTTACTTAAAAGCGGCACGAGCCCCCAATTTGTCACAACCCGGCCCGTGGGCCATGACAAATAGAGGAGGACACGATGGCAGTGTTTAAAGTAACAGGAATTTATTTAACCAAAGGAACTAATAATAATGCTTTACAAAGGAATGAGGTGTGTAGTTCAGTAATCAGTAGTGTCAGCAATGTATGGATGTGTGTTCAATGTAATGTGGGGTGTTGTAAAGTGTATAAACTCAATCATGGACAAATAAACAGAAGGGTGCTGTCATCTGGTAGGGGACAACTCGAATGGCTGGCACTCACTCTTTTATAGGGCTGCAGGGAGCACTGGCCAGGTGCTCCCAATGCACCTAATTAGGAACCCCAGGTTGGCCACGCCTACAGGAGATCTGTGGGAGAGATACACAGAGGAGTACACCATACACCACACAGGCCCTGCAAGCCAGGCCAAGGGGCCGTGACACATATTATAATACCAGCCTGTAGGGGGAGGTAGAGAGTCAAATATTATAATACCAGCCTGTAGGGGGAGGTAGAGAGTCACATATTATAATACCAGCCTGTAGGGGGAGGTAGAGAGTCACATATTATAATACCAGCCTGTAGGGGGAGGTAGAGAGTAACATATTATAATACCAGCCTGTAGGGGGAGGTAGAGAGTCACATATTATAATACCAGCCTGTAGGGGAGGTAGAGAGTAACATATTATAATACCAGCCTGTAGGGGGAGGTAGAGAGTAACATATTATAATACCAGCCTGTAGAGGGAGGTAGAGAGTAACATATTATAATACCAGCCTGTAGGGGGAGGTAGAGAGTAACATATTATAATACCAGCCTCTAGGGGGAGGTAGAGAGTAACATATTATTATACCAGCCTGTAGGGGGAGGTAGAGAGTAACATAGTATAATACCAGTCTGTAGGGGGAGGTAGAGAGTAAGATATTATAATACCAGCCTGTAGAGGGAGGTAGAGAGTAACATATTATAATACCAGCCTGTAGGGGGAGGTAGAGAGTAACATAGTATAATACCAGTCTGTAGGGGGAGGTAGAGAGTAACATATTATAATACCAGCCTGTAGAGGGAGGTAGAGAGTAACATATTATAATACCAGCCTATAGGGGGAGGTAGAGAGTAACATATTATAATACCAGCCTGTAGGGGGAGGTAGAGAGTAACATATTATAATACCAGCCTGTAGGGGGAGGTAGAGAGTAACATATTATAATACCAGCCTGTAGAGGGAGGTAGAGAGTAACATATTATAATACCAGCCTGTAGGGGGAGGTAGAGAGTAACATATTATAATACCAGCCTCTAGGGGGAGGTAGAGAGTAACATATTATTATACCAGCCTGTAGGGGGAGGTAGAGAGTAACATAGTATAATACCAGTCTGTAGGGGGAGGTAGAGAGTAAGATATTATAATACCAGCCTGTAGAGGGAGGTAGAGAGTAACATATTATAATACCAGCCTGTAGGGGGAGGTAGAGAGTAACATAGTATAATACCAGTCTGTAGGGGGAGGTAGAGAGTAACATATTATAATACCAGCCTGTAGAGGGAGGTAGAGAGTAACATATTATAATACCAGCCTATAGGGGGAGGTAGAGAGTAACATATTATAATACCAGCCTGTAGGGGGAGGTAGAGAGTAACATATTATAATACCAGCCTGTAGGGGGAGGTAGAGAGTCACATATTATAATACCAGCCTGTAGGGGGAGGTAGAGAGTCACATATTATAATACCAGCCTGTAGGGGGAGGTAGAGAGTCACATATTATAATACCAGCCTGTAGGGGGAGGTAGAGAGTAACATATTATAATACCAGCCTGTAGGGGGAGGTAGAGAGTCACATATTATAATACCAGCCTGTAGGGGAGGTAGAGAGTAACATATTATAATACCAGCCTGTAGGGGGAGGTAGAGAGTAACATATTATAATACCAGCCTGTAGGGGGAGGTAGAGAGTAACATATTATAATACCAGCCTGTAGGGGGAGGTAGAGAGTCACATATTATAATACCAACCTGTAGGGGGAGGTAGAGAGTAACATATTATAATACCAGCCTGTAGGGGGAGGTAGAGAGTAACATATTATAATACCAGCCTGTAGGGGGAGGTAGAGAGTCACATATTATAATACCAGCCTGTAGGGGGAGGTAGAGAGTCACATATTATAATACCAGCCTGTAGGGGGAGGTAGAGAGTAACATATTATAATACCAGCCTGTAAGGGGAGGTAGAGAGTCACATATTATAATACCAGCCTGTAGGGGAGGTAGAGAGTAACATATTATAATACCAGCCTGTAGAGGGAGGTAGAGAGTAATATATTATAATACCAGCCTATAGGGGGAGGTAGAGAGTAACTTATTATTATACCAGCCTCTAGGGGGAGGTAGAGAGTAACATATTATTATACCAGCCTGTAGGGGGAGGTAGAGAGTAACATAGTATAATACCAGTCTGTAGGGGGAGGTAGAGAGTAAGATATTATAATACCAGCCTGTAGAGGGAGGTAGAGAGTAACATATTATAATACCAGCCTGTAGGGGGAGGTAGAGAGTAACATAGTATAATACCAGTCTGTAGGGGGAGGTAGAGAGTAACATATTATAATACCAGCCTGTAGAGGGAGGTAGAGAGTAACATATTATAATACCAGCCTATAGGGGGAGGTAGAGAGTAACATATTATTATACCAGCCTGTAGGGGGAGGTAGAGAGTAACATAGTATAATACCAGTCTGTAGGGGGAGGTAGAGAGTAAGATATTATAATACCAGCCTGTAGAGGGAGGTAGAGAGTAACATATTATAATACCAGCCTGTAGGGGGAGGTAGAGAGTAACATAGTATAATACCAGTCTGTAGGGGGAGGTAGAGAGTAACATATTATAATACCAGCCTGTAGAGGGAGGTAGAGTGTAACATATTATAATACCAGCCTATAGGGGGAGGTAGAGAGTAACATATTATAATACCAGCCTGTAGGGGGAGGTAGAGAGTAACATATTATAATACCAGCCTGTAGGGGGAGGTAGAGAGTAACATATTATAATACCAGCCTGTAGGGGGAGGTAGAGAGTAACATATTATAATACCAGCCTGTAGGGGGAGGTAGAGAGTAACATATTATAATACCAGCCTGTAGGGGGAGGTAGAGAGTCACATATTATAATACCAACCTGTAGGGGGAGGTAGAGAGTAACATATTATAATACCAGCCTGTAGGGGGAGGTAGAGAGTAACATATTATAATACCAGCCTGTAGGGGGAGGTAGAGAGTCACATATTATAATACCAGCCTGTAGGGGGAGGTAGAGAGTAACATATTATAATACCAGCCTGTAGGGGTAGGTAGAGAGTCACATATTATAATACGTATTTTTAAGAAAGTGGGTGTCAGTTTTGTCTGAAGGAAGGCATTAGGGCTCATGTATTTTGTGTTGGGCTCCTAAAACCCACTTTTAGAGACCTCACAAAGTCAGCAGCCACTTAGAATGTACTGGGAACAAGTTACAGGAAAGTGTCACCAAAGTGCTTATCTCAGCCTAAAAATGCTATTTTGACATTTTCCTGTAACTTGTTCCCAGTACATTCTAAGTGGCTGCTGTAAAATTGGGTTTTAGGAGCCCAACACAAAATACATGAGCCCTAATGCCTTCCTTCAGACAAAACTGACACCCACTTTCTTTAAAAAATCTTGGGTCAAAATAGCATTTTTAGACTGAGATAATCACTTTGGTGACATTTTCCTGTAACTTGTTCCCAGTACATTCTAAGTGGCTGCTGACTTTGTGAGGTCTCTAAAAGTGGGTTTTAGGAGCCCAACACAAAATACATGAGCCCTAATGCCTTCCTTCAGACAAAACTGACACCCACTTTCCTTAAAAAATCGTGGCTCAAAATAGCATTTTTGGGCTGAGATAAGCACTTTGGTGACATTTTCCTGTAACTTGTTCCCAGTACATTCTAAGTGGCTGCTGACTTTGTGAGGTCTCTAAAAGTGGGTTTTAGGAGCCCAACACAAAATACATGAGCCCCAATGCCTTCCTTCATACAAAACTGACACCCACTTTCTTTAAAAAATCGTGGCTCAAAATGGCATTTTTGGGCTGAGATAAGCACTTTGGTCACATTTTCCTGTAACTTGTTCCCAGTACATTTTAAGTGGCTGCTGACTTGGTGAGGTCTGTAAAAGTGGGTTTTAGGAGCCCAACACAAAATACATGAGCCCTAATGCCTTCCTTCAGACAAAACTGACACCCACTTTCTTAAAAAAATCTTGGGTCAAAATAGCATTTTTAGACTGAGATAAGCACTTTGGTGACATTTTCCTGTAACTTGTTCCCAGTACATTCTAAGTAGCTGCTGACTTTGTGAGGTCTCTAAAAGTGGGTTTTAGGAGCCCAACACAAAATACATGAGCCCTAATGCCTTCCTTCAGACAAAACTGACACCCACTTTCTTTAAAAAATCGTGGTTCAAAATAGCATTTTTGGGCTGAGATAAGCACTTTGGTGACATTTTCCTGTAACTTGTTCCCAGTACATTTTAAGTGGCTGCTGACTTTGTGAGGTCTGTAAAATTGGGTTTTAGGAGCCCAACACAAAATACATGAGCCCTAATGCCTTCCTTCAGACAAAACTGACACCCACTTTCTTTAAAAAATCTTGGGTCAAAATAGCATTTTTAGACTGAGATAATCACTTTGGTGACATTTTCCTGTAACTTGTTCCCAGTACATTCTAAGTGGCTGCTGACTTTGTGAGGTCTCTAAAAGTGGGTTTTAGGAGCCCAACACAAAATACATGAGCCCTAATGCCTTCCTTCAGACAAAACTGACACCCACTTTCCTTAAAAAATCGTGGCTCAAAATAGCATTTTTGGGCTGAGATAAGCACTTTGGTGACATTTTCCTGTAACTTGTTCCCAGTACATTTTAAGTGGCTGCTGACTTTGTGAGGTCTGTAAAAGTGGGTTTTAGGAGCCCAACACAAAATACATGAGCCCTAATGCCTTCCTTCAGACAAAACTGACACCCACTTTCTTTAAAAAATCTTGGGTCAAAATAGCATTTTCAGACTGAGATAATCACTTTGGTGACATTTTCCTGTAACTTGTTCCCAGTACATTCTAAGTGGCTGCTGACTTTGTGAGGTCTCTAAAAGTGGGTTTTAGGAGCCCAACACAAAATACATGAGCCCTAATGCCTTCCTTCAGACAAAACTGACACCCACTTTCTTTAAAAAATCGTGGCTCAAAATAGCATTTTTGGGCTGAGATAAGCACTTTGGTGACATTTTCCCCTACAGGCTGGTATTATAATATGTGACTCTCTACCTCCCCCTACAGGCTGGTATTATAATAGGTTACTCTCTACCTCCCCTACAGGCTGGTATTATAATATGTGACTCTCTACCTCCCCCTACAGGCTGGTACTATAATATGTTACTCTCTACCTCCCTCTACAGGCTGGTATTATAATATGTTACTCTCTACCTCCCCCTACAGGCTGGTATTATAATATGTTACTCTCTACCTCCCCCTACAGGCTGGTATTATAATATGTTACTCTCTACCTCCCCCTACAGGCTGGTATTATAATATGTTACTCTCTACCTCCCCTACAGGCTGGTATTATAATATGTGACTCTCTACCTCCCCCTACAGGCTGGTATTATAATATGTTACTCTCTACCTCCCCCTACAGGCTGGTATTATAATATGTGACTCTCTACCTCCCCCTATAGGCTGGTATTATAATATGTGACTCTCTACCTCCCCCTACAGGCTGGTATTATAATATGTGACTCTCTACCTCCCCCTACAGGCTGGTATTATAATATGTGACTCTCTACCTCCCCCTACAGGCTGGTATTATAATATGTTACTCTCTACCTCCCCCTACAGGCTGGTATTATAATATGTTACTCTCTAACTCCCCCTATAGGCTGGTATTATAATATGTTACTCTCTACCTCCCTCTACAGGCTGGTATTATAATATTTTACTCTCTACCTCCCCCTACAGACTGGTATTATACTATGTTACTCTCTACCTCCCCCTACAGGCTGATATTATAATATGTTACTCTCTACCTCCCTCTACAGGCTGGTATTATAATATCTTACTCTCTACCTCCCCCTACAGACTGGTATTATACTATGTTACTCTCTACCTCCCCCTACAGGCTGGTATAATAATATGTTACTCTCTACCTCCCCCTATAGGCTGGTATTATAATATGTTACTCTCTACCTCCCTCTACAGGCTGGTATTATAATATGTGACTCTCTACCTCCCCCTATAGGCTGGTATTATAATATGTGACTCTCTACCTCCCCCTACAGGCTGGTATTATAATGTGACTCTACCTCCCCCTACAGGCTGGTATTATAATATGTGACTCTCTACCTCCCCCTACAGGCTGGTATTATAATATGTTACTCTCTACCTCCCCCTACAGGCTGGTATTATAATATGTTACTCTCTACCTCCCCCTAGAGACTGGTATTATACTATGTTACTCTCTACCTCCCCCTACAGGCTGGTATTATAATATGTTACTCTCTACCTCCCTCTACAATCTGGTATTATAATATGTTACTCTCTACCTCCCCCTACAGACTGGTATTATACTATGTTACTCTCTACCTCCCCCTACAGGCTGGTATTATAATATGTTACTCTCTACCTCCCTCTACAGGCTGGTATTATAATATCTTACTCTCTACCTCCCCCTATAGACTGGTATTATACTATGTTACTCTCTACCTCCCCCTACAGGCTGGTATAATAATATGTTACTCTCTGCCTCCCCCTAGAGGCTGGTATTATAATTTGTTACTCTCTACCTCCCCCTAGAGACTGGTATTATACTATGTTACTCTCTACCTCCCCTACAGGCTGGTATTATAATATGTGACTCTCTACCTCCCCCTACAGGCTGGTACTATAATATGTTACTCTCTACCTCCCCCTACAGGCTGGTATTATAATATGTTACTCTCTACCTCCCCCTACAGGCTGGTATTATAATATGTTACTCTCTACCTCCCCCTAAAGGCTGGTATTATAATATGTTACTCTCTACCTCCCTCTACAGGCTGGTATTATAATATGTTACTCTCTACCTCCCCCTACAGGCTGGTATTATAATATGTTACTCTCTACCTCCCCCTACAGGCTGGTACTATAATATGTTACTCTCTACCTCCCCCTACAGGCTGGTATTATAATATGTTACTCTCTACCTCCCCCTACAGGCTGGTATTATAATATGTTACTCTCTACCTCCCCCTACAGGCTGGTATTATAATATGTTACTCTCTACCTCCCTCTACAGGCTGGTATTATAATATGTTACTCTCTACCTCCCCCTACAGGCTGGTATTATAATATGTGACTCTCTACCTCCCCCTACAGGCTGGTATTATAATATGTGACTCTCTACCTCCCCCTACAGGTTGGTATTATAATATGTGACTCTCTACCTCCCCCTACAGGCTGGTATTATAATATGTTACTCTCTACCTCCCCCTACAGGCTAGTATTATAATATGTTACTCTCTACCTCCCTCTACAGGCTGGTATTATAATATGTTACTCTCTACCTCCCCCTACAGACTGGTATTATACTATGTTACTCTCTACCTCCCCCTACCGGCTGGTATTATAATATGTTACTCTCTACCTCCCTCTACAGGCTGGTATTATAATATCTTACTCTCTACCTCCCCCTACAGACTGGTATTATACTATGTTACTCTCTACCTCCCCCTACAGGCTGGTATAATAATATGTTACTCTCTACCTCCCCCTAAAGGCTGGTATTATAATATGTTACTCTCTACCTCCCCCTAGAGACTGGTATTATACTATGTTACTCTCTACCTCCCCCTACAGGCTGGTATTATAATATGTTACTCTCTACCTCCCTCTACAGGCTGGTATTATAATATGTTACTCTCTACCTCCCCCTACAGGCTGGTATTATAATATGTTACTCTCTACCTCCCCCTACAGGTTGGTATTATAATATGTGACTCTCTACCTCCCCCTACAGGCTGGTATTATAATATGTTACTCTCTACCTCCCCCTACAGGCTGGTATAATAATATGTTACTCTCTACCAATCGATTGATCAATCGGTCGAACAATTAACCCCGGCCCCTCCCCCAGCCACTATGTGGGCGTGGCCTATCACCTTGGGGGTGTGGTTTCGAGCCGGGGGTGTGGCCTATTGGTGAGGGGGAAGTGGTTTGGAGCTGTGGGCTTGGCCTATCACCAAGGGGGTGTGGTTTGGAGCTATGGGCGTGGCCTATCGCCAAGGGGGTGTGGTTTAAGGCTAGGGGCGTAGCCTATCGACATGGGGGCGTGGTTTGGAGCTGGGGGCGTGGCCTGTCGGCTTGGGGCGAGGGGCTGTGGTTTGAAGCTGGGGGCGTGGCCTATCGCCATCGGGGCGTGGTTTGGAGCGGGGGGCGTGGCCTGTCGGCTTGGGGGCGTGGTTTACAGCAGTGGGACTCAAAAATAGCAGATCTACAAGCTCGTAGATCATAGCTCTACGAGCTTGTAGATCTGATATCGGCTGGGGTTGGGCGTGGCCTATCACCCCGGGGGGTGGGGTCTGAAGCTGTGGGCGGGGCCTGTCGGCTTGGAGGCGTGGTTTGAAGCTGGGGGCGTGGCTTATCGGCTTGGGGGCGTGGTTTACAGCAGTGGGACTCAAAAATAGCGGATCTACAAGCTCGTAGATCATAGCTCTACGAGCTTGTAGATCTGATATCGGCTGGGGGTGGGCGTGGCCTATCACCCCGGGGGATGGGGTCTGAAGCTCTGGGCGGGGCCTATTGGCTTGGGGGCGTGGTTTCAAGCTGGGGGCGTGGCCTTTCCCGTTGGATTGGGGTCTTAAGCCGTGTGCTTGTCCTCTATCGGCGAGGGGTGTGTGGTTTGAAGCTGGGGGCGTGGCCTATCGCCATGGGGGCATGGTTTGGAGCGGGGGGCGTGGCCTGTCGGCTTGGGGGCGTGGTTTACAGCAGTGGGACTCAAAAATAGCAGATCTACAAGCTCGTAGATCATAGCTCTACGAGCTTGTAGATCTGATATCGGCTGGGGGTGGGCGTGGCCTATCACCCCGGGGGGTGGGGTCTGAAGCTGTGGGCGGGGCCTATTGGCTTGGGGGCGTGGTTTCAAGCCGGGGGCGTGGCCTTTCCCCTTGGATTGGGGTTTTGAGCTGTGTGCTTGTCCTCTATCGGCGAGGGGGCTGTGGTTTGAAGCTGGGGGCGTGGCCTATCGCCATGGGGGCGTGGTTTGGAGCGGGGGGCGGGGCCTGTCGGCTTGGGGGCGTGGCCTTTCCCCTTGGATTGGGGTCTTAAGCCGTGTGCTTGTCCTCTATCAGCGAGGGGTGTGTGGTTTGAAGCTGGGGGCGTGGCCTATCGCCATGGGGATGTGGTTTGGAGCTGGGGGCGTGGCTTGTTGGCTTGGGGGCGTGGTATACAGCAGTGGGACTCAAAAATAGCAGATCTACAAGCTCGTAGAGCTATGCTCTACGAGCTTGTAGATCTGCTATTTTTTTCGCCCCCAAGCCAATAGGCCCCGCCCACAGCTTCAGACCCCACCCCCCGGGGTGATAGGCCACGCCCACCCCCAGCCGATATCAGATCTACAAGCTCGTAGAGCTATGATCTACGAGCTTGTAGATCTGCTATTTTTGAGTCCCACTGCTGTAAACCACGCCCCCAAGCCGACAGGCCACGCCCCCCGCTCCAAACCACGCCCCGATGGCGATAGGCCACGCCCCCAGCTTCAAACCACAGCCCCTCGCCCCAAGCCGACAGGCCACGTCCCCAGCACCAAACCACGCCCCCATGGCGATAGGCCACACCCCTAGCCTTAAACCACACCCCCCCTTGGCGATAGGCCACGCCCATAGCTCCAAACCACACCCCCTTGGTGATAGGCCAAGCCCACAGCTCCAAACCACTCCCCCCTCACCAATAGGCCACACCCCCGGCTCGAAACCACACCCCCAAGGTGATATGCCACGCCCACATAGTGGCTGGGGGAGGGGCCGGGGTTAATTGTTCGACCGATTGATCAATCGATTGGTAGAGATTAACATATTATTATACCATCCTGTAGGGGGAGGTAGAGAGTAACATATTATAATACCAGCCTTTAGGGGGAGGTAGAGAGTAACATAGTACAATACCAGCCTGTAGGGGGAGGTAGAGAGTAACATATTATAATACCAGCCTGTAGGGGGAGGTATAGAGTAACATATTATAATACCAGCCTGTAGGGGGAGGTAGAGAGTAACATATTATAATTCCAGCCTGTAGGGGGAGGTAGAGAGTCACATATTATAATACCAGCCTGTAGGGGGAGGTAGAGAGTAACATATTATAATACCAGCCTGTAGGGGGAGGTAGAGAGTAACATAGTATAATACCAGTCTCTAGGGGGAGGTAGAGAGTAACAAATTATAATACCAGCCTCTAGGGGGAGGTAGAGAGTAACATATTATTATACCAGCCTGTAGGGGGAGGTAGAGAGTAACATAGTATAATACCAGTCTGTAGGGGGAGGTAGAGAGTAAGATATTATAATACCAGCCTGTAGAGGGAGGTAGAGAGTAACATATTATAATATCAGCCTGTAGGGGGAGGTAGAGAGTAACATAGTATAATACCAGTCTGTAGGGGGAGGTAGAGAGTAATATATTATAATACCAGCCTGTAGAGGGAGGTAGAGAGTAACATATTATAATACCAGCCTATAGGGGGAGTTAGAGAGTAACATATTATAATACCAGCCTGTAGGGGGAGGTAGAGAGTAACATATTATAATACCAGCCTGTAGGGGGAGGTAGAGAGTCACATATTATAATACCAGCCTGTAGGGGGAGGTAGAGAGTCACATATTATAATACCAGCCTGTAGGGGGAGGTAGAGAGTCACATATTATAATACCAGCTTGTAGGGGGAGGTAGAGAGTCACATATTATAATACCAGCCTGTAGGGGAGGTAGAGAGTAACATATTATAATACCAGCCTGTAGGGGGAGGTAGAGAGTAACATATTATAATACCAGCCTGTAGGGGGAGGTAGAGAGTAACATATTATAATACCAGCCTGTAGGGGGAGGTAGAGAGTAACATATTATAATACCAGCCTGTAGGGGGAGGTAGAGAGTAACATATTATAATACCAGCCTGTAGGGGGAGGTAGAGAGTCACATATTATAATACCAACCTGTAGGGGGAGGTAGAGAGTAACATATTATAATACCAGCCTGTAGGGGGAGGTAGAGAGTAATATATTATAATACCAGCCTGTAGGGGGAGGTAGAGAGTCACATATTATAATACCAGCCTGTAGGGGGAGGTAGAGAGTAACATATTATAATACCAGCCTGTAGGGGGAGGTAGAGAGTCACATATTATAATACGTATTTTTAAGAAAGTGGGTGTCAGTTTTGTCTGAAGGAAGGCATTAGGGCTCATGTATTTTGTGTTGGGCTCCTAAAACCCACTTTTAGAGACCTCACAAAGTCAGCAGCCACTTAGAATGTACTGGGAACAAGTTACAGGAAAGTGTCACCAAAGTGCTTATCTCAGCCTAAAAATGCTATTTTGACATTTTCCTGTAACTTGTTCCCAGTACATTCTAAGTGGCTGCTGACTTTGTGAGGTCTCTAAAAGTGGGTTTTAGGAGCCCAACACAAAATACATGAGCCCCAATGCCTTCCTTCATACAAAACTGACACCCACTTTCTTTAAAAAATCGTGGCTCAAAATGGCATTTTTGGGCTGAGATAAGCACTTTGGTCACATTTTCCTGTAACTTGTTCCCAGTACATTTTAAGTGGCTGCTGACTTGGTGAGGTCTGTAAAAGTGGGTTTTAGGAGCCCAACACAAAATACATGAGCCCTAATGCCTTCCTTCAGACAAAACTGACACCCACTTTCTTAAAAAAATCTTGGGTCAAAATAGCATTTTTAGACTGAGATAAGCACTTTGGTGACATTTTCCTGTAACTTGTTCCCAGTACATTCTAAGTAGCTGCTGACTTTGTGAGGTCTCTAAAAGTGGGTTTTAGGAGCCCAACACAAAATACATGAGCCCTAATGCCTTCCTTCAGACAAAACTGACACCCACTTTCTTTAAAAAATCGTGGTTCAAAATAGCATTTTTGGGCTGAGATAAGCACTTTGGTGACATTTTCCTGTAACTTGTTCCCAGTACATTTTAAGTGGCTGCTGACTTTGTGAGGTCTGTAAAATTGGGTTTTAGGAGCCCAACACAAAATACATGAGCCCTAATGCCTTCCTTCAGACAAAACTGACACCCACTTTCTTTAAAAAATCTTGGGTCAAAATAGCATTTTTAGACTGAGATAATCACTTTGGTGACATTTTCCTGTAACTTGTTCCCAGTACATTCTAAGTGGCTGCTGACTTTGTGAGGTCTCTAAAAGTGGGTTTTAGGAGCCCAACACAAAATACATGAGCCCTAATGCCTTCCTTCAGACAAAACGGACACCCACTTTCCTTAAAAAATCGTGGCTCAAAATAGCATTTTTGGGCTGAGATAAGCACTTTGGTGACATTTTCCTGTAACTTGTTCCCAGTACATTTTAAGTGGCTGCTGACTTTGTGAGGTCTGTAAAAGTGGGTTTTAGGAGCCCAACACAAAATACATGAGCCCTAATGCCTTCCTTCAGACAAAACTGACACCCACTTTCTTTAAAAAATCTTGGGTCAAAATAGCATTTTCAGACTGAGATAATCACTTTGGTGACATTTTCCTGTAACTTGTTCCCAGTATATTCTAAGTGGCTGCTGACTTTGTGAGGTCTTTAAAAGTGGGTTTTAGGAGCCCAACACAAAATACATGAGCCCTAATGCCTTCCTTCAGACAAAACTGACACCCACTTTCTTTAAAAAATCGTGGCTCAAAATAGCATTTTTGGGCTGAGATAAGCACTTTGGTGACATTTTCCCCTACAGGCTGGTATTATAATATGTGACTCTCTACCTCCCCCTACAGGCTGGTATTATAATAGGTTACTCTCTACCTCCCCTACAGGCTGGTATTATAATATGTGACTCTCTACCTCCCCCTACAGGCTGGTATTATAATATGTTACTCTCTACCTCCCCCTACAGGCTGGTATTATAATATGTTACTCTCTACCTCCCTCTACAGGCTGGTATTATAATATGTTACTCTCTACCTCCCCCTACAGACTGGTATTATACTATGTTACTCTCTACCTCCCCCTACAGGCTGGTAATATAATATGTTACTCTCTACCTCCCCCTACAGGCTGGTATAATAATATGTTACTCTCTACCTCCCCCTACAGGCTGGTATTATAATATGTGACTCTCTACCTCCCCCTACAGGCTGGTATTATAATATATTACTCTCTACCTCCCCCTACAGGCTGGTATTATAATATGTTACTCTCTACCTCCCCCTACAGGCTGGTATTATAATATGTTACTCTCTACCTCCCCCTACAGGCTGGTATTATAATATGTTACTCTCTACCTCCCTCTACAGGCTGGTATTATAATATGCTACTCTCTACCTCCCCCTACAGACTGGTATTATACTATGTTACTCTCTACCTCCCCCTACAGACTGGTATTATACTATGTTACTCTCTACCTCCCCCTACAGGCTGGTATTATAATATGTTACTCTCTACCTCCCACTACAGGCTGGTATAATAATATGTTACTCTCTACCTCCCCCTACAGGCTGGTATTATAATATGTGACTCTCTACCTCCCCCTACAGGCTGGTATTATAATATGTTACTCTCTACCTCCCTCTACAGGCTGGTATTATAATATGTGACTCTCTACCTCCCCCTACAGGCTGGTATTATAATATGTTACTCTCTACCTCCCCCTAAAGGCTGGTATTATAATATGTGACTCTCTACCTCCCCCTACAGGCTGGTATTATAATATGTTACTCTCTACCTCCCCCTACAGGCTGGTATTATAATATGTTACTCTCTACCTCCCCCTACAGGCTGGTATTATAATATGTTACTCTCTACCTCCCACTACAGGCTGGTATTATAATATGTTACTCTCTACCTCCCCCTACAGGCTGGTATTATAATATGTTACTCTCTACCTCCCTCTACAGGCTGGTATTATAATATGTTACTCTCTACCTCCCCCTACAGACTGGTATTATACTATGTTACTCTCTACCTCCCCCTACAGGCTGGTATTATAATATGTTACTCTCTACCTCCCCCTACAGGCTGGTATAATAATATGTTACTCTCTACCAATCGATTGATCAATCGGTCGAACAATTAACCCCGGCCCCTCCCCCAGCCACTATGTGGGCGTGGCCTATCACCTTGGGGGTGTGGTTTCGAGCCGGGGGTGTGGCCTATTGGTGAGGGGGAAGTGGTTTGGAGCTGTGGGCTTGGCCTATCACCAAGGGGGTGTGGTTTGGAGCTATGGGCGTGGCCTATCGCCAAGGGGGTGTGGTTTAAGGCTAGGGGCGTGGCCTATCGACATGGGGGCGTGGTTTGGAGCTGGGGGCGTGGCCTGTCGGCTTGGGGCGAGGGGCTGTGGTTTGAAGCTGGGGGCGTGGCCTATCGCCATCGGGGCGTGGTTTGGAGCGGGGGGCGTGGCCTGTCGGCTTGGGGGCGTGGTTTACAGCAGTGGGACTCAAAAATAGCAGATCTACAAGCTCGTAGATCATAGCTCTACGAGCTTGTAGATCTGATATCGGCTGGGGTTGGGCGTGGCCTATCACCCCGGGGGGTGGGGTCTGAAGCTGTGGGCGGGGCCTGTCGGCTTGGAGGCGTGGTTTGAAGCTGGGGGCGTGGCTTATCGGCTTGGGGGCGTGGTTTACAGCAGTGGGACTCAAAAATAGCGGATCTACAAGCTCGTAGATCATAGCTCTACGAGCTTGTAGATCTGATATCGGCTGGGGGTGGGCGTGGCCTATCACCCCGGGGGGTGGGGTCTGAAGCTCTGGGCGGGGCCTATTGGCTTGGGGGCGTGGCCTTTCCCGTTGGATTGGGGTCTTAAGCCGTGTGCTTGTCCTCTATCGGCGAGGGGTGTGTGGTTTGAAGCTGGGGGCGTGGCCTATCGCCATGGGGGCATGGTTTGGAGCGGGGGGCGTGGCCTGTCGGCTTGGGGGCGTGGTTTACAGCAGTGGGACTCAAAAATAGCAGATCTACAAGCTCGTAGAGCATAGCTCTACGAGCTTGTAGATCTGATATCGGCTGGGGTTGGGCGTGGCCTATCGCCCTGGGGGGTGGGGTCTGAAGCTGTGGGCGGGGCTTATTGGCTTGGGGGCGTGGTTTCAAGCCGGGGGCGTGGCCTTTCCCCTTGGATTGGGGTTTTAAGCTGTGTGCTTTTCCTCTATCGGCGAGGGGGCTGTGGTTTGAAGCTGGGGGCGTGGCCTATCGCCATGGGGGCGTGGTTTGGAGCGGGGGGCGGGGCCTGTCGGCTTGGGGGCGTGGCATTTCCCCTTGGATTGGGGTCTTAAGCCGTGTGCTTGTCCTCTATCGGCGAGGGGGTGTGGTTTGAAGCTGGGGGCGTGGCATATCGCCATGGGGGCGTGGTTTGGAGCTGGGGGCGTGGCCTGTTGGCTTGGGGGCGTGGTATACAGCAGTGGGACTAAAAAATAGCAGATCTACAAGCTCGTAGAGCATAGCTCTACGAGCTTGTAGATCTGATATCGGCTGGGGTTAGGCGTGGCCTATCACCCCGGGGGGTGGGGTCTGAAGCTGTGGGCGGGGCCTGTCGGCTTGGAGGCGTGGTTTGAAGCTGGGGGCGTGGCTTATCGGCTTGGGGGCGTGGTTTACAGCAGTGGGACTCAAAAATAGCGGATCTACAAGCTCGTAGATCATAGCTCTACGAGCTTGTAGATCTGATATCGGCTGGGGGTGGGCGTGGCCTATCACCCCGGGGTGTGGGGTCTGAAGCTGTGGGCGGGGCCTATTGGCTTGGGGGCGTGGTTTCAAGCCGGGGGCGTGGCCTTTCCCCTTGGATTGGGGTCTTAAAGAGGTGGTGCCATGTTTTTGCACTTTTTCTGTTTTTCATGTGTCTATGAGGTTGATAGAACTTCATTAAGCCCCCCGGTGGTGTTTTTATGGTGTTTTATGTCTTCTCTGACTATTTGGAGTTTTTTCCTGGAGGCTGAAACCTTGAGGGTCAAATGTGCCAATAGAGAAACAGCGCTTTAGTGACATCACAAAGCCCACACCCTCCCCCTCATTATCATAACACAACAGGTGTGGGCATGAGGAGGAGGAGGGACTAGGACAGGTGGGTGGTGCTAAGGTGGTGGAGGAGGTGCTAAGGTGAGAACCAGGTATACTTAATGCACTGGTGGGTGTGTCTACATAAAAACAACATTTTAACACTTACTGTACACTTTTTTTGTTGTTGAAAAAAATCCTTACATAATAATAATACCTTATGATCAGGTTTTAGGGTTGAAAAATATCATGGCACTCCATCTTTAAGCCGTGTGCTTGTCCTCTATCGGCGAGGGGTGTGTGGTTTGAAGCTGGGGGCGTGGCCTATCGCCATGGGGATGTGGTTTGGAGCTGGGGGCGTGGCTTGTTGGCTTGGGGGCGTGGTATACAGCAGTGGGACTCAAAAATAGCAGATCTACAAGCTCGTAGAGCTATGCTCTACGAGCTTGTAGATCTGCTATTTTTTCGCCCCCAAGCCAATAGGCCCCGCCCACAGCTTCAGACCCCACCCCCCGGGGTGATAGGCCACGCCCACCCCCAGCCGATATCAGATCTAGAAGCTCGTAGAGCTATGATCTACGAGCTTGTAGATCTGCTATTTTTGAGTCCCACTGCTGTAAACCACGCCCCCAAGCCGACAGGCCACGCCCCCCGCTCCAAACAATGCCCCCTTGGCGATAGGCCACGCCCCCAGCTTCAAACCACACACCCCTCGCCGATAGAGGACAAGCACACGGCTTAAGACCCCAATCCAGGGGGAAAGGCCACGCCCCCGGCTTGAAACCACGCCCCCAAGCCAATAGGCCCCGCCCACAGCTTCAGACCCCACCCCCCGGGGTGATAGGCCACGCCCACACCCAGCCGATATCAGATCTACAAGCTCGTAGAGCTATGATCTACGAGCTTGTAGATCCGCTATTTTTGAGTCCCACTGCTGTAAACCACGCCCCCAAGCCGATAAGCCACGCCCCCAGCTTCAAACCACGCCTCCAAGCCGACAGGCCCTGCCCACAGCTTCAGACCCCACCCCCCGGGGTGATAGGCCACGCCCACCCCCAGCCGATATCAGATCTACAAGCTCGTAGAGCTATGATCTACGAGCTTGTAGATCTGCTATTTTTGAGTCCCACTGCTGTAAACCACGCCCCCAAGCCGACAGGCCACGCCCCCCGCTCCAAACCACGCCCCGATGGCGATAGGCCACGCCCCCAGCTT
The DNA here is from genome assembly GCF_963280865.1 of Gymnoscopelus braueri. NCBI lineage: Eukaryota > Metazoa > Chordata > Actinopteri > Myctophiformes > Myctophidae > Gymnoscopelus > Gymnoscopelus braueri. Next base: position 4,173,144 of record NC_137609.1, read on the forward strand.
CAAACCACAGCCCCTCGCCCCAAGCCGACAGGCCACGTCCCCAGCTCCAAACCACGCCCCCATGGCGATAGGCCACACCCCTAGCCTTAAACCACACCCCCCCTTGGCGTATGGCCACGCCCATAGCTCCAAACCACACCCCCTTGGTGATAGGCCAAGCCCACAGCTCCAAACCACTCCCCCCTCACCAATAGGCCACACCCCCGGCTCGAAACCACACCCCCAAGGTGATATGCCACGCCCACATAGTGGCTGGGTGAGGGGCCGGGGTTAATTGTTCGACCGATTGATCAATCGATTGGTAGAGAGTAACATATTATTATACCATCCTGTAGGGGGAGGTAGAGAGTAACATATTATAATACCAGCCTTTAGGGGGAGGTAGAGAGTAACATAGTATAATACCAGCCATTAGGGGGAGGTAGAGAGTAACATATTATA
>NC_137609.1:4858784-5013784 GCF_963280865.1 Gymnoscopelus braueri
CGGGACTTTTACTTGTAACAGAGTATTTCTACATTGCAGTATTGACACTTTTATTTGACTGACACTCACCTCTTGTTGCACAACTAGAGGGTCTCTCTTTGCGTCTCGGTGGACCCCCAGCAGCAGCAGGGTCTCCAGCGCGCGGACCCTCGTCTCCAGACGCGCCGTGGTGCTTCTGACGTTCACGCACATCACGCACAACGCCGCGACGCACACCACCGACAACAAGACGCAAAAATTAACGGACAATAAACCGACGCTCACCGCTGATGCTGTTGACTTGTTGCTGGAATTATCGTCTGATTTGACAGACGGTACTGACATCCCCATGGTCTGAAAAGAACAGAAGAGTCCTCTCCAGCTCCAAATGACAAATTTCAGTCAAAAACAGTCAAAATTTTCAAAATGTCAAAAAGTCAAAAGAAAGAAAGAAAGAAAAGAAAGGAGAAGAAAGGAGAAAGAAGAAAAAATCAAATGTAAAAAAAAGTCACCTCTATTTTAGCTTTACAAAGGATAGATTTAGATCTAGTTTTTTTTCCTGTCCTTTTGTTAAGTTATTGTTTATGGGAAATTGTGATGAGTGTCAAAGTTTGAACCAGGAGCAGCAGAACGTTTTAATGAGTTTATTATTCATCCATCCTCATTGTGATGGTGTCCTCCTCTCCCCTCAAAAAGTTTTTGTTCCCTTCTTTTTGATTGAGAAAGTGAGTTCTGCTCTAAGACCTCCCTCTCTCTCTCTCTCTCTCTCTCTCTCTCTCTCTCTCTCTCTCTGCCCAGTGGTGGGCAGGGGCTTTTATCTCTTTTTACTTATTTACTTATGTAAAAATATCAATACCCTATTGTAGAAATAGTCTGTCTGTTACATACAAGTTCGGCAATAATTCAAAATTAACTTGAGCAAAAGTACCAAAAGTAGCCTATTGGCATCAACATGTACTTAAAGTACCAAAAGTATAAGTACTCATTGTGCAGTAATGTCTCATTTCACAAGTTTTCAAAATGTATACAATTTATAAAATTCCTTTGAAAATAGCAGATCTACAAGCTCACAACGATGTGACACCCTTGCCATTATGTAGAAATGAAGTGGTTAATGTATGTTTTGTAGTAATAGTAGTAACCCCCCCCCCCCATCTATAGGCCTAGGCTAAAATCTGGTAACCATCTATATCCCAAATTGTAGTAGGAGAAATAGAACCAGAGAGTAGCCTTTTTTTATTTTATTCAAATAACCTTTATTTATCTCTCAATAATTCTGCTCTGTGGAACTCTCCTTTGCATCTTATCAACACCATACATGTAGTGATTGTGTGGTTAATAAGCAATTACAGCAATTATCAACGTCAAAAAGGTTACATTAGTGCACATAAAACATGTTAAAGAACATTCAGCACAGCACAGAAATACCAGAATGAATAGTTTGCCAATAAAACCTGACATTATAACATTAAAGCAGGTCTGATAAATACAGACATAATATGAGTTTATCTACAAGTACTGATAGATATGATATATTATTGAAATGTAAAAGGCATCAGAACAGACATTAGCTGAAGATCTAACAACAATTTTTTTCATCCATAGTAGCCTACAATAATGGAACTATTTTGAGTTTCCAAAAAATATAATAAGGCTCGATAATTAACAGGTCCAGTTGCTTAAAAAAACAACAAGCACAGAACAAAACGTTTTGGTGAGATATGAATCTCGTTGCATAATATATAAGACATGAAAACAATCGTCATTAATGGCTTGTGGTGGAAGAGTAATAACATTTTTTACTTAAGCGAAAGTAAAAGTGTGTGTGTGTGTGTGTGTGTGTGTGTGATTCCATTTTAAATGAATGTTTTCAAGAATGCACAACACATGTAGAAAAGAAAGAACCAAATGTAAGTGAAGCGATAAGATACTAGCGGTTGGACAGAAATCCAAGGTATTTTATACAAATACAATAATAGGCCGGGTTTGATCTTCGTCGCTGCACTAGCGACTCCTACGGACTTGGGGGGCGGTGCCTGTCAGTGAGGGGTATAAGATGGAGGCTCTACATAGCAGCAACACAGAAGTGTGTGGGGACTGGGAGGAATTCATTGGCATAATAACTGCATTGGGAGTAAGTAGAAAAGGGGCTACTTTAAATTAAAAGAAAAATAAAAGTAATAAGAAAACCCCAAAACAGCAAAAAAACAGAGAAGTGAAAACAAACAGCGCTTGTTTTCAGTGTTCTTCAGTTCAGTGACCTCCTGCTCCACACGCCTCCTCAGTTCTACAGCGCGACACACTTCGCGTTCCTTCTGCTCTCTGATCCGCTCCCTCGCCTCAGATCGCCTTACCTCCGTGGAAGAGATGTGCTCAGTAAAGATGGTGTCACTGTCCTCCACTGCTCTGTCAGCACGGTGGTTGATGGACTCCACCTCCTGGTGAAGCACCTTCACGTCCTCCTCTCTCTCCTGGATTCTCTGCCGGATGCCCTGATGAAGACTATCCGCGATCCTTTGTGCCACGGCCGAGATCACGTCGTGACCCCTGCTGTGAAGCTCGGCGGAGGCTGCGACCAGCCTGTGATTCTTTAAGGCAGGGTATTGATAGTGAGGCTGGAGGTGAGTATCACAGTAAGAGACCAGACACTGAAGACAAGTCTTCACAGCTTTCAGTCTCCTCCCAGTGCAGAAATCACAGGCCACATCTCCAGGTCCAGCGTAGCAGTGATCAGGAGCAGGGGTGCAATGCTCACTGGACGGCCTTGCACGCCGTGCCGGAACCTATTTGACCAGGAGTACACGCAGGCACACGCATAGATTTAAAACTACTTTAAATTCGCACCTCAACAAAGTTTTCAAAGGCTCCCGACTCACACCTAGCGAATTAACATAGGAATAAGCCTAGATGCATATCAATTGTCCATTGTGTGACTTGCAGTGTAGGTGTTAAGCGACGTGCGCGTCACGTCATTGAAATAGAGTGCAAGAACATACCAAATAGACGCGTCGCAATTCTGGGAAATTGCAGAGTGTGGTTACGCCGACGCGGGTCGCGGCCGCCGGATTTGGGATTGACCGGACGTTTCGTTCGTGATTTCTGGCATTTTTGGTAAAACGGGCCCCTCCCACTAACTTTGGAAGCCATTTACGGACGAACGGTAAGGACTATCAAAATGCCGTTTGGATATGTTTATCGCATGGGCCCAAAGATCATGTGTACCGAAATTTGGACAAAATATGTGGGAGGAGGAGCTAAAAGTGTGTTTTGAAGAAAATTCTAAATGGCGGAAAATCTATCCTGACGCAAATGGGCGTGGCCATATGGGGAGTTGCGTCCTGACCAAAGGAATCTAGGGAAACAAATTTTTAAATTTTATGACCTACGGTTCAAGAGTTAAAGGCCAAAACGTAAAGGGGGCTTTTATAGCGCCACCATGAGGCCGACTGGTGTAATTTTTTTTTAAATAATTTTGAACTAAATTATGAACCTCCCCTCCAAGTCTTGTAACTCTAGCCCTTACGGTTCCTGAGAAAAAAAATACTTGAAATCGCGTTTTTTCATTTTCCCATTAAATTGGATGGGGAAATTTAATGCACTAATAAATTAATATCATTAAAAATATTAAACTATGCAACAATCTCTTAGCAAAATGCAAGCGCACGATTCCCGGTCATTTTGACATATGGCACGACATTGGGGGATAAAAACTGTGGGAGGTTTGAAATAAAGTTTATCTTGAATGTGGAATAAAGTGTCACTAGAACAATAGTCTGGTTGCTCTGTTAGGGCAACCAAACTAATGAGCATTGCATGCCTGATCAGGAGGAACATCTTGGAGTGCTGTCTTCTGCAGGCTCTCCACCACCTCAGCCAACATGATGTTCTTTTTCAGAACGGGTCTTGGGTTAAAAGTGTCTCTGCATTGTGGACAGCTGTATCGCCCCCTCTGATCCTCCTGGTTCCAGTATCCATCGATACACCCACCGCAGTAGCTGTGTCCACAGGGAACAGTCACTGGATCCGTCAGTGGATCGAGACAGATAGAACAGCACAACTGTTCCTGGTCCAGTTGAACTCCCTGCTGCGCCATTTTAGTACGACTGACTGTCTGAACGACTCACAGGCTAGTTTCTTTTGGTTTCGTTTTCTCATTTCATTTCCTTATATTTAGGCGGCAGTGCCTCAGGGGTAGAGTGGCTGGGTAGAGTGTGCAAGGTTCCCAGTTCGATCCCGGGCTGGGGGGCTGCATCAAAAGTAATCAACCAACAATACTATAAGAAATAGTCAAACATTGACCAAATTGTCATATATTAGCAAAAAGTGAGAAAGCATTTTGAAACTCATTCTGCATAATGAGTACTTTTACTTTTGGTACTTTAAGTACATTTTGATGCCAATATTTTTGTACTTTTACTCAAGTCCAAAAAAGGGCAAAAAAATCGATACAGAAAAAAGTCAAAATAAATAAAGATGAAAAGAAAAGAAAGAAAAAAGTCAAAAAAGTCACCTGTATTTTATTCTCCTTAATATCTAGTTTAAAAAGGATTAGATTTAGATCTGTTTATGGGAAATTGGGATGAGTGTCAAAGCTTTGTAACAGGAGAAGCAGAAAGCTTGAATGAGTTTATTATCCATCCAGCCATCCTCATATTTTGTGGGTGAGAAAGTGAGTTCTGCTCTAAGAACCTCCCTCCCTCCCTCTCTCTCTCTCTCTCTCTCTCTCTCTCTCTCTCTCTCTCTCTCTCTCTCTCTCTCTCTCTCTCTCTCTCTCTCTCTCTCTCTCTCTCTCTCTCTCTATTGTAGAAATAGTCTGTCTGTTACAAGTACAAGTTCGGCAGGAATTCAAAATTAACTTGAGTAAAAGTACCAAAAGTAGCCTATTGGCATCAACATGTACTTAAAGCACCAAAAGTATAAGTGGCCTACTCATTGAGCGGTAATGTCTCATTTCACAAGTTTTCAAAATGTAGGCTATACAATTTATAAAATTCATTTGAAAATAGCAGATCTACAAGCCCCATCCCTCAAAAAATACAGTTCGCTGGGCTCATTTAAAAGAGCCTTAAAAACTCACCTTTCAGGAGGCCAAAAGAGGAGGTAGTACCATTTTCCCGTTAGACAGCCGACCCCCCCCCCCCCGTGTTCTTGTACATTTTCTTTTCTTTTGTGTGTTGTACATAGTGTTATTTTTTGCTGTTTTTTTGTATTGATATTCGAACTGTGGTGCCACTATATAGGTCTATGAATTGAATACCAAGGCCCTCATTGGAAACAAGACCGCAAGGTCTTTCATGAACGGACCTGTTAGACAAAGTATTTTAAATGTAACTGTGCTGTTTTAATTTTTTTGCCTAATGAAATATTCAATCAATCAATCAAAAAACAATGTGACACGTTGTGAGCGGGTAGATCGGCTATTTTCAAATAGCCATTATTTTAATAGGGCTGAAGTGGTTAATGTATGTTTTGTAGTAATACTAACCCCCCCCCCCCCCTCTATAGGCCTAGGCTAATATCGGGTAACCATCTATATCCCAAATTGTTGTAGGAGAAATAGAATCAGTGAGTAGCCTTTTAAAAAAAGATTCAAATAACCTTTATTTGTCTCTTATTTCTATATCTCAATAATTCTGCTCTGTGGAACTCTCCTTTGCATCTTATCAACACCATACATGTAGTGATTGTGTGGTTAATAAGCAATTACAGCAATTATCAACGTCAAAAAGGTTACATTAGTGCACATATAGAACATGTTAAAGAACATTCAGCACAGCACAGAAATACCAAAATGAATAGTTTGGCAATAAAACATGACATTTAGTTTAGTTTAGTTTCGTTTATTGCACATTTAAAAATGACATGATAAAATAAAAAATGGGGGAAAAAATATTTTTTATATGAAAAGGATAAAAAAAATCAAAATCAAAACATGATGTGCATGATGTTTGTCTCTTGAAAGAGCTAAAGCTAGCACAGTCTCTAATATGAGGCGGCAAGCAATTCCAAAAGTGGGGTCCTCTAAATGTTATGGAGAATTGGGCAGTTGTTCTGAAAAAAGTGGAATGAAGATCACCGGCTGACCTAGTGTTATGACTATGAATTTCATTATTAAACTGAAACATATTTTGAAAACAGATTGGGAGTAGTTTGTGAATACAATAGACATTATAACAATAAAGCAGGTCTGATAAATACAGACATAAGTTGATCTACAAGTACTGATAGATATGATATATTATTGAAATGTTAAATGGAATCAGGACAGACATTAGCTGAAGATCTAACAATAAACTGTCTGCATTCTTTATATGCAGAGGGAGCATGGATGCATTACAGTAAGAACCTGTGTGCTAGTGACCCCTGGTGGCAGAAAAGGTAACATGCATGTGGGAAGCTGATGTAAACTCACAGAGGAAAAGTAGGATTCTCACACTACACACACACACACGCACACGCACACGCACACAAACATTTTTCATAGTAGCCTAAGTAAGACGCACGAACGCGGGAAGCGAACGCAGCTCGAAAATATTGTGTATTCACGGACTTGTAATCTGTGTTATTTCACCGTGATGGGGAGAGCGTAGAGAGAAAGTCACGTGACTGCCTCCGCCTCGTATTGAAGTTAATGGGGGGGGGGGGGGGGGATATGGTTCTCCTATGCACGGAGTTTCGGAGTTCCTAGTCATCTATGCACGGAATTGCCGTTTGTCAATCCGTGCTATTTCACCGTGTTTGGGGGGCGATCGGGTTGGTTTCATAGTAAGCTCCACTCTGAGATCTGTCAGCAGCCAATGAGAGCGTGAGTCACATGGGGGCGCGGCTGCACACAGGCTGCACACAGGCAGTGCACACTGCACACAGACACACACACAAGCCGAGCAGGGTTTCATAGTAAGCTCCACTTGGGCGGAGGCGCGCTTCGTCCACAGGGAACAGTCACTGGATCCTTCAGTAGATCCAGACAGATTGAACAACACAACTGTTTCTGATCCAGTTGAACTCCCTGCTGCGCCATTTTAGTACGACTGACTGTCTGAACAACTAACAGACGAGCTTCTTTTGGTTTCATTTCCTCATGCCATAGAGACACACGGGGACTACAAATTTCACGCCCACTTTTGAGACAGCGCCGCTACTCGAGGTCCGTTGAACGATGAACTGCAGCTGCCAATGCATTCCATATGAGAGGATATGAAAGTTAGCCTACTTTAAAAATTATCCTGCATTAACTGAAGACGATATTGATTTAAATAAAAAATATGTTTCCAAATGTATGGAGTGTCTTTGTCAACATATCTTCTTGTTTTCTTAATAGTTGATGTGTTTCACATGTAATTTGCCACTTTAACGAGTTACCCATAATGTTAACACAGCAGAGGGTAGACAGCAGACAGACAAGTTGTCGAATTTCAGTGACATCACTGTCTTTACGAGCGCCGAGCGCCGACCAGTGGGGTACCCACTGTAGAGGCAGGAGAGGCGGTCGCCTGCCCAACTAAGATCTCGCCTCCCCTAAAAAAAAAAAAAAAAAACGAAAATGTGTCATTGCGTGCTTAATGTCCTCAAAGTCACGCATCCAACAAGCTTTGAACTGAGCAGATTGGACCTTCTGTTCTCATAGAGATTGCATTGAGAGCTGCAGTTCATCGTTCTAACGGACCCCGAGTGTCAAAAGTGGGCGTGGATTTGTAGGCCTTCCGCTTCCGGCCGTGTGTCTCTATGGCAGGTCATGTCTGCCAGACAGGAAATCAGCTGACTGCCAGCACTTGTAGTTCTGTGTCAAGTGTGAAGCAGGGCGTTCCTGAAAAAGAGAAATGTCATGTTCTTTCTCAGTTATTTTCCACTAGTTGGCAAGCATTCTTACTGCAGCTGTTAGACTTAAGAAATTAAGCAGGTCATTACAACCTCTGTCAATTACTCTGTTTTGCCTTATGTGTTTTCTATAAAACAAGCCCAGCACTGAGCCTTAAGCCCAAATGCTTTCATGCCTTGAAGTTCATCGCTTTTTTACTATCCTGCTCTCATCACATGTCTGAATACAAATGAACAGGTAGCGAACAAGACTAAGAGAAGTTTACTGTACATTTTTTGTGATATCTCCCTTTTTGATGTTTGTATTTCAGTTTTACAAATGATTGTGGAGAGAAAACAGACAACAGTAGAAAAACAGTCAACTTTACTCCAGCTTCTGCGTTTCTCTTCAAGTCTTGTTTGCTACCTGTTCATTTGTATTCAGACATATGATGAGAGCAGGATAAGAAAGGTAAACAAAACAAAAAAAGGTGCGGCCAGGTTGATGCACTGCCAGGGATAACGCTGTCCCAGTCCATTTTGAAGCAATGAAGAATATCAGGCAGCAGGTCAGCCCATTAAGACAAAAAACCCATGCTGTTGGCTGCCAAAGGCCCCCCGCCCCATCTCAGCAATATTTTGTTCCAGGGACCCCCCAGAAGCAAAGATTTGAGTTAAAAATGTTAGCTCAAAAAAAAAATATATATATACATACTGTATATAGCTACATCGACTGACAGACTATTTAGTTTATTTTTAGTTTAATTTCTCTTGGTTAAATTTCCTCATGGTGTCCATGCAGCACCATCGATGGGGAGGTTGTAAACAACTATACATGCTTATCTGGGAATGTACCTGTAGAGGTCGTTGGAACTGGGTTTTTTTTTCTGTTCTGGCCCCACAGTGGTATAATGAACTCCCCACTCATGTCAAGACAGCAGAGTCACTGCCCGTCTTTCACCGCAGGCTGAAAACCCACCTCTTCAGGAAACACGACCCCCCTGACCCTTCCTCTTAGCCTTGTCTACCTGTTGTCAATTATTTGTACGAGCTCTTGTTTTATTGGATCTTGTTTACTTGATACAAATATTTGTTTTAGCTCTTGCTCATTTGATTTTCCTATTTGTCTCATCTGTTTAAGAAAGTAGGTAGCTGATATATTGCACTTTTACCTTAGCGCTAGGTATACTCTTAGTTGCTTGTTTTAGAAAAGAATGCACTTAAGACTTCACAACATAGCGGGTGACACTGGCAACCGGAACAAGCTGGACGAGGTGAGGAAAGCGGGCTCCGTCACAAGGGACCACACTGGAGGGGGTGGAGGAGGTGACTAAGGTGTCTTCAGCGAGGGCGCTGGACGCCATCATGGAAATCTAACCCCTGTGCGTTACAAATTAGATGTATTGTTATTATTATTATTATGGGGCCAGAGCTCAGCTCTGGACCTGTATTAATGTTCCCCTCTTTTTTCTTCTGCCACTTTTCGCTGTTCTGGCTGAACCGTGCATACGCTTTTTACGAAACTTGGCCATATGGTAGATGGTCATGAAAAACTATCAAGAAATAATTCTCACAATCTTTCGTCAAAAGGTGGCGCTATAGCAAAATGCCAACTTTGAACAGGTACAACTCATGCCCTGTTTGACCTACAGCCATGAAACTTCAATACACATATGCGTCTACTCATGTTGAACAACTTTCACACTCTGACTTTTGACCTCTGACCTTTAGATCTCCCACCATTTTGAATTATATGAAAAACATTTAAAACCTATCTCCTCCTGGGATTTTTTAGTAATCTGCACGAAACGTTTTACACATGAACTTTGGACCTATGCCGACAAACTGATGCAAAAGATTTTCCATAAGTGAAAAAATGAAGCTTTAATGAGCCAATGAATATTGCAGTTTTATGACAATTATTCATCTGCCCCTAACACATACATGCAGACTCACATTTCTTTGAAAAATTGCAATAATGTAGAGGGTCATTCCAAATATCACTGAAACCAATCTTACTCCAATTGGTCAAACGGGGGCGCTATAGCAATTAAAAAAAAATGCAAACTTTAAACAGGCAAAAGTCATGCCTCGTTTGGCCGACAACCATTAAACCTGCTTACACATGTGCCTTGACTCATGAGGAACACATGTATCACGTTGACCAGTAAGCTCCGCCCTTAGATTGTCCGCAATTTTGAGCAGTTTGAAAAACACTTAAACCCAGGATTTTTCAGCTATTTGCGTGAAACTGTATCATCTCTCTGATCTCTTTTTCCACAGATCTTGTCTGTTGGTCCAATGGCTTCTCCCTTAAGCGAGTGCCTCACGGCCGCAAGGTTGCCGGTTCAAGCCTCACTTGATGCAGACTCATTTAAATTGAATTGCAAAAAACATGACTGTATCAATGAATACATGTGCAAACGGTAAAGTTAACATGAAATGCTTGAATGCTATTTGCGTGAAACTGTATCATCTCTCTGATCTCTTTTTCCACAGATCTTGTCTGTTGGTCCAATGGCTTCCCGCTTAAGTGAATGTTTCACAACATCAAGGTTGCCGGTTCAAGCCTCACTTTGTGGAGTCTTCATTTAAAGTGCATTGCAAACAACAAGACTCTATTAATGAATACATATGCAATTGATAAAGATAACATGAAATGCTTATCTGAGAAGGTATGTTTTTGCAATGTATGACATACTTCATTCTGAAAATAGCCAATCTACAATCTCAAAACCTTTCAGATAACGTGTTTCTGAGCTTGTAGATCGGCTGCTTTCACTGGTTCACTTTTATATTCAACAGACAACCTCAGCCTGGACAAAGCTATAGCACTATAGGTATTGTTGCAGCCTGTCAATCCGAAGGTTAAGGGTTCGATTCCTGTTAATGGCAATAGGTTGAGATGTCCAATAAATCCATTCTGCTTCCATCTCTCTCTCTCTTCAATCTATTATGTTTCCATGTCTCTCTCTCTCTTCAATCTATTCTGTTTCCATGTCTCTCTCTCTCTCTCTCTCTCTTCAATCTATTCCGTTTCCATGTCTCTCTCTTCAATCTATTCCGTTTCTATGTCTCTCTCTCTCTCTCTCTCTCTCTCTCTCTCTCTCTATCTCTCTTGAGGGGCGGCCATAGCTGAGTGGTTAGTGAGCCCGCCTAGGGAGCCAGAGGCTCTAGTTGCCCCAGGTACGATTCCAGGCCAGGCCAGCAGATGCGTCGATGAAATGAAATTTGTCCTTGAGCAAGCCTCTTAACCCCTAATTGCTCACAGTAGGCCGTGGGCTGAGTGCCTCTATCTGCTTTAGTTTTTGAGTTGGTTGATCCCCATCAAGGAACTGGCAATTTTTTTTGTATTATGTAGATTAATTGTTTATGAACACATTATCAAATGTTTCCAACCTGAAAAGTTGCACCAGAATAATAAAACTTAGATATAATATCACTAACTAAACATTACTTATTTTCAAAAACCTGGCAACCCCATCTGAAGTATAAACCAATCAAAGCTCGCCTACTGTATTGTGCAATTCAGTTGGCCAATCACGTTCTTCGTGCCACTTGAAAAGCAGAACCAGGAAATACAGCTCAGATCAAAACAACAGAGGTAGAGGTAATATTTGTTTTGGGATGATTGTTGGACTTATTCTTATGAAAATGTGTACAATGGATGTAGACAACAGAATGAGCCGTGTTGATGACGGCACATTATGATATTAAGCATCAATATTATATCATTATAACGTTAGTTTTGCCAACAGAAGGATGGTTTGCAGATGCAAATTTCGTTTTAACAACTGCTGCAAATACTTAAGATACTATTAAGCAGTGACCAATCAATATGTACCCCTTTATAAATCTCACTATCATAAATTGGCTCTGCTACACTATTTAGCCTCATTATTTTATTCATTCCCATCTCGTATAATTTCTGTTAAGATCTCATCACTGTGCATCCATTTGTTCTGTCTCTCTTGACAAGTTCTAAGCTAAAGTTACCAGTTGTTGATGTATTTAGTTGGGTTAAATTACCTTGTCTGTCATGTAAGTGTGTGTGCACTCATGCTGCATTCGTTATTTTGTACAGTGTTTGTTATCTATCTTATGTTTGTGTGCAATAACCACAAATGATGTTTGTGTGTTGCAGGCTGTATGGAGTGGCTCAATTGCAGAGGTGCAAAAGGTGACAAACTGGATCTGGGAAATTATTGTGACATGTTTGAAGAAGAGTGGATTGTGTGTCACGTTTGCAGTCTATGAGAGATGAATCGACATGATTATGAAGATCTATGTGTTAATGATTGTGTAGAAAGTATAAAGATATATTCATAAGCTGATAGAAACTGCTCTCATTGACTTCAATGCATTCGCATGAACTTCAGGTGCCAGTTTTCCTCACAGTGAGTCTATGACACATGCTATGTTATAGTACATCTGTCCTAGTGGTTATAGGGGAAGTTCAAGGCTGATCTGATATCCACTCAAATGCAGAAAATGTACATATATGAAGTAATGTAGCTGGGCCACAGACAAGGACCTCATGGCATGTCATCCATCAATGCCACAGTTTGCTGCTGCAATGTGATACTATGTAATATCTTAACTTTGAATAAATCACTTTAAAAAAGTAACTTTTTGTACTACCTCTACTGGTTACCATACCCTACTGAATATATGCTTTTTGATGCAGTTCAAGTACTTCTTTTTAGTACAAATATTGAGATGCAAAGTGTTCAGAATATATCCATGAAATTCGCAATGTCGAATTCAAGGTTACTGGTAGTGAGTAGGTTTATTGAACCTCAGTGTAATGGACTGCATTTGATACAAACCATTTATTTGGCTACCTTTTCTAGTCTTGCATGCTCTTGAAATGTGCTCTTTATTGGTCAAGAGAATGTAAAAAAAATGCAATTTTAAACAGGCAAATATGCAAGGCTACTAAGAATCTCCATGGCAACCAGGAAGAAAACATTCTGCAAAACCATACTAATAGTTATTAATGAACTATTAGTAGCCTATGGTATAGCTGTTGCAAGTTCGTTATGAAAATCTATATTTTACGCTCATTTTAGTCTTTTTGGACCAGAAGTTTCGGTTTTACAGAATGTTTTCTTCCTGGTTGCCATGGAGATTCTTAGTAGCCCTGCATATTTGCCTGTTTAAAAGTGCATATTTTAAAATCGGTCTCTTTCATTCTGGTGCATGAATCGAAGCTGGAAACATTCGTTACAGTACTTATAAGAATTTTATATGACTACCCTGAAAAAAGAATGTAGTTCCTGAGTGGGGATCAATGCAAGTCAGAATTGGAGCACTCGGCCCACGGCCTAGGCCCTCATTGGAAACAAGACCGCAAGGACTTTCATGAACGGACCTGTTAAAGGAATTATCCTTATCTCTTCAATCTATTCCGTTTCCATCTCTCTCTCTCTCTCTCTGAGGGTGAGAGGTGGCATTGCAAAAAACATGACCTTAAGCTCAGTCTTCTATGTTTCTATGGCTTATTGTGCATATTACTTATAGTTTTGTCTCTCTTTTAATGTATGACATACTTCATTGTGAAAATAGCCGATCTACAATCTCACAACTTTTCAGATAGCAACGTTTTGTTTGCCTTTATTGGTAAATGGTTTGTGAACCAGTGATATAGAGTAGTTCGAGACACAGAGGCCTGGTTCAAAATGGACGGAAATAGTTATAAATATCATCAGACACTATCAGGGAGGCCATAGCCATATATCTAGCTCAATGAGAAGAAAGGCAGTCTTGGAGTCCGTAGGTCGCTGGTTCGATCCCTGTCCACGACAATGTATTGAGGTGATCATGATTTGGCACTATTCAGATAACACATAGTGTTTCTTGAGGATAGGCTTAGGCGTTGTTTTACTGAGGTTAGGGTTAGTGAAGGTTTAAAATGCTCATGTTAATTGCATGGTCTTCTTTCTCTCAAGTTCAGTCTTCTATGTTTCAATGGCTTATTGTGCATATTACTTATCATTGCTTCTTTCTTTTTTCTCTCTTCATTCCCTGGCCCCGCTTATCGCTGCTTGCAGCTATATTTATTATTATTATTACCCCCTCCATCTGGATATAGTGTGGCATTTGAGCAGGAGAGGAAACAACAGATTCACCTATACCCCTCACCGGGTGGAACTGTATAATGGTGCTTTTATCCAAAGTGCTTTACGTACAGTAGACTGTGCATTATATTCACCCATTCACACACACATTCACACACCGATGGCAGAGGAAACCATGCAAGGCACCAACCTGCTCATCTGGAGCATTTAGGGGTTCAATGTCTTGCCCAAGGACACTTCCACACTTACTCTGGGGGAGCCCGGGATCGAACTGGGAACCGTTCCCATCCGGCCGCTCTACCGGCCACTCTGCCAAGAATGCTAAGACTTGGCATGTACTTTGTTCAGGTAGCTATGAGGATTTTCAACGAGACACACGTTGGTCACTCTGCCAGGTCAACGGCAGTGGTGGAAAAAGTACTAAAACCTTTTGTTAAAGTACCAATACAGCAATGTAGAAATACTCTGTTAGGGCACGGCCACACCACACTTTTGTTCTACCTGTTATTGGAGTGGGATCTGCCAATGCTTTTCCAATGGGAATGGCGTGGTTTGTATATTCCAAAATGTAAACATGTTGCACAAAATCATAGGTTTAGTACGATGTACTGTAGACATTGGTCAAATATTACTCAACTACAAGTGAAAGTTGCTCTGTCAAATTTGTACTTGAGTTAAAGTATTGGAGTAGGCCTACATGCTTCTAAAAATAGTACTGAACACTACATGCTTTTGTTCTGTCTGCCTAATAGTTTATTAATGTATTGCTAAACCTTTATCCCATTTCCCTTGGCACTCTCAATAACACTGATGTGTAACATTTTGCTTTGGCCTTCCTTAAAAAAATATATAACCTGATTTCTAACGTGTGTAACTTGCTGTCTATCTGTGGTCAGGCCACTGAGGCCAGACTTTAATGATTGCTTCAATAACTGGTCTCTACTCTTTATCAGGTTTCTACAGTTTTCTAGCCTGGTAAACCACCCCGAGTGCCGAATTCAATTTCAATTTCATTCAGCTGCTGAATGAAAATGAAATTGAATTCTGTGGATTGTTTACAGGCTAACAGGTCTTCATCCATCCAGGGAGCAAGGAAACTACTTTCCCTTTCCTATGCTGTCCTCTAGTGGTGAAGGAATCCATGACCTCATTAAATTTAATGCCAGACACTTTTATAAATGTATAGAATGAATTAATATATTTTATTTTATTTTCCATTATAATAATACAATACAAGCGCATACAGTATTAAAAGAACACCAGGATAGCACTAGACTTATTTCCATTACGGCCCACAATAATAAATCCATGATAATAGACAATCCCATCAATCACTTCACCCAATCAAACATTCTCCATTTTTTTTTAAATCTCTGGGACAGCAATCTACACTGTAAAATCCTCAGTGTTAATTTAACTCTGAAAGTGTACAAATGGAACTAAATCAATGTGTACACTTTCAGACATTTGGTCCCCCGGTGGTCCACAGACCTGATATTGAGAACCAGTAAAGCTATTACTAACCTATAACTAATCATATTTATCAGTTGATTTTTTTCCCAACCCATTCTGATACTGGAGTCCCGGGAACACACAGGGAACCATTTCAGACTACTTAGTAGACGTAGTCGTCATCTGGGGAGGGCGTGGTCAACGCCTTGTCACTGATGATTGGATCACTCAAAGCTGTAACGAAACAGGTGCATTGTCAGAAATAGCAAAATTTAAACAAAGCAGACGATATGTAAAATTATCAGATATTTTATATATTATCCACAGAACTCATCATGGTCATTTAATTCTACAATCAGCAAGTCATTGATTCATTCTGTAGCCATGATGTGAACAACATGATGGAATGAAAATAAAGCTACAAATCATGTCAACATGCTTCAGAATTCATGAAGTCTATTAGTCAAGACGGCCATTCTGTGTATTCTGACATCCCGGTGAAAGTGACTGAACGTTCTCAAGATGCATTAAACTGGAATGCATGGAATGCATGCACAGGAATGCAATCAAGATGAATCTCAATTCTCTATATTTTTCTAAAGGCCTATTACTGTGTGTGTGTGTGTGTGTGTGTGTGTGTGTGTGTGTGTGTGTGTGTGTGTGTGTGTGTGTGTGTGTGTGTGTGTGTGTGTGTGTGTGTGTGTGTGTGTGTGTGTGCCCAAAGCATAACTTTAGACAATGTAGAACAGTTTTTATCTACACGTTATGGTAGATTATGCATTTTATTCACTGGTCATTAACTAAATTATGTAATATTTCCCTCGTTATTTATTCATATTTAGTCAATGAAGATGTAGGTTTGGGAGAAGAGGGGAGGCGCCAGGCCCAGTCAGGGCCGCATTAAGGCCCCTCAGGGCCGTGGAACTACACCAAATCAAAGGCCCCCCTCAACATTAATCGGACAATATTTGGTGCGTTCACGCGCACGTGCGTTTGGTGCACGTGCCACCGCCAGCACGATCGGTGCCGACACAGGCACTCGGCACAGCCTTTCCAACTTCAGTCTATGCTATAACTACAGTGTCTATCATTACAAATTACATTTATTATTAAGGAGGTTACTTTATGGTCATTACAGTCGTAGGCTACTAGACATATGGTGATGAGATGGGTAACAAATGTTTCATATTTATTTTCTTATTCTTCATAAGAAATTCAACAATTCAAGTTTAGAATTGAGAAAACAATACTCAGCAGAGATGGGAAACGTACTACTCACTTTCTTTACTTAAAACGACTTTAGTAAAAGTACTCATTCAACTAATTACTCAAGTAAAAGTACAGGCTCTGAAATGTACTTGAAAAGTTAAAGTAAAAAGATCCCCACCAAACATGTGACAATCATGCAAGTAGACCCACCTCTTTAAGTCTACCGCAGTGGTTCAACCTTTTTACCACCTCAGAAAATAATATTATGGCTCACCATTATGACTGACTGATGTTAAAATACAGTAGCGTAGACCTACTACTCCATCCTATTCAGCTATTTGCACAGTACAAATGTATTAACAATATGTCATTTAGATTTTCACAGTGTACATTATGGTAGCACTAAGACAGACAGACAGAGTCACAGAGATGACATTAACAACCGTGAGCTACATTATTCAAACACAGCACGTGAGATACAGTCTAAGCCTACTTCAAACAAACACACACACACACACACACACACATCTTCATTGTAAGATTAACTCACCATGCTGCGCCGGGGTTCAAAGAGTTTAACACACGGCACTTCCAAAGTTTGTACAATGTTTAAGTCACAGGAGCTGGTTTTCATATCGTAAATATGAACGTTGGCCCAAATCTTGCGTTTAATCCACATGGTTCTTGTTTATTTGTGTTGCTGTCACAGACCATGATAGCAGAGTCATAGCCTACTGGTTAACAGAAACAAACTTAAGCTAAAAGCGGAGGATTTCAAAATAAGAGCCGCTTCTAAAGATTAGTCGACAGTAGTTTTATTTTTTTGTCTACTTACAGGAAGTAGAAGTGACACATCAGTACCAGCCACGGTATGCAAGAGGTTTGCGTCTGTTCTGCAGCGCAAGGCGCAACATTAAAACTAAAGCAACATATGTTTCTAAATATATATAATTCACACAGCAGGGCCCGAATGTATACATTTTTATAAATAGTAATAGTAAAAATATATATAATATTATAATAAAATAATATAAATTTAAAAAAAAATAAAAATAATTTATATATTTTTTTAATACATAATTCACACAGGGCCCCTGCAGGCTCAGGCCGTGGAACACAAGTTCCACTAAGTTCCGCGGTTAATGCGGCCCTGGGCCCAGTACCCCCCCCCCACCTCTCTCTCTCTCTCTCTCTTTCTTTATTATTCCTTCTCAGCCCTTCAAGGAGTCATGCCCTCTTTTCTTCCTCCCTTCACTATCACCTCATGTCTCTGTCATCACGTCATCCCCCTTTGTGCCTTTCATTCTCTGCAGAGCCCCCCCCCCCCTCTTATCCACAGTGGCTGGGAGTTAGCATGTGGAGTCAGTGCCATGAACATTGTGCTACGATGGATAGGAAACTAGCAGGTCAAGTAGAATATAAGCCACCTGTCTTTCTCTCTTTATCAATAATTCTAACTTTGCCACTCTCTTAAAGACAAATATGTCACAGATATTTAACATGCATTGTATTGTTTTATTGTGAAGACAATCTGACCAATTGCTCCCGATGCGTTAATTAACCCTCATATTCTAAAGTTGCCCGGGGTTGACTGGGTAAAGGTAAGGCCGACGGAAAAGTGGATGCTGGATGCTAGCCTGGTTCCAGACAAATCTGCCATTGCAACAAAAAAAAAATGCCCTCGGCAGATTAGGTCTGGCCCCTCTCAATAAAGTTTGGATTTCTCTCCCACCGAAGTTGTGAGGGACCAATCAGGGCCCAGTATGCAAATATGGGGCGGGTATATCACCAGAGGCATTTTTTTTATTTGCCCCTCACGTAAATGCAGTTTCCACACAGATTCCAGACTGTCTGATATCTACACAGTGATATTAGTCTGGTCATGCCAGACTAGCTGGATGCCGCTCAAAGTGAATGTTACTCTGGTATCTAGTTTGTCGCTTGTCGGGCCGGCCCAGTAGGGCCCAGTTAGGGCCGGGCCTTAATTTTCAGGCCCAGTGAGAACTGTAAGGTGCACAGTGTGTGAGCGCAGTCTTACCAGGAGGACAGCTGCAGGCAGACAGCAGATCTCTGGCCGTCCTCACTTTAGGAAGCACCTCACTCAGCTTCTATAAGGAGACATGAACACACATGGTTACATTACTATAGTCTTCAACCCCTATAGGGGTCCTCAGAGTTAACTGCAGGGGGGGTTGCCAAATTTTTGTGTGAAAGTTTTCTTTTAAAATATACATTAATCACTTGAACCCAAGCATCCCTATTCTGAGGATAATTGTATCCATAAATAGCAGATCTACAAGCTCACAACGCCGTGCACTGCGAGGCTATTTTTGGCAAAGAGGTTTGGTGTAGAGAGGGGAAAATAGACCAAGTACAGAGTGAAAGGTCATGACATAGTTCACTAAGTATTGATGGTTTAAGTGGTTAATCCCGACATGAATGGATGACTGAATACGTGACCAAGTGGATGAATTAATCAATGGAAGGACTGGGCACTATTTGGGGGGGGAGAACTGGGCCCATTCCCTGTGTTACCGTTTAGAAAGCACATATTGTAACGGACCTGAAGGGGGGTTTCCTTGAGCACAAATATGTTGTCCCTTAGACTTTTATTTTGAAAGGCTTCCTGCCAAAACATCAGGTCTGCGAGGCTTTTACTTGAAGAGTTTCCTGCCCACAGGAACAAATCAGCTGCAATTAGAAGAATCAAGTTCACCTGGTGCTGATGCCCAGTATGGGGCTGCAGGCATAGATATATATAAAGGCTAGATGGCTCAAGGGGGCGTCGCAAGCGTAGCTCAACCGCGGCCATCTTGCAACTGTCATTCATAACATTATGTCTATGGTGCATGTACTTTGAAATAACCATAGCGTGCTCAATTTTCATCCGATTTTCAAACGGTTTGGTGTTTTGTAAACACCAAAGATGTAGTTATGATACTGCATACTTATAATTATAATCATGTTATTTTTATTTTTATAACATTACATGTATGTATATGTATATCATAAATACATCTTTGGTGTTTACAACACACCAAACCGTTTGAAAATCGGATGAAAATTGAGCACGCTATGGTTATTTCAAAGTATATGCACCAGACATAATGTTATGAATGACCGTCCCAAGATGGCCGCCATGTGGCAACGTCGTACTCCATTGGCCAGCAGCGCGGGTGAGTCATCTAGCCTTTATATATATCTGCAGGTGCCTGGCAGCAAACTATAAAATGGGCTCGGTGGTAGAGGAGCATTAAGGACTGCAGTGTTTCAAATGTTTGTTTTAAACCAATGGACCCTGGAAGGATGGGTTAAGGACGGACGGAAGGTTAAATGACAAACTATGGAACGAATGGACGCGACCTACCATGCCACTGTCTACAACTTATAATAGCCAGTGTTGTAGTGCTAATTTTTGAAGGGGGGAGCGCACCTCTGAAGCCCCCCCCCCTCCCTGCCTCGCTGCGCTGCGCTAGGTGTATGTATTTGACCTGTATTTGTTAAATGAGGTGAGATTAGCTTTATAAACCCCACAGGGTTTTCTAAATCTCACCTGCACTACACCCCTGATAATAGGGCATAGCAGTGGCGGCCATTTTCTGGTTCCACTTCAAAATATTCAATGCATTTTTCCCATTGACATTTCCAAAAATATTTATATCAATTCATTTAAGCCTAGAATCAAGCCATCCAGGGTCCTGGTGAATCATGACCATAAAACATTTTTTTCTGTGATTGTTTTTACATTTTATATTTAATTATATGATATACTATATTTAATAAATACACTTTGCCGTTTTCAAAAAAGTTTTTTCACATAATCAAACGTTTTATGGTCATGATTCACCAGGACCCTGGATGGCTTGATTCTAGGCTTAAAATAATTGATATAAATATTTTTGGAAATGTCAATGGGAAAAATGCATTGAGTATTTTGAAGTGGAACCAGAAAATGGCCGCCACTGCTATGCCCTATAGCATCTAGCTGGAAGGGGAACAAGGTATATGTCTCTGTTTAATGGTTTTGTTGCACTGTTTTCATGGTCTTATTGTTATCTGAGTGATCTTATTGTTGGTTTTTATTGTCTGAGGGTTATTGCTATAGTTGGTACCTTTTTTATGTTTTTTTCTAATAAGATGGTTTATGTAAGTTAATTTTGTGATATAGGCCCATGGGTTTTATGGGAAAATGTATTGTGCCTTTTGAGATTTGATTACCTTTATGGATTATTGTATTGATTTATGTTATGTATTTTATGTTTTCTTTGTAGTTTCTACATTGATTTAATAAAGAACCATCACAAAATCATCAGTCAGACTTCTTTTAATGTCCAGCCGGGACCACTACACTTAATCACTCTTGAACAATGAGAGGTGCATTGTAAGCATTCAGTGTGTAGCTGCAACCTTTACATCGACAGCAGGAGGCATACCCTCCATAATGGTTCCTATTTACACAATAGAGCCTATATCAGTGGCTCGATGATCAGCTTAATGTGCAACATTGTTTTCTCACGTAAACAAACCAACATACAGTATAAGTGTGTACAGGGTATCTGCACATGAGTAATACCTCTAAAATGAAAATAAACAAATAAAACCATTACTGCATAAAAAGTAATCAACCAACTATACTATAAGAAATGGCCTAACATTGGCCAAAATGTCAAATATTACCTAAGAATGAAGCAAAAAGTGTGAAAACATTTAGAAAACTTGTGAAATGGGACATTCTGCATAATGAGTACTTTAACTTTTGGTAGGCTACTTAAGTACATTTTGATGCCAATACTTTTGTACTTTTACTCAAGTAAATTTTGAATACGGGACTTTTACTTGTAACAGAGCATTTCTACATTGCAGTATTGATACTTACACTTAAGTAAAACATTTGAGTACTTTTCCCACTCACCTCTTGTTGCACAACTAGAGGGTCTCTCTTTGCGTTTCGGTGGACCCCCAGCAGCAGCAGGGTCTCCAGTCCAGCGCGCGGACCCTCGTCTCCAGACGCGCCGTGGTGCTTCTGACGTTCACGCACATCACGCACATCACGCACAACGATGCGATGCACACCACCGACAACAAGACGCACAAATTAATGGACAATAAACTGACGCTCACCGCTGACGCTGTTGACTTGTTGTTATTATCGTCTGATTTGACAGACGGCACCGACGTCCCCATGGTCTGAGAAGAAAAGAAAAGTCCTCTCCAGCTCTTTTTGTACAAAAAGGTACGAAAAAATGTCCAAAGAGTCAAAAAAGAAAAAAGAAAAAAATCAAAAATGGAAAAAAAAGTCAAAAAGAAAGAGAAGAAAAGAGAGAAAAAAAATCTAATGTCAAAAAAGTCACCTATTTTAGTTTTTACAATTTTTCATGTCCCTTAGCTCCGACGGAACCTCTCCCTCCGCTTTATAGCTCCGAGATGAGGTTCCTCGTTGTTTCCTGCCGTTTGCGGTCGACATTGTCGCACATTTTCCACTTTACATGTTTCTTACCCCTTTCTGCACATCGTATCCAAAAAGTAAAACATTTGCGCCACTCTCTCAGATGTTTTAAGTTCTAGCGGAACATAACAGCTTCCAACGAGTTGAAGAAAGTATTTAATTTGCCTCGGTTTTCATCCGGTTACATGTTTTTAAGATATTGCGCAAGAGTTGCGCCCGTAGAGATAACATTACTGATTACCCTACTGGTCAAATGTTGAATTGCATCTTCTAATGCAAAATATTATGGAACCGGATGAAAACCGAGGCAAATTAAATACTTTCTTGAACTCGTTGGAAGCTGTTATGTTCCGCTAGAACTTAAAACATCTGAGAGAGTAGCGCAAATGCTTTACTTTTTGGATACGATGTGCAGAAAGGGGTAAGAAACATGTAAAGTGGAAAATGTGCGACAATGTCGACCGCAAACGGCAGGAAACAACGAGGAACCTCATCTCGGAGCTACATAGCGGAGGGAGAGGTTCCGTAGGGGCTACATGTCCCTTTGTTAAGTTATTGTTTATGGGAAATTAGGATGAGTGTCAAAGTTTGTAACAGGAGCAGCAGAAAGTTTGAATGAGTTTATTATCCATCCATCCTCATTGTGATGGTGTCCTCCTCGCCCCCCCCAACATTTTCCCCCCTTCTTTTTGGTCGAGAAAGTGAGTTCTGCTCTAAGACCCCCCCCCCCCCCCCCCCTCTCTCTCTCTCTCTCTCTCTCTCTCTCTCTCTCTCTCTCTCTCTCTCTCTCTCTCTCTGGAGCCCCTGCCCAGGGTTGGGTATTGGCATCAACATGTACTTAAAGTACCAAAAGTATAAGTACTCATTGTGGAGTAATGTCTCATTTCACAAGTTTTCAAAATGTACTACAATTTATGAAATTCCTTTGAAAATAGCAGATCTACAAGCTCACAATTATCTGACACGTTGTGAGCTGGTAGATCGGCTATTTTCAAATAACTATTATTTTAATAGGGCTGAAGTGGTTCATGTATGTTTTGTAGTAATACTAAAACAAAATTTTTCATAGTGATGCAGTATTAAACTACTTTTGCTGGGGCTATGCTATAGGCCTAGGCTAATATCTGGTAACCATCTACATCTCAAATTGTTGTAGGAGAAATAGAATCAGTGAGTAGCATTTAAAAAAAAGATTCAAATAACCTTTATTTATCTCTTATTTCTATCTCTCAATAATTCTGCTCTGTGGAACTCTCCTTTGCATCTTATCAACACCATACATGTAGTGATTGTGTGGTTAATAAGCAATTACAGCAATTATCAACGTCAAAAAGGTTACATTAGTGCACATATAGAACATGTTAAAGAACATTCAGCACAGCACAGAAATACCAGAATGAATAGTTTGCCAATAAAACATGACATTATAACAATAAAGCAGGTCTGATAAATACAGACATAATATGAGTTGATCTACAAGTAGCCTACTGATAGATATGATATTATTGAAATGTTAAATGTCATCAGGACAGACATTAGCTGAAGATCTAACAATAAACTGTCTGCATTCTGAATATATGGACGCATTACAGTAAGAACCTGTGTGCTGGTGACCCCTGGTGGCAGAAAAGGAAACATGCATGAGAATGCATGGAAACATGAAACATGCATGAGCTGATAGAAACTCACAGAGGAAAAGTAGGATTCTCTTTCTCTCTCACACATGCACGCACGCACGCATGTGTGTGTGTGTGTGTGTGTGATTCCATTTAAAATTATTTTTTTCAAGAATGCACAACACATGTAGAAAAGAAAGAACCAAATGTAAGTGAAGCGATAAGATACTAGCTGTTGGACAGAAATCCAAGGTATTTTATACAAACACAATAATAGGCCGGGTTTGATCTTCGTCGCGGCACTAGCAACTCAACCACAGGCTGGGAAGGCGGTGCCTGTCAGCAGATGAGCCCTACAACAGCAGTGGCAACACAGAAGTGTGTGGGGAGGAATTCATTGGCATAATAACTATATTGGGAGTTGAAAAGGCGCTACTCTAAATTAAAAGAAGAATAAAAGGAAAAAGGAAACCCCAAAACAACAAAAAACCAAGAGAGAAGTGAAAACAGATAGCGTGTTCTTCAGTTCAGTGACCTCCTGCTCCACACCCCTCCTCAGTTCTTCAGCGCGACACACTTCACGTCCCTGCTGCTCTCTGATCAGCTCCCTCGCCTCAGATCGCCTTAACTCCATGGAAGAGATGAGCTCAGTAAAGATGGCGTCACTGTCCTCCACTGCTCTGTCAGCACGGTGGTTGATGGACTCCACCTCCTGGTGAAGCACCTTCACGTCCTCCTCTCTCTCCTGGATTCTCTGCCGGATGCCCTGATGAAGACTCACGCCAACGATTTCCGTCCGTCTCGCGATCCTTTGAGCCACGGCCGAGATCACGTCGTGACCCCTGCTGTGAAGCTCGGCGGAGACTGCGACCAGCCTGTGATTCTTTAAGGCAGGGTATCGATAGTGAGGCTGGAGGTGAGCGTCGCAGTAAAAGACCAGACACTGAAGACCAGGCGCGCGGGAAGTCCTTAATACCTAGGGGGGCTGTGCGTCCGGGGGGACTCCTCGCGCCCGCGCTTTGCGCGGGCGCGCGATTTCTTTGCGATTTTTGGGGGGTTTTCTGTGTTTTTCCCCACACAAAAAGGCAGAAAGACAGTGTAAACACCAGGTTGAAGTTCATCCATGACCGTAACAGACTGCTATGATCCATAAAATATATATATATTATAAAAAATAAAATAAAATAAAACTTTTTTTTTTTTTTCTTCCCATCACCAGGGGGGCTGCTCCCATCACCAGGGGGGCTGCAGCCCCCATAGCCCCCCCTTCCCGCGCCACTGCTGAAGACAAGTCTCAGTGTCTGTGCAGAAATCACAGGCCACGTCTCCAGGTCAAGCGTAGCAGTGATCAGGAGGAACATCTTGGAGTGCTGTCTTCTTCAGGCTCTCCACCACCTCAGCCAACATGGTGTTCTTCTTCAGAACGGGTCTTGGGTTAAAAGTGTCTCTGCATTGTGGACAGCTGTATCGCCCTCTCTGATCATCCTGGTTCCAGTATCCCTCGATACACCCACCGCAGTAGCTGTGTCCACAGGGAACAGCCACTGGATCCTTCAGTAGATCCAGACAGATAGAACAGCACAACTGATCCTGATCCAGTTGAACTCCCTGCTGCGCCATTTGAGTATGACTGACCGACCGACCGACCGACTGTGTGAGTGTGAAACAGGGTGTTGCTGAAAAAGAGAATTCCAAAGGTAAAACAAAAAAAGGTGCGGCCAGGTTGATGCACTGCCAGGAAACACTGTCCCAGTCCACTTTACAGTGACCGCGATGAAGAATGTCAGGTATAGGCTTATAGGTCAAACCATTAAGACCTGAGGCCCATTCTGCACATGCCTTCTAAATCCAGGTTTTCTGAAAAACCCATGTTGCTATAATACAGCAACAGTTTCAGTGGTTCTCAAACTATTTCATGTCTAGGACCCCCCCAAAATTATATGTATTTGGCCGCTATCGGTCCAGGGACCCCCCAGAAACAAAGATTTGAGTTTTAAAAAAATCTCTTTTATATTAGCCTACTGATATATATTCAAAGATTTGCTAACATTTTCACAATGTTTCAAAAATAGCAGATCTACAAACGAGCTTGTATATCTGCTATTTTTGAATAGCCAAATATATATAGCAAAAAATCTAAAATGACACAAATGCTTTCCTGGTTTTAATGGGTTAAAGTACAGTCATGAAGGAATAATACAAACACAATACACAAGAGATACACAAACATGTATTCAACTAAAAGACTTGTCAGACCTTATTGTTCAGACACAGAGGAGTAGGATGGAGGCTCTGTACGTCCTCCCGGTTGGGGCTCCTTACTGGCAGGTGAGCCAAATGAGGTACAACAGCAGTGGCAACCGACTGTCTGACCGACTAACACAGGGGTCTTCAACAGGGGGTCCGGGACCCCTAGGGGGTCCTCAGAGTTACTACAGGGGGTCCGCCAAATCTTTGTGTGATATGAAATTTTTGTTTTACCATAACCACTTGAACCCTAGCATCCCTTTTCCAAGGAGAACTTTAGCCAAAAAATAGCCGATCAACGCCTCGCACTGCGAGGCGTTGTGAGCTTAATTGTAGATCGGCTATTTTTTGGCAAAGAGGTGTTTGGTGTACAGGGAAAAAAAGAGCAGACCAAATAAACAAAAAAAGTTTAATCTGAAACACAATTTTACACAATATAGAGGGGTCCCTGCTTCATCTCTCTCTCAGCTAGGGGGTCCTTGGCCTGAAAACGTTGAAGACCCCTGGACTAACAGACTAGTTATTCTACGAAAACGTGCCATTTTGTGTCCCTCAGAACAAAACCGATTTGTAAATTTGAAAAAAAAAAAAACATAAGAACAATAAAGTTTTTGTTTTATTGTTTTAGAGTGTTATTTAAAAACGTAAAAAAAAAAGAGCATGGCCTTGGATTTATGCATAAATGGCCTGTTCCTCTGTATGATTGTTCAACTTTGACCAGATATTGAGCCCAAAGAATGTTTATGATCATAAGAAAATCGTGTCTTGAAAATGTTTTAATTTTAATTTGTTTAAAATTGTGAAAAAATATATATATTTTAGTTCTGTCCCCATGTTTTAGTCAACCCTGTTACTGTTAAAAGAAAACACCACCTTCAGAGGTCTTTTTTTTGGGTTGTTTCATTTCTTTTGGTTACATTTCCTCATGGTGTCCATGCAGCACCATCGATGGGGAGGTTGTTGTGGAGGTTGTAGACAACTATACATGTTTCTCTGGGAATGCACCTGAAGGGGTCGTTGGAACTGGTCTGACGACTCTGATGCGCTCTGAAGCAAAGGGAGGAGCGGGGTCGTTCTTCCTGAAAAGGCTCAGATATTTTGACACATGTTCTACCAGTCTGTTATGGCCTTCTCTGGAATTACGTGCTGGGTGGGGGGCGGGGGGGGGTTGGGGGTCACGCCAACGGAAAAAGCTGGACGAGGTGAGGAAAGCGGGCTCCGTCACAGGGGACCAGGAGGTGGTGGCTAAGGTGTGTACAGCGGGGACGCTGGACGCCATCATGGAAAATCTAGGAAATCTAAACCCTCCCTTGTGCATTACAAATAAAATGCATTGTTATTATTATTACCCCCTCCATCTGGATACAGTGGGGCATCTGAGCAGGAGAGGAAACAACAGATTCACCTATACGCCTCACCGGGTGGAACCGTCTGAGACACAAAGGCATGTCCTTTGTGCAGATAGCTATGAGGGTTTACATGAGACACACGTTGGTCTGGTCTCTGCCAGGTCAACTGTCATATAGTGATAGTCTCGCGTGGCCAGACTGTTGCCTCCCACAATGCTCAAATGCTTCCGGTCAGTGGTGTAAAGTAACTAAGTACATTTACTCAAGTACTGTACTTAAGTACAATTTTGAGGTATACTTTTACTAATTGGAAAGTATTTCCAATTGTCTATACTTTAACTTTTTCTCCACTACATTTCAGAGACAAATATAGTACTTTTACTCCACTACAATTATTCGAAAACTTTAGTTACTAGTTGCTTTGCAGATATAAATTATTACTATTACTATTATCATAGAACATATGAACCACTTTAGCCCTATTTTATACCTAGCCAATTTGAAAAAAGCTACAAAACTAGAAAAAGCGTCTTACAACAACAACGATTTTAGGATCCGAAGATCGGTGTGAGGCTGTGTCTGCATATTCCAAAATGTAAACATGTTGCACAAAATCATAGCTTTAGTACGATGTACTGTAGACATTGGTAAAATATTACTCAACTACAAGTGAAAGTTGCTCTGTCCATTTTGTACTTGAGTTAAAGTACTGGAGTACTTGCTTCTAAAAATAGTACTCAACACTACATGCTTTTGATTGTTCTGTCTGCCTAATAGTTTATTAATGCATTGCCAATCCTTTCTCCCATTTCCCTTGGCACTCTCAATAACACTGATGTAACATTTAGCTTTGGCCTTCCTTAAAAAAAATGTATAACCTGATTTCTGGTGTGTAACTTTCTGTCTATCTAACTTTAATGATTGCTTCAATAACTGGTTTCTACTCTCTACTCTTTATCAGGTTTCTACAGTTTTCTAGCCTGGTAAACCACCCCGGTCGCCAAATTCGGAGAGACAGCGAGATCCCAAAACGGCGTTGGCGGCCGCCACGCCTCCGCCGCGCATCTGGCACGACCGCCGCGCGTCTGGCACGAGTGCCGAGCCTCAGCCACAAGCGCCGAGCCTCTGCCTCTCCGCCACAGACCGTCAGTTCTCCGCCGCACCCGCCGCGGCGGAGACGCCACCGTCACGGCGGAACCTGCCACTGACAGCCACTGACCGCCACGGACCCGCCACAACCCGTCACTGAGCGCCACTGACAGCCACAACCGCCACTGACCGCCGCCCGCCACAAGCGCCGCCTCCCGCCACGAGTTCCGCCTCCCGCCACGAGCGCCGCCTCCCGCCACGAACGCCAAGCCTGCCGCCACGAACCGTCACTGACAGCCACTTTCCGCCACTGACCGCCACTTTCCGCCCCGACCCGCCACTCTCAGTGGCGGTCCGCCACTCTCAGTGGCGGTCCGCCACTGACAGCCACTCCTCCGCCATGACCGTGGCATATTTTGCGCATTGAGACAGAGGAGCAGTTGAGATTTCATTCGGCCAGATCTTTCTCAATTTTACTTGAATTCTTATAATTTTTATGTTTATATGATCTGTCAAGTTTATATTTTCCGGTCTATCAGTCATGAAATGATTATATATTTTTTTATAATTTATTATAATGTAAAACGATATCAAGCCGGAGTTTTCCGTGCGTAATTACGCACGTGGTCTGCTCTCCCCCCCCCCTCTACACCGATAACTCTTTGCCAAAAATAGCCTCTCCAAGCTCACACTCCGCGCATATAGTAAATAAGATGGTTATTATTATTCATATTATTATTATAATGACAAACAGTGAATGTCTGACGGACAGAAAGCCTTCTCGAATGATGCCCCGTTGAAATTATATCAAAACGAAATCAAATTGAGTGTGCTCCAACGGCCTGGGTCTGTCTTTCTGTCTGTCTGTCTGTCTGTCTGTCTGTCTGTCTGTCTATATCTGTCAAGCTCCTTGCCAAAAATAGCCTATCTACAAGCTCACAACGCCTTGCTGCGAGTGACCTTGTAGATCGGCTATTTTTGGTGTGAGTGAGTGTGCTCTAACGGGGGAACACCCTTCCACTTCGAAACACCTCCACATCGACGCACCCCCACTTCGACGCACCTGGGGTCCGACCCACCGGGGGTCCGACACATCGCTAGTCCGACCCGAAATGGATATTTCACCCCCCCACTCCGAAAGTGATTTTTCAAGTCTCTGCATATAAACTCATGCGTAAAATCGTGCGTAATATGCAGCTGTGATGCTCAGATTGACAAGCTCTACAGCTGCTCTACAGCAGATCTACAAGCTCATCGAATATTAATATTTTATTATTATTATTATTATTATTATTACAGCAGATCTACAACCTCATCAAATATTAATATTTTATTATTATTATTATTATTATTATTATTATTATTATTATTATTATTACAGCAGATCTACAAGCTCATCGAATATTAATATATTATTATTATTATTATTATTATTATTATTCAATATGTAATATTTATTATGTATTATGTATGTATTATTTATTATTATTTGGTCCCTGAGTCCTGATGAGAATATAGACGAATCCACACGCCTATATTTATTTTATTATAATGTCAATACAAATATGTATTCTATAAATATTAATATACTAAAATTTCCTGAATGAATGAACTCGGTGAAGTGTCTTGTATAGGGTCGGGGTGACATGTTGCTATAGTTGCTATTAATTACCCCAACCAACATCGAAGCACCTGCGTGCATTAATCCTTCATTAATGTCTGTCTGTCTGTCAAAAGTCCGCGCAGCGGCCGTAACACACACACACACACACACACACACACACACACACACACACACACACACACACACACACACACACACACACACACACACACACACACACACACACACACACACACACACACACACACACACACACACACACACACACACACACAATAATAATTAAATGAATAATACATTGTATTAAAACCCCCGAACCTATCTATCTATCTATCTATCTATCTATCTATCTATCTATCTATCTATCTATCTATCTATGTAAAATAGCCGATCTAAGTTGTGAGCTTTTAGATCGGCTACTTTTGGCTAAACTTCTCCTCACAAAAGGGATGCTAATGTTCAAGTGGTTATAAAGTAAAAAACAATCATATCACACAAAGATTTGGCAGACCGCTGTAGTAACTCTGAGGACCCCCCCTGTGTGTGTGTGTGTGTGTGTGTGTGTGTATGTCTCAAGGTTCATGTAATAATTTATATCTGCAAAGTGTAGGATTATTATTATTAATATTCTTTGCATATTCCAATACAAACCAATGCTTCAGTGCATGCGCCAGCGGTACGCACACAGCCTGGGTGTCTGTCTGTCTGTCTGTCTGTCTGTCTGTTTGTTTGTCTGTCTGTCTGTCTGTCTGTCTGTCTGTCTGTCTGTCTGTCTGTTCACGCCGCGACCGTAACACACACACACCACACACACACACACACACACACACACACACACACACACACACACACACACACACACACACACACACACACACACACACACACACACACACACACACACACACACACACACACACACACACACACACACGCAAGCACAGTTAACCCCGAGACTATGTTCCCCCCAAGGTGAATAAATAATAATTTAAGAAATAAAAAATGATATTAAAACCCCTAAATCTATCTATATATCTATCTATCTACCTAAAATATGTAATATAAGCTCACAACGTAAATCGGCTATTTTTGGCTAAACTTCTCCTCAGAAAAGGGATGCTAGTGTTCAAGTGGTTAAGGTAAAAAAAAAAAAAAATCACACAAAGATTGGGCGGACCCCTTTAGTAACTCTGAGGACCCCCTAGGGGTCCTACACCCCCTGTTGAAGACCCCTGAATGATCTACCTACCACCTCTGTCTGTAGCCAGACAGCTACAGGAGTGTGTGTGTGTGTGTGTGTGTGTGTGTGTGTGTGTGTGTGTGTGTGTGTGTGTGTGTGTGTGTGTGTGTGTGTGTGTGTGTGTGTGTGTGTGTGTGTGTGTGTGTGTGTGTGTGTGTGTGTGTGTGTGTGTGTGTGTGTGTGTGTGGAGCAGACGAGCGTCTCTGAGTCTGTGATGAGTCTGTCTGTTGGAATGCACTCCCCAAAACTTTCAGAGATGCGCCCACCTTCCAATCCTTCAAAACCCAGTGGTAAATTGGACACTAACGCAACAGGTTTTTGCAAACTCTCACTGGCCCATGCAGTCCTAACCGGACTGATGTTTCTCTGGAGTGGAAAGGAGCAGACGAGCATCTCTGAGTCTGTCATTCAACACGCACGCAACAGGTGGTCCCTCATTTTCCTTTGGAATGCACTCCCCAAAACTTTCAGAGATGCGCCCACCTTCCAATCCTTCAAAACCACCATCAAAACCCACCTCTTCAATATCACTAAGCTAAAAGGTGTAAAACATGAATAAATAGACCGCCTATTATTATTTCTTAATATTTCAAGAGGTTATTCAACTCTCTCCAACTATCTTTTAACTGCTCCCCATTTGCGTCATGCATGACTGACAGCAAGGCTTTAATTTGGTTCATTTAATTAGTAAAGACAGACAGGTCAGTACCATAGACAGCTCCTCGTCATCACTACCGACACACAGGCAGTTCAGCACCACAGGCAGCTACTCATCAGTGTATTAATCATACAGAGATATTCACTTTTAAGTCATGAAGTGAGGCCACAGTTCATTGACTATCAAATGATGGTAACATTGTACCTCTAAGAGAAACTGTAGGGTGTTTGAACTACAGTGATTTTTAATATTATCTTCATCTGGCATCTATCATCTAAAGACCGCTGACTGCTCTGTCTGTATATCCATGATGCTTCGGAGCTATGATGTCAGCTATATAGCTGACAGTAGCCATATATAGTATCTGATTATTAGGCAGTGCATTTGGCATGTGCGTAAATATGAATCTGGCAGCTAGGGGATAGGGATACATTAATTGACGTTCATTATATACCATATAGATATAGGTGTTTTAAGAAAATGTATTATTTCTTGAATTATTATTTGTTCACCTGGGGGGGTGGGGGCCTGTGGCAATAAAGCCTGGGTTAACTGCGTGCGTGCGTGCGTGCGTGTGTGTTAGAGCCGCAGACTTTTGATAGGCAGACAGACAGACAGGCAGACAGACAGACAGACAGACAGACAGGCAGACAGACAGACAGACAGGCAGGCAGGCAGGCAGGCAGGCAGGCAGGCTGTGCGCACTGCTGGAGCGCACTCAAGCATTAGTTGGAATTGGACTATGCAACGAATAATAATATAATAATAATCCTACACTTTGCAGATTATTATATTATAACCACTTCAGCCATATTTTATACATAGGATATAAGAAAAATAGCAGATCTACAAGCTCACAATGGGAGCTTAGATGCGCTATTTTCAAACATTGTATTACTTTCATGGGGCGGGGTGGAGGGGGGAAGGGGGGGGGTCGCGGATTGCTTCGGGACCAGTGGCGTTCCCAGGAATTACATTTAAGGCAGGCGAGATCCCCCCCCCCCCCCCCGGGGGAAAACGGAAAAACGTTAATAAAAACAATATGCAAGTATATTCAATGTATGTATTTTTATTCTAAAAAAAGGGCAGCATAACAGAAAAGGCGAACATGATGACCTGCACAAATTATTATATTTGGTAATGAATGGCTAAAGCTGCTCTCAGAGCCCCTTTTATGCCAGGTGAGTACAGGTGATGGCCCAGACCCCCCACACATGGCATTCCTGGCACCCCATGAAAACAAAGGCATACATTTGCATCATAGACGAGGGTCGCTCTACTGACTACGGTAATGATTGGCTGCCTGCCCGCGTGAATGGACGAGGAGGCGGGGGGCTAATGGCTCGACGGCCACTATTTTAATAAAAGGAGGATTAATGAAGGATTAATGCACACAGGTGCTTCGATGTTGGTTGGGGTAATTAATGACTATAGCAACATGTCATCCCGACCCTACGAGACACTTTACCAAGTTCATTCATTCATGAAATATTAGTATATTAATATTTAGAGAATACATATTTGTATTGACATTATAATAAAATAAATATAGGCGTGTGGATTCGTCTATATTCTCATCAGGACTCAGGGACCAAATAATAATAAATAATACATACATAATACATAATACATAATAAATATTACATATTGAATAATAATAATAATAATAATAATAATAATAATAATATATTAATATTCGATGAGCTTGTAGATCTGCTGTAATAATAATAATAATAATAATAATAATAATAATAATAATAATAAAATATTAATATTTGATGAGGTTGTAGATCTGCTGTAATAATAATAATAATAATAATAATAATAATAAAATATTAATATTCGATGAGCTTGTAGATCTGCTGTAGAGCAGCTGTAGAGCTTGTCAATCTGAGCATCACAGCTGCATATTACGCACGATTTTACGCATGAGTTTATATGCAGAGACTTGAAAAATCACTTTCGGAGTGGGGGGGTGAAATATCCATTTCGGGTCGGACTAGCGATGTGTCGGACCCCCGGTGGGTCGGACCCCAGGTGCGTCGAAGTGGGGGTGCGTCGATGTGGAGGTGTTTCGAAGTGGAAGGGTGTTCCCCCGTTAGAGCACACTCACTCACACCAAAAATAGCCGATCTACAAGGTCACTCGCAGCGAGGCGTTGTGAGCTTGTAGATAGGCTATTTTTGGCAAGGAGCTTGACAGATATAGACAGACAGACAGACAGACAGACAGACAGACAGACAGACAGACAGACAGACAGACCCAGGCCGTTGGAGCACACTCACTTTGATTTCGTTTTGATATAATTTCAACGGGGCATCATTCGAGAAGGCTTTCTGTCCGTCAGACATTCACTGTTTGTCATTATAATAATAATATGAATAATAATAACCATCTTATTTACTATATGCGCGGAGTGTGAGCTTGGAGATCGGCTATTTTTGGCAAAGAGTTATCGGTGTAGAGGGGGGGGGGGGAGAGCAGACCACGTGCGTAATTACGCACGGAAAACTCCGGCTTGATATCGTTTTACATTATAATAAATTATAAAAAAATATATAATCATTTCATGACTAATAGACCGGAAAATATAAACTTGACAGATCATATAAACATAAAAATTATAAGAATTCAAGTAAAATTGAGAAAGATCTGGCCGAATGAAATCTCAACTGCTCCTCTGTCTCAATGCGCAAAATATGCCACGGTCATGGCGGAGGAGTGGCTGTCAGTGGCGGACCGCCACTGAGAGTGGCGGACCGCCACTGAGAGTGGCGGGTCGGGGCGGAAAGTGGCGGTCAGTGGCGGAAAGTGGCTGTCAGTGACGGTTTGTGGCGGCAGGCTTGGCGTTCGTGGCGGGAGGCGGCGCTCGTGGCGGGAGGCGGCACTCGTGGCGGGAGGCGGCGCTTGTGGCGGGCGGCGGTCAGTGGCGGTTGTGGCTGTCAGTGGCGCTCAGTGACGGGTTGTGGCGGGTCCGTGGCGGTCAGTGGCTGTCAGTGGCAGGTTCCGCCATGACGGTGGCGTCTCCGCCGCGGCGGGTGCGGCGGAGAACTGACGGTCTGTGGCGGAGAGGCAGAGGCTCGGCGCTTGTGGCTGAGGCTCGGCACTCGTGCCAGACGCGCGGCGGTCGTGCCAGATGCGCGGCGGAGGCGTGGCGGCCGCCAACGCCGTTTTGGGATTTCGCCCCTCCTGCAAATTCGACTGGGATGGTTTACCAGGCTAACAGTTTTCATCCATCCAGGGCAAGGAAACTACTTTCCCTCTCCTACGCTGCCCTCTAGTGGTGAAGGAATCCATGACCTCATTAACTTCAGTTAAAAACACATTGCAACCAGTCTCAATGTCATTGACTAACAAATAAGGACATGTTTGCCCTATAGCCCTAGAATGTCTCTGATCTTACATACATTTCAAGTATTCAAAAAAAAAAATAACTCCGTCTGTACTCACCCAATTATTAATTCCTAAGACTTGGGAGTCATATTTTGTCCTCTAGTTTCATATCCATGTGAAAGTTCTGCCAGAAAACGTGTGTTTAGTCAAATATCTCCACTTTTCCACGAGTTGCACACGGACGACTTTCTGTACGGAGCTAGGGGGGGCGACTTGAGTGATGGACCGTTTGGGTAAATTCGGTCCGTCACTCAAGTCGCGGATTTCATGGATATGAAACTAGAGGACAAAATATGACTCCAAGTCTTAGGAATTAATTATTGGGTGAGTACAGACGGAGTTTAGAGCACTTTTATGGCCGTGCAGATCGTCACTACACAGTGGGTCGACGAGAGCGATCTATGACTGTGTATTTGGAATACTTGAAATGTATGTAAGATCACAGACATTCTAGGGCTAATGTTTGCCCCAGCAATTGCGGGGGCAAACATGTCCTTATTTGTCTCAGTGACTCTCATTTAATGCCAGACACTTTATAAATGTATAGAATGAATTAATATATGATTTTATTTCCCATTATAATAATACAATATACAAGACACTTTATAAATGTATAGAATGAATGAATATATTATTTAATTTGCCATTATAATAATACAATAAAAGCACATACAGTATTAAAAGAACACCAGGATGGCACTAGACTTATTTCCATTACGGCCCACAATAATAAATCCATGATAATACATAGACAATCCCATCAATCACTTTAGTAGAGGCCCTAGGAGGGGTCCACGCGTACCCTCTTATTTTTTTTTCTAGTTTAGATTTTTGGCATCCATAGGACCTCTAATATAGGGATTTTGATGATCCCAAGAAAAAAAGTGGTCCAAAGTGTGTTTTTTTCAATGTTTTATTACCCCTATGAGACCTGCAGGATTGCTGGCTGAAATGCCAGCGAGACTGTCTTTCGGAGACTGTGGCACGCTCAAATTTAGACGTAGCCCAAAGATAGCGATACCATTTGATTCTAGACAACCTCAGGTTTCCAATGGGACCAACCTTGTCATGCTACCTTGTCGGGAAGGGGGCTAAATACCTAAGGATTCAAAGTTAGACAACATTTTGTCGAGGGAAAAACGGCCATCACTGTTTTCCAAATGGTCCCCTGAGCTGTCACCTTGATATAAGTGAATTGAAATGGATTACATGTATACCTACAAGCCTCCCCTGTACATAAATGCCACATGTATGCCAATCTCATGCAGTTTTGGGCAAGAATCATGCAGTTTATTGCATGCAGTACAAATATGTAATTTCCGCCTATTGTAAAAAGGAGACCACTTTACTGTATCTATAGCTGTATGAGACCACTGTACTGTATCTATAGCTGTATGAGACCACTGTACTGTATCTATAGCTGTATGAGACCACTCTACTGTATCTATAGCTGTATGAGACCACTGTACTGTATCTATAGCTGTATGAGACCACTCTACTGTATCTATAGCTGTATGAGACCACTGTACTGTATCTATAGCTGTATGAGACCACTGTACTGTATCTATAGCTGTATGAGACCACTCTACTGTATCTATAGTTGTATGAGACCACTGTACTGTATCTATAGCTGTATGAGACCACTGTACTGTATCTATAGCTGTATGAGACCACTGTACTGCATCTATAGCTGTATGAGACCACTGTACTGTATCTATAGCTGTATGAGACCACTGCACTGTATCTATAGCTGTATGAGACCACTGCACTGTATCTATAGCTGTATGAGACCACTGCACTGTATCTATAGCTGTATGAGACCACTGCACTGTATCTATAGCTGTATGAGACCACTGCACTGTATCTATAGCTGTATGAGACCACTGTACTGTATCTATAGTTGTATGAGACCACTCTACTGTATCTATAGTTGTATGAGACCACTGTACTGTATCTATAGCTGTATGAGACCACAATCAAACATTCTCCATTGAGAAGTATTACTTTAAAATACAACACAAAAGCATCACTGTCTCTCACTGTTTTTCTGCCCAGACTCACCACTATACCACTGTTTCTCAGCCTCAGGCCCGGGGACCACTAGCGGTCCAAATGGACCCTTAGCGGTCAGTAACTCTCAGAGATACGGGTCCATTTGGTTTTTCCATTTGTAGGCTACACTCTGAAGAGTTAAATAAGCACTGAGGATATTTACTGTGTACATTGGGGGTTCAAATATAGTTTAGATCAGTGATTCTCAACCTTTTTCATTCCAAGGACGCCCAGTTTGAATATGCATCAGGCCACGGACCCCCATTTCATACAATTTATTTAGTTGTTGTTGTTTTTTCATCTCTGGGACTGCAATCTACACTGTAACATCCTCAGTGTTAATTTAACTCTGAAAGTGTCTAAATGGAGCCAAATCCAGTGAGTTACAGACCCCGTGAGGGTCCCTTTGGACACCCGGTGACGCTGAGAACCAGTGAAGCTATACAAACCCAATCTGGGAACCCATTCTGTAAAAAACGAATTTGGCTTAGCGGAATCTGTCTTGAGATCAGTTGTCTCCTCCCCTTTCATTCTGGTTTCCTGTGACAGTGAGAGGGACGTTCTCACTGTAGCGCTTCAAAATATCTCCACCTACAGTGACTTTATAAAAACATGTGTACTCCCCTTGGTGGGTGTGGTCTGCTGCCGGAAACAGGAAGTTGGCAGAGCGATTGACACATGGCTCTGTGTGACTGTATTTGTAGTTATAGGGTATATTAGCAAATTCGAGATAGAAGGAGCAGTTTGGGTGCTGTTGGAAATCTGGGTGCTCTTCCAGGACGAAGGGGCTGAATGGAGGGCGGAGCTTCACGGAGCAGGTGATGGTGAAGTTGGAACCCCTGAGCACCTGCAGCCCCTGCTGCTGGCCCTCAGAAACCCCGTTTATGGAGGGGAAGACACTGAGGATTGGATCACTCAAAGCTGTAACAAAACAGGTGATTGGCTGAGACAGCAGATAGGGTAAACAGAACAGACAATAAGTAGTAAAGTTATCACATAATGTATGGTTTGGGGTTTGGTTCTGTTTGGGTTCTCATCCCCAGAACTCATCCTGGTAGTTCCACTCACAGTAGCTATAGAACATTTATTTAACAAATAATGGTGTTACAAATTACACCACTTAATAAACAAAGGATTTCCTAATTATGTATTTGACTGCTTGTATTAACTGACGAAAAAATAGCTTGTAGCAGTAATAGACCTATAGAAACATATAGAACATTTTGGATGCATCTCGAGATGCATCACGATGCATCGTAGAATCGTATTTTTTATTTTATTTTATTTTACCTTTATTTAATCAGTAAAATCACATTGAGACCATTCTCTTTTACGAGTGTGCACTCGAATCAAATCGTTAAAAAGTGAATATTAATAGCTGATCTACAAGGTCACAACACGTTGCCAGCTGAGCTTGTAGATCTGCTATTTTCAAAAAATCTATTAATTTGAACTATTGTATGGAGGTCCCTGGCACAAAATATTTTCAGACGGTGTTCCGCGGCCAAATCCATTTTAAGTGTCCTTGACATGGAAATGTCTGAGAAGCATTGACTGCTCTACAGCATGTTTGTATTTATCTCCAGTTAATAACAAAAGCTCCTTTGAATTGAATTGATCAATTTGTAACGTTATGTTTGTAATTATATTTCAAGAACATACTGTACCGTTTGTTAAAGTACAAAATCACAATAATTAGGTTTAGGTTCACCAAATCAATGAATCATTTTTACAGTCAAAGAAGAGCGGTGGTGGTCCTTGTCCTGGTGTCCCCAACATGCCCCAGATAAGTCCGTACTGCCCATGGCGGTAGCGCGGTGGTTCAGGTCTACACTTTTCAACCCACACAGCAAGACGCTGAAGGAAAACAAGAGGTGTGTAGTTTGAAGTATGCAATTATAACAATAACAACATCAACAATAATAATAATTATAATAATACTACATTTGAAGACAGTTCGTACTTCATATATATATATATATATATATATATATATATATATATATATATATATATATATATATATATATATATATATATATATATATATATATATGAAGTACTACAATTCCCCTGACTTGGAATTGTAGACATTACATTTAGTTTGACTCATTTCCACAGATAAGCATTGTGAAAATAGCCGAATTACAAGCTCACAACGCCTCGCACTGCGAGCTTTTGTTATTAACTGGAGATAAATACAAACATGCTGTAGAGCAGTCAATGAGCTGGTAGATCGGCTATTTTCACAATGTTTGCCTCTTTCTTACGTAATATTTGTCAAGTTGGCCAGTATGGTATTAAAAGTCGTTAAATTGTAACTTTTGAAATGTGCAGATACCGTGTATATGTTACAGGTAAATTGGCATTCCAGGTAAATTGGAAAAGAGGCGCTTGTTTTCACCGCCCCCCAGGCAATTCTGTAGAACCAACGCTAGAGGGCAATGAATGCACACTGAATCCACACTGAATCCGCACGCATGCACATGCGTGTGTGCGTGTGCATGTGTGCGCATGCACACATGCACACTCATTTGTGCGCACGCGTGTGTGCATGTGCACACATGCACACGCACACATGTGTGTCGTCGTGGACACTGGATAGTAACCATAGACTGTATGATAGTAACCCATAAAAAGATCTATTCTCCCCCTATTGGGTTACAACTCGGACGGCGCTGATTCGACTCAGCAGACCTTCGGCCGGTCGGCGCGGGCACTCGCGCCTGGAGGCGCCTCCTCGGCCTCAAGCTCTGCTGAGTCGGCGCGCCTCCGTCATGGACAATAACTATTATCACGTGCGGTCCACGTCGCATCAAAGCCCCGCATCGCGCCTCCTCCTCCTCCTCCTCCTCGCGCCGCCTCGTATCAAAGCCCCGCTTCGCGCCTCCTCCTCCTCCTCCTCGCGCCGCCTCGTATCAAAGCCCCGCATCGCGCCTCCTCCTCCCCCTCCTCCTCGCGAGCCTCGCGTCAAAAGCCCTGTCTCGAAAAGCCCCGCATCTCAGCCCCGGCCCACGCCTAAAAACAAGCGCTCCCCTTCCAATTTACCTGGAATGCCAATTTACCTGTGACATATACACTATACTGTATGTTGTTTTGTTTAGTGAGAAAACAATGTTGCACATTAAAGGAGAGATCCGGACATTTTAAGTGTTATCTTTGATGTGTCGTTAGTCACTCACTTACGTAGAAAGTGGCGTTGAGTTTTTCCAGCGATTCCCCTGTCGTCATTTTTTCGACCCCCTCCGTTGGCATAATGGGAGCGCGTGCATGAGTGAAATTCGTCTATTATAACCGATGCAAAGTTATTTTTTTCTCTACTACTGCTCATTGTAGAGTCTCATGATACTCAAACATGCACTGAAAGTCCATGAGAAGCTAACGCTAATGCCGAATGAGCTAACACTGGTTGCTTGTTTCTCTACCTGGCACCACCAAGTTGCCAGGTTCTGGGAGAGAAACAAGCAAGTGACTAACGACACATCAAAGATAACACTTAAAATGTCCGGATCTCTCCTTTAAGCTGATCATCTGGGGACCCCCCAAAATAATTTGGGGACTCGCCTGGGGGTCCCGACCCACAGGTTGGGAACCGCTGTTATAGGCAACCACGTATTGTTCTTGTTCCTTTCTTTATTATACACAGCTTAATAAAGAACGTCGTAAATGCAGGCAGATACTGTAGCTACATTAGATAGATACATTTGAAGATTTGTTTTACCGCTCCCTCGTGTCTTCTGCGAACACAGTCGATGTAAGGATGGTCGGTGTGTGAATTCGGGCTACAGACAACACATCGAACCTGGATCTGACAGACAGACAGGATAAAACACAGACAGGTTGGAATATATTCATTTTAGAGCAAGGTTTCTCAAAGTGGGTGCCGTGACATCAGAAATACTTCCTATGTTAAAATTGGCTAATTGGTGGCTGGGGCCGCTGGCGTAGCGGTCCAGGCACCTATAGGCTACAATGTATAGCCTGACAGCGCATCGTGGGTTTGATTCCCGATCCCGATGGCCTTTGCTGCATGTCAGTTGCGTCAGTTCAGCAAAAGCTAAGGTATGGCATGGTTAGGGTTGCCAACTCCCAGAGATTCAAATAAGGGATACCTATCCTGGGCGTGCAGCAAAGCTGCGTGGCCGAAATTCTTT
This sequence comes from Gymnoscopelus braueri, assembly GCF_963280865.1. NCBI lineage: Eukaryota > Metazoa > Chordata > Actinopteri > Myctophiformes > Myctophidae > Gymnoscopelus > Gymnoscopelus braueri. Next base: position 4,900,170 of record NC_137609.1, read on the forward strand.
TTAGGGGTCAAACCCTGCATTTCGGGGGTTTTGCAGGGTTTGACCCCCAAAAAGAATTTCGACTCCCCATCTCTCTCTTCCCATATCCTGTCAGCCTACTGTCCTATTTATAATAAAGGCATAAAAAAAAAGGCTATTTGGTATGCCAGTCACTATGACTCGGATCGGAGTAGACGTAGGCCAAACCATGTTCAGTGGTTCTCAGGTCTGTAACTCTGAGAGTGTACAAATTATTTATTGTTATAGCAGGGTAGTAGCACAGCCTAGTGCAGTGAATTGGCCCTTTATGTTATTAATGCATAACCTGTCATTGTATTTGTATTTCACAAACCCTTATGAATGGACACTCAGGGCGTTGTCTGTATGGTGCCTTCTTTATGCAGATTGTTTCCCTCAAAAGCACATCTATTTTCAGATTAGGAGAGAACTACAAGAGAACAAGAAATCAATCAAACATAAACGACACATTTTATCATGTGGTTTTCATTTTTTCTCTCTTCTCAAACCGCTGTGAGATGGAACATGAAGTAAATGACAGTGCTATCCGTGTTCTATATTTATGTATATAAGGCCTAATAATAGATATGAACCAGGTTTTTAATATATGAGACCATCACAACTACACTGTCATTTAATTGCATACTAAACATTTCGTTTCTGATGTATAACAGTTGAACCACTCCACAGCTTTACGTTAGCAGCATTGTAACATTATATATAATATACAGTTGTGATCAAAAGTTTACATACATTTGTAAAGAACAAGTATGTCATGGCAGTTTTGACTTATATACATACAGCATTGCTGTATGTATATTTTGACCCTGCAGATTTGGTCACCTTTTCAGAAACTCCTAAATAAATTAATGAAAATGAAAGAAGTTTTGTGTTTTTTTTGCGTGACAAAGAAGTGTTTGCTCTAATCAACCTATCACAGAAAAACAAGAGTTGTAGAAATGATTGGACAGTCAAAACTGCCATGACATACGTGTTGTTGTTCTTTTACAAATGTATGTAAACTTGTGTTCACAACTGTATAATAACATTATAACATTATAATATATAATATATAATAACAGCTCTGATCAGTTTCAAAACACCCTCATTGTAGCTACATCCATGAAAACAATGCATGAAGAATACTATACTGATTCAAGACACTTCAATACAACGATATAGGATACATGCAACAACGTTACCTGTTCTTTGCCGTCGATGGCTTCGAAATTCAGATGGCGGAATTTAAGTCTTTGATTTGCTTTAATAATGGCCATATCCACATACTTCTTCACGCCCTCATCCAGCCAGTATTGCTGTGCTGTCGCCAGGCAGAGCACAGCCGTCAGGAACAAGGAGGACACAGTAAGTCCCCTCATCTTCTCCAACACGTAGACCTTGAAGAAGAGGAAGAATACAGAGTGTTGTGTATAGTGTAGCTGGTCTTAATATATCGTGGTGCCGACGGTCAGACTTTGGAACCAAAGGAACAAAGAGCTGCAGACGTTGCTGTGATTTCTCTGTCTGCTGGACTTCAGCCAGATGATTCAATGGGTGCTGAGTGGTCCAGAAGCATCTTGTGACAGTTAAGACTCATTGATTGATTCATCATTACTGACAGTGGTGTAAAAAGCACTCAAATGTTTTACTTAAGTAAAAGTATAAATACTGCAATGTAGGAATACTCTGTTTCAAGTAAAAGTCCGGAATTCAAAATGGACTTGAGTAAAAGTACAAAAGTATTGGTATCAAAATATACTTAAAGTACAAAAGTAAAAGTACTCGTTATGCAGAATGTCCCATTTCACAAGGTTTGAAATGTATACAAATATTTTGAAGATAGCAGATCTACAAGCTCACAATGCGTCGCATCGAGACGCATTGCGCGGCGATACTCCTTTATTCTTTATTGTTTGATCCGTGGCACCTAGCAAGGAAGTGCTGTGCACCTTTGTGTGCACCTTTGGTAACCTAAAATGCCAGTAATACCAGTTTTTGTGTGTGTGTGTGTGTGTGTGTGTGTGTGTGTGTGTGTGTGTGTGTGTGTGTGTGTGTGTGTGTGTGTGTGTGTGTGTGTGTGTGTGTGTGTGTGTGTGTGTGTGTGTGTGTGTGTGTGTGTGTGTGTGTGGGAAAAAAAAGAGTTATGTGGGAGTCTGTGTTCATTCTCTCATTCCAAAGCTCCCATAAGGACTGGTTCTCTTTGAAGCGGACAAACATGACGGTCGATAAGTTTAGCGTTGAATTCGATGCCGTCAACGATCGGAACGTCTTCACCAATGGAGATCTGATGACGGGGAGAATCATCGCGGTGACCTCGGGTCAGACCAAGGTCCAGTCCATTTCCTTCACAGCGAAGGGTAAAGCGTCTGTTCATTGGACTGAGCATCATGGACAGAACAACACGGTGCATTACAACGACAAGGAGAAGTACTACAAAGTTGAGCACTCCATGCTGGCAGGTAAAATGATTTATTGTAAAAGTGCTGTAAGTGATGTGTTTTTGGTTGAATCAAAAAAGTGTTTAAGTGATAACCACTTGTGCCCGGGTAGCTCAGTTGATAGAGCTCTTGCTCTCGCTAGGTCATGCGCTCGAACATTAGCCAAATCTTTGTGCCACGTTGTGAGCTTGTATATCTGCTATTTTAAGAGATTTGGTGTAGACAGAAAAAAACATTGGTCCAAGTACAGAGAATTATTCAGATATGCTATTGAGTGTTTGTTCAGTAACAGGGGTCTCCCCATCTCTCCAGCTCTTTAATAAACAGAAAATGCATCTTCAATTTCATCCAATCTGGAGAGAGAAACCCATTTAACAGCTTCAGTTTTATAGTGTTCAAATGTTGTTTGCTAATCTTTTGTTTCATCACTTCCAATTTCACTTGTTTATCCTAGATAGCCTGCATGAGGTCTCTCTCTCTCCTGATTGGATAAAAATGTGCATCCCGACCTGAACATGTGTGTTGTGTTTACTAAAGAGCTGGCTTGACTTTGTTTACAGTTGCCCAGGAGATTGGACCAGGGCGCCACGTGTTCCCTTTCACCTTCCAGATCCCTGACAGGTAAATACTGTAGAGCATGAAGGGTTCCCAGACTTTTACAAAATAATCATATTTGAACTGGGGACCCCCAAAATAAACACATTTGAACTGGGGACCCCCAAAATAATCACATTTGAACAGGGACCCCCCCCCCCCACACACACACACACACACACACACACACACACACACACACAGAGTTGAGGCGTTACATTTAGTTTGACTCGGTTCCACAGATACATATTGTGAAGATGCAAGCTCACAACACCTCGCAATGTGAGGAAAAAACCCCGAAATGCATAGACAACTATGCATTATACTGTACCTATAGCACAATACAAACAAAATGGTCTTCATGCATTAGGCTACTATTCATGATTTTATTCAAGGTATGCCATACCTTGCCAGGTTTATGTTGGAATGTGGCTCATGTTGGTCCACATTCCACAAAACTAATTCCCACATTACGGGTCTGTAAGCTAGTATGTAAATGGTGCATTTATATAGCCAGTGGTGTAAAGTAACTAAGTACATTTACTCAAGTACTGTACTTTTGACGTTTTACTTGAGTATTTCTAATTTTCAGTACGTTTACTTTTACTCCGCGACAGTTATTTGAAAACTTTAGTTAGTTACTTTGTAGATTTTGATTATTTTTACAAAACATACATTAACCACTTCAGCCCTATATAGACCAATTATTTGTTTACCAACATTGAGACTGGATGCACAGGTGATTGTTTCACGCAATAATTCTCAACCTGTTGTTTTGGGGTGCACTGGTTTCAGCACACCCCAACTCCCTCTTGTGTGTTGGCGAGACCTGACAGAATGGGTTTCATTGCGCACATACTGGTTGCACGCATACTTCTTATCAGTGTGACGTCGTCTGTTAAGGGGTCTATACATTTTGGCCATTTGAAAATAGCCGATCTACAAGCTCACGATGTGTCGCGATGCGACACGTTGTGAGCTTGTAGATCTGCTATTTTCAAAAGATTTTTATACATTTGAAAACTTGTGAAATGGGACATTCTGCATAATGAGTACTTCTACTTCTGGTACTTTAAGTACATTTTGATACCGTTACTTTTGTTACACAAGTACATTTTGAATTCCGGACTTTTACTTGTAACAGAGTAATTCTACATTGCAGTATTGATACTTTTACTTGACCAAAGTCGATTCTAAAAACGCCTTCTAAATCCTGTCCTATGTTTTCTGAAAAACTTCAAATATTTATTCAAAAATTACCAAAAATGTATGTTTCTATAATCTATACTGTACATAGCGACAACAACCCCAAAAGGGGTTCTCGTATTGAAAGGTATAGTTACAAATAGGGGTTCCCGCCTTAAATGGGTTAAGTCAAACATTTAAGTACATTTTCCACCACTGAGCTCTTCACAGGGTTACTTATACTGACACTGATGCTATTCATCATTCATTCATCAAAGACTCATCCAAGCGACACATGAATCTATGCATGAAAGACCAGCAGGAGACACAAAAAGTCTCCTTTTGTGTCTCCTACCGGAACCGCTGCCTACCGGTCTGCTGGTCATCAAATTATTGGCTTAGGAATGAGATGAAAAATTCAACAATTCAAGTCTCCATGGGGTGACTAATCAATAGAAAAAAATGTCATTTTGGGGGTGAACTATCCCTTTAAGTTCCAAATTGATTATTATTATTTATTATTATTATTATTATATTTATATTTTCAGGAACCACAGTACGGGTGTAAGGACAAAGACATGGTTTTATTTATTTATATATTTAGTTATATTTCAGGCACCACAGTACGGGTGTAAGGACAAAGACAGTGTTTTATTTATTTATTTATTTATTTATGTATTTAGTTATATTTCAGGCACCACAGTACGGGTGTAAGGAGAAAGACATGGTTTTATTTATTTAATATATATTTATTTATATTTCACAGTACAGGTGTAGGGACAAAGACATGGTTTTAGTTATTTATGTATTTATTTATTATTTCAGGATCCACAGTACGGGACAAAGGACAAAGACGTGGTTTTCTTTGCATCTGGAAATGTCTCTATGAACGTGTTCACGGAGAAGATGGGATACATGCAAGGTAACAATGTTTAGATGGGATACATGCAGGGTAACAATGTTTAGATGGGATATATGCAGGGTAACCATGTTTAGATGGGATACATGCACGATAACAATGTTTAGATGGGATACATGCAAGGTAACAATGTTTAGATGGGATACATGCAGGGTAACCATGTTTAGATGGGCTACATGCAGGGTAACAATGTTTAGATGGGATACATGCAAGGTAACAATGTTTAGATGGGATACATGCAGGGTAACAATGTTTAGATGGGATACATGCAGGGTAACCATGTTTAGATGGGATACATGCACGATAACAATGTTTAGATGGGATACATGCAAGGTAACAATGTTTAGATGGGATACATGCAGGGTAACAATGTTTAGATGGGATACATGCAGGATAACAATGTTTAGATGGGATACATGCAGGGTAACAATGTCTGGTGCACAGTTTGAAATGAGGGATTTGTCTTCATGTTTATTTAATGTGTTTGTAATATGCATGTATTACACATCAAAACAACAAGAACACAGGATTAACCTATTGAATTGCCATCAGTAGTGGGAAACCACGCGAAAGTACATTTAGTTTAGTCAAATACTGTACTTAAGTACAATTTTAAGACACTTTAACTTTACTTCAGTATGTACATTTTTCAATACTTTATACTAATACTCCATAAAGCACCATTCTATACTGCGTCTACTCCAAAAATCTACAAGATTGTTTAGATCTAATATTTTGGGACATTATACATAATGAGTATGGATGTTTGGTACTGTAAGTATATCGTCTCTGTCGAGTGGAAACCTCACATGTCTAACTTACTTACTTTTCAGGATTCAAATAAAGAAATGGCAAAAAGTAGCTATGATCTGCTACTTTTGATACTTTTGTGTGATGCTGTAGTATGATCAAGTAGGGGTGTTCATTTATGGAAAAAAAACAACGATACATTGATGCCAATAATTCCCCCTTCTTCCATCCCTGGAATGTATTGTCATTCTCTCTCTCTCTCTCTCTCTCTCTCTCTCTCTCTCTCTCTCTCTCTCTCTCTCTCTCCATTGACAGGAGAGGCTCTGACCATCACAGCGGAGGTGACCAACAGCTCCAGCCGCGCTGTCAAGCCCAAGTTCGTCCTGTACGAGAAGAAGAGCTTCTTTGGCAACAGCCGCTTCGGCCGCAAGAGGAAAGTGGAGACCAACGACATCCTGAAGGACAAAGACGACGCCGTTGAGTCCTCCAGCAGGAGAACTGTGTCCAAGACCATCTGCATCCCACAGGAGCTGCCCCTCACCATCCTCAACTGCTCCGTCCTCAAGCACGAGTACAGGCTGAAGGTACCTGTCTGTCTGTCTGTCTGTCTGTCTGTCTGTCTGTCTGTTGGATCTTGAATTAGAGATCTACATGGCCTTGGGTTGGGTTTTGACACGCACACACGCACGCACGCACGCACGCACGCACGCACGCACGCACACACACACTTTAACCATTTATGTCCACACAAAGGAGAGCATACAAGGACACAAATATTAGAGGTGCAATAAGGTTACGTTCACTAAATCATGGCATATGTCTTGGCATGTGTGTGTGTGTGTGTGTGTGTGTGTGTGTGTGTGTGTGTGTGTGTGTGTGTGTGTGTGTGTGCGCGTGCGGGTGTGCGCGCGTGCGTGTGGTGGCGCGTGCGTGCTTGTTTTGCAATCACTTTTTGTCTCAACGAATGATCCAGACATTTATTCTTCTTTGATTTAAATTCAAATTATTGAATCAAGGTTCACTATATACATTTCGCTGCAGGTTGTCCTGGATGTAGCGCTCACCAAGGATCCTGTGATCAAACTGCCCATCGTTGTCCTCCCCAATCTGGACGGCTTGTCTTCTCCAAAGGCTTTGGAAGCATACAAGACCAACAGCAAATGTTCTGATCACCGTTTTTAAACTCTGTATTTGAATCTGTATTCATACTGTAGTGTGTACACGTACTATTCTATGTATGTTGCTTAAATGCAGGTCTAAAAAAAAGAGTTTGACGTTAATGTGATGGAGTTTTAATTTTAGGTTACCTCTATTCAATTTCACTATTCTGCCCTGTTCTGTTCCTATTATATTGAAATATAATCCACAAGTGCATGGAGTAAAAGTATAATTTTGGCTTTGTACTTGGTCTGCTCTTTTTTCCCCTCTACACCACAGCTCTTTGCCGAAAATATGCGACACGTTGTGAGCTTGTAGATCGGCTATTTGCGGCAAATGTTCCCCACATAATTTGTATTCAAGTGGTTAAAAAACAGGTTCCTATCACACTAAGAAATTGGTGGCCCCCTGTAGTAACTTTGGGAACTCCCTAGGGGTCGTGGACCTCCTGTTGAAGACCCATGATCTAGTTTAAAGTGGCCTCCATATATTGACATCCACCCACCGTCCACAGAGATCACCGTATATGGGCATGTTACGTTTGTGACGACCTCCGGTCCACCCACAGTCAGCCGTTGATGCTCTGACCACTGTCCAATCACAGCGCTTCTCTATGTGTGACGTAACCTTTGCGTGAGAGAGTGAAGCCTTTATAAGCATGTCTAAACAGTGAATTGGCATCCTTTATTGCAGGCAAGCGAGTCTCTATCCTTTCATTTGACTATCTGTTTCTCATTCGTTGATCGACATCTTCACGATGGCAGCTCCGCATAAAGTGTGCATCATCGGCTCTGGTAACTGGGGCTCCGCCGTCGCCAAGATAGTGGGCGCCAACGCAGCTCGGAATCCAAAGTTTGACGGCACAGTGAAAATGTGGGTGTTCGAGGAGACAATAGACGGCCGTAAGCTGACGGAAATAATCAACGCCGACCACGAAAACGTCAAGTACCTTCCCGGACACAAGCTGCCGTCCAACGTGGTGGCCGTCCCGGACGTGGTGGAGGCGTCCCGCGACGCAGACATCCTGCTGTTTGTGATTCCCCACCAGTTCGTCGGCAGGGTGTGCGGCAGCATGAAGGGGAACGTCAAGGCGGACGCGCTGGGCATGTCCTTCATCAAGGGCGTGGACGAGGGGCCCGACGGTCTGAAGCTCATCTCTGACGTCATCCAGGACGCGCTGGGCATCACCATGAGCGTGCTCATGGGAGCCAACATCGCCAACGAGGTGGCGGACGAGAAGTTCTGCGAGTCGACCATCGGGTGCAAGGATAAGGATCACGGCGCCCTGCTGAAAGAACTCATGCAGACCGACAACTTCCGCATCACGGTGGTGGAGGAATATTACGTGGTGGAAATCTGCGGAGCTCTCAAGAACATCGTGGCGGTGGGCGCGGGTTTCTGTGACGGCCTGGGCTTCGGGGACAACACCAAGGCCGCGGTGATCAGGCTGGGGCTCATGGAGATGATCGCCTTCGCCCGCATGTTCTGCACCGCCGGACCCGTCTCCTCCGACACCTTCCTGGAGAGCTGCGGCGTGGCCGACCTCATCACCACCTGCTACGGCGGGCGCAACCGCAGAGTGGCCGAAGCCTTTGCTAAGACGGGCAAGTCCGTCGAGGAGCTGGAGAGCGAGATGCTGAACGGTCAGAAGCTACAGGGACCGGCGACCGCCGCCGAGGTTCACAGGATCCTGGAGGACAAAAAGCTCACCGACAAGTTCCCGCTGTTCAATGCCGTGTATCAGATCTGCTTCCAGAACCTTCCAGTCTCTGAGTTCATCAGCTGTTTGCAGAACCACCCAGAACACATGTAATGATAGACTGACAACCTTCCGAGCCGTCCGAGTTATGTAACGATAGACACATAATCGTAAATCATGTTTTGGGGTGAGCGAACACCTACTGAGCCCCGTCGGTGGTCAGTATCTCTAGACCAATCAATAGTCTGATTAAACATGATAATGTCCCATTCAGTGCATTGACAGCATCCGAAGCCGGTGATAAAAGAGGCTTTAACTCTCCGAGCTGCTCCAGTGTCTTCTCTACAGTTAGCTTGCCTCGGTTGGCTGAGGCACGCCAGTATAGACTCCCATTCTAAACAAAAGATGTACTCATGATGATCTCAGGCTCCACATGGGAACGGCACGGCTCCAATGATGCATCTCAGACTTCTTGGCCAGCCTGTGACATCAGTCATCTATCTATTGTGTCAGTCATCTTTGATATATTTATGATGAATCTGACTCCAGATTTGGACGACCCATTCGGAAATATTCGGAAATATTAAGAAAAATAAAGCAAAAATAACCAAGCCAAGCCATAAAAACATGGTACAAGTAAAAATATATTCAATGTAGTCAAGACAACATGAAGGAGTGTTAAAAGACATTTTATGAAAATGAGTTTAAAAAAAGAGGACATTGGGGTACCTTGATCGATTCCCAATTTAAAGGTGCTTTAAGTGTTATGTTTTGGTTAAAAAAAAGAAAGAGAAAATAAACTTTTATCCTGAGTTTTCTCTCCTGGTCTCATGAAACTTTAAAGAGCTGGAGCGATGGGGAAGCCCCTGTTACAAAACTCATATCACATCACCTTCAAGAGGGCAAACTGGTGTCATTTGAGACAGTTGATAATGATACGTGACATCAGTGATGTAAATTAACTAAGTACATTTACTCAAGTACTGTACTTAAGTACAATGTTGAGGTATTTTTGAGCGGTGTAGCTGCTCCTATAAGTGGGGTTGGGACCCATGACCCATCCGTCGTGAAAATTTGTCTTTCGCTGTACTGTGATTGGCTGATAAGTATGCAGACCCTTTGCTCAGTACTGTGATTGGATAGCGAGACGCATGATGAAATTCATAACCTATAAATAGCACCACGCACTTCAAAAAAAATTACTTTTTTTTAAAGTGAGCTTCCATCACTGTGATGACCACTGTTCTAAATAACACCGCTCACTTCACACTGGGTGTGATTTTTACTTTATTGGAGTATTTCCTGTTTTCAGTACTTTTACTTCTATTCCACTACATCTCAGAGGCACTTTTACTCCGCTGCAATTATTTGAAAACTTTATAGTTAAGCTAGTTCCTTTTAGATTATTATCTCTCATAGGAATGGCTCATAGGAATAGACTATGTGACAACCAGGAATAGTTTGGTGACCACAGGAGAGACTGTTGACAGCCGGAATGTAGACGGCATCCCGGGAGCAGTATGGGTTAGCGCCCCAGGCTGTGTCTTCCGTGAGGAAGAAGCCCAACAAACCCACGAGGCCTTTAGGAGGGCCATTCAAGCAATCCGCAAGTGGAGCCTGCAGTACCACCACGGCCCAAGGAACCATCACCCCAGAAGGAAATGTTTGGATCGGGGCGGTGCACCGGATCTGGCGCAGCGCTCAGGTCCTGGACCTGGTGAGACGAAGGAGGAGCCCGGCCAGGAGACAACCCACAGAGCCTAGTCCCTCCACGTGCCAGAGCCTCCCCGAGTCCCGGCAGAGTACTTCCGGAGAAGCGGACTGAGTGGCCCTGTCTTTCCCTATAGGACTGACCGTGGGTAGCTACTGGGACGTAAGTCGGGGCTTGATCAACCCTGGCTGGGTCACCTGGGCAAGGGTGTATGTTGTATGTTGCGAGACCCGAAACACCCGATGACCCCAGGCTACAACACTGATGATACGTCCCAGTTGCATCCATGTGATGTTTTCTTTATCTCAAAACAAACCACTTCAGCCCTATACTTTAGCCCAGGGGTGGGCAACTTTGTAAATGGTGAGGGCCACTAAATTTCCACACTCACTCTGGGGGGCCGCATTGAGTGACGGTGTGGGCCGCATGCGGCGCGCGGGCCGCCAGTTGCCCATCCCTGCTTTAGCCCATTTGAAAATAGCAGATCTACAAACTCACACCACGATGCTATGCATTGTGAGTTGTAAGATACATGATGTGATGGTGGCTCCCCCTGCTGGGGCAAGCTGACTCCGTATCTATAATCACCCATGTAGGGTCTATTGATACAGTACCTGCTGTGCTGCTATGTGGACCCCTACCGATGTGTTACCACTGTTGCACCTTATGTTGAACCTCATGTACATACCAGCGTTGATTTTGTCCACTACCTTTTTTCACTGATGAATTAATGCTTAATCAATGCTTAATTAATGCTTAAATAATGTATTAAAGGTAGGGTAAGTGATATTTTTGGGTTAAAACAAAAAGTATTTTGTTAAAAGGTTAAAGCACTATATTCTGATAGTAATCATTGCTGTAGAGTGTTTGTTCAGTAACAGGAGTCTCCTTGTCTCTCCAGCTCTTTAATAAACAGAAAATAAATTTTCCGGTAGGTGTCAAAATCTCAGCCAATCAGGAGAAAGTACCCATTTTTAAGCTTCATTTTTATAGTGTTCCAGTTCCAATTTTTCCTGCTCATTTCTTAGTGTCATCACTTCCAATTTCACTTGTTTAATCTATATCCTGATTGAGTTCTCTATCCTGATTGGATAAAATTGGAAATGAAACTGAAACTGAAACTGAAACGAAAATGCATTTTCTGTTTTATAAAGAGCTGGAGAGACAAGGAGACTCCTTTTACTGAACAAACACTCTATAGCAATGAGTACTATCAGAATATAGAGCTAATTAACACTTATTTTAACCAAAGAAGATCACTTACCCTACCTTTAAGTAATCATACATTAAGCGTGAATTACGGTACCTTATGAGCAAGTGTTACAATGATAATAATATAAGGACACATTCAAGTATCTGACAATGTATAAAAGTCACCATACCAACTTTGATGAGGCAGTCTTGTGTTGTTGTTTTTTCATTTCCTGAAAAGTTAATACTTTGGACATTTGCCCGACAGCAGAGATATACTGTATGTAGATGTCGTTGATTATATGCTCTCCCTCTCCCTGCCCCCTCCATCCTTTTTCTCCTTCTCCCTTTCTGAAAACAACTAAAATTATGGTTCTTATGCAAAAATGTATTTCACCCACTTCTTTACACCTGTAAACTTTGTGATGTGACAATAAAGCTGATTCTAAAATAAACGCTTCTTTAATAATCCATATATTTTAATATTCTGTGATATACTGTACATGGTTATATAATGTGTGTTGTTTTTCTTAAATACTGAATGTGCATAAATAGTATGGGGAAAAACACATCGTTATTGGTTTTCTAGATGTATTATAAAGTCTTAAAAAACTATCAGTAAAACATGCAATAGACAGACAACAGTGCTTTTGAATTATGTGTTTATTGACCGGATGAATATGAGCATTATTGGAGCTCTTTAGTAATGGTACCAGTAGCAGTGTTACATATAATAGGCCAGAACATGCACTGGACCTTATAAAGTAATGTTACCAGTAGCAGTGTTACCTAGAATTGACCAGAACATCACTGGACCTTATAAAGTAATGGTACCAGTAGCAGTGTTACATAGAATAGACCAGAACACCACTGAATGTGTTGTGGTTGGTGCCTGAGTAATCATTGAGCACGTACCCACCACGTAAACCCATGTAAACTCTGTCTCTTGCCACCAGCTCTACCACAATTCCATTAGCTATGTATTCACCGAATCCACGTTCATTGTATGCAGAGTTAAAAATGAGCTGCTGTCCATTTTTATACATGCTTATTCCCACCTCCTTCTTTCCTATCAGGTGACTTGCAGTAAATCTGAATTGATAGACTCCTTTCACTGGTGCGGTGAAGACACCTATGAGAGAACACGCACACGCACACACACGCGCACGCGCACGCACACGCACACGCACACGCACACGCACACACACACACACACACACACAATGCATACGACTGTGTGAATAAACCATCATCATATTGTGCAAAAGAAGACAGTGGTTTCAACCAAAATGTAATTCTATCATCATGTTGACACTTTTAAAACACAGTTAAGACACTGTTAACTACAATTATTAACGGCCACGTTTTTTTTTACAAGTCGACAACATGTCACATTGCAACGCGTTGTGAGTTCGAAGATTGTCAAATTGTTCCATTTTCTTTTATAAATATATTTTTGTTAATGTTTGAAAATGTTTGTCTATAATATTGACGTGCCCAATGATGACATAAAAGTTCCCTCATCCCATCCTGACTATTGATTTCAATAAGAAACACACCGTTGAATATGTATTTACATTACTGTATTTTTTTTAATAATGTTTGTTTTGGTTTCTTTGATACTCTTCCTGGGGTCCACACACAACAATATACAAACGTAATAAATGAATATATAATACATATACAAAAATATAAATACATAGTAAATGTAGCTATTAAAACAATTAAAAAGTGTGAGTGAGCACCACATCTATTCTACATAACACCTATGTACATGTGCTCAAATCATCCTAAACAATACGGTTGTGATGCATTACCAGTGAGTTTGAACTTGTTTTGTGGCCTTATTTGTGTCTGTTTGTACTTCGGAGCTGCACAGCTGGACACACAGCTGGACAGTTAGTCAAGATGAAATAGAACCAGTGTCTGGAGAACCTGGACACACATCTCCTGATAAAGCACCTTCCCAGTATTACTGATGTTTTAAGTATGTCTAACATAATAAGTTGTGTAGTTCGCGAGAGCTAATAGATTCTGTAGAGTTCATTGACATGACTTAATCACCACCACCTACCTGTAGATGAACTGTATGCATTGCCGATGTTAGAGTGGACGGTGGTGTAGACCACAGCGGCAGTGGAAGCAAATGGTCCTACTGTCCTACCCAAACCAGCAGAGAAGGCCACCTTTGGTTTATCTGTCAACACAGGAGGCATTATCAACTTTATCATACATTTCAGGACTTTTAGTTTTTGTTTTACAGTAGGCCTATATGCACATCTGGGGGATATGTTTAACAACATCAGTATTCATTTTTTAGAACATGGGTTCCCAAACTTTTCAGCTTGCGACCCCAAAATAATGCGGCCATTGACTCGCGACCCCACCCAACCCTGGAAGTAATTTATGCACATAAACGTAATACTTGTAATGTATTAAGCCTAGGACTTTTGACTGTAGGCCTACTACTTGTACTGTTAATAATCTTGTTTATATAGAATTCAATCAATCACATTTACAGTACCTAATGAGATGCGTAAAATGTACTATTTGTAATCATGTTTAGATTGTAGTTCATTCATTCTGTAAAAAATAAATAAATATATATATATGTATTTTTTTTTATGACCCTAAATAATTTTGCGACCCCGTCGTCAGTGTCCCGCGACCCCAAGTGGGGTCGTGACCCCAACTTTGGGAACCCCTGTTTTAGAACATGCTGTGTTTAATGAACATACTTACTCTGTAGTTCCTGCACTTGGTCCTCACTAGCGCTTAGCCTGGTCTCTACGGTGGACAGCTGAGCGAGGTGGGCTGGAAATTGTCAATATATTTAGTCTTAGTTTTAGTCATCATAGCTTAGTTTTTATTTAGTTTTTGTTTAGTTTTCGTCAGTTTAAAAAGGTAGTCGACCAACATTTTTCGTCATAGTTGTATTCGACAAAATTAACACTGGACCCAACATACTTCTGTTCAAATTACCTTCACTTTCTTCTTTCAAGTCCTCAACATTGTTGTCAGTGACATTGAGTATTGTCTGAAGGACTCCGACTTGGTCTTCACTGGCACTTAATTTGGCAGCCATTTCTGAAAAATATCGCAGAGAAATTACATGTTAAAGGCCCACACACGGGGCAATATGTTTTTGTTGCCTACCTATGAAAATCCTGGTGTTTCTTTGCACTCTGCAGTACATCTAATATATTATTATTATCTATATATTTTTTTACCACAAAAATCTGGTTTTGAGATCGCCACTCACTGAAAACCGAAAAGGCATACTATTCAGTCGAGGTGCAACATCACTCACCCAACACCAACCAAAGCCTATCATTAAAGACATAAACACCTGATATGCACGTCTTGTCAGCCTCTGATTGGACAACAGACCAGCGTGGGGCTGCCAGACTAACAGGAAGTAAACAAAGCTACATTGTGCACGTGACACAGTGTTGTTGTATCCGCCTGGCCAGACGGCCGAAGGCCGGAGGCTATATGTTTTATATATGTCCGTCCGCGTGTGTGTTTGTGTTTTCTTTCGTCTGTTTGTCTGTGAACAGCCAATCACCGGCAGCGTTGGACCGATCGGTGTGAGACTTTGCATGCACAGTCCCAGGCGAACAGGGAAGAACCTCTGCCCCAAATGCTTCACATCGGCCTGTTATTATTATAGCGTCACCAGGAGGCAGATCTTTGCATAACACTCAATTACGTGTGTGTGTGTGTGTGTGTGTGTGTGTGTGTGTGTGTGTGTGCGCGCGCGCTGCCTGCCTGCCTGTCTGCCTGCCTGTCACACAGACAGACAGGCTGACAGGAGTGAAAACACAATCCCTTGCCAGATAATAAATGTTGAAGCAGATTTTATCAGTAGTTAGTTTCACATCCAACACAAACTGAATGTATAGCGTTCAGTGAGCTGTGTGTATTTACATTAGACCTGTTGTGTAAACACATCTAATGGATATTATCTCCAAATTGTTATTTTTTGTGAAAAAAGTGTTCTCTTTTGGGGGTCTTTGGCATAGCTTTTCAAATGGGGGTCCGTGGGCTAATAAGTGTCAATTGAAAAAGTTTGAGAACCATGCCTTACGTATGTAGGCGAAAGAGTGCCGGCACACACAAATTCACATACCCCCCCCCCCCCCCTTCACTCACTGACTAGTTAGTAAGTGAGTGGCTCGCTGCCCGATCACACACATTACATAAACCAAAGCAAGGAAATCAGCAGTGGTGGAAAAAGTACTCACATGTTTTACTTTTACTTAAAGGTAGGGTAAGTGATATTTTTGGGTTAAAACAAAAAGTATTTTGTTAAAAGGTTAAAGCACTATATTCTGATAGTAATCATTGCTATAGAGTGTTTTTTCAGTAACAGGAGTCTCCCCGTCTCTCCAGCTCTTTAATAAACAGAAAATAAATTTTCCGGTAGGTGTCAAAATCTCAGCCAATCAGGAGAAAGTACCCATTTTTAAGCTTCATTTTTATATTGTTCCAGTTCCCATTTTGCCTGCTCATTTCTTAGTGTCATCACTTCCAATTTCACTTGTTTAATCTATATCCTGATTGAGTTCTCTATCCTGATTGGATAAAATTGGAAATGAAACTGAAACTGAAACGAAAATGCATTTTCTGTTTTATAAAGAGCTGGAGAGACAAGGAGACCCCTTTTACTGAACAAACACTCTATAGCAATGAGTACTATCAGAATATAGAGCTATTTAACACTTATTTTAACCAAAGAAAATCACTTACCCTACCTTTAAGTATCAATACTGCAATATAGAAATACTCTACTATAAGTAAAAGTCCGGAATTCAAAATGTAAAAGTAGAAAAGTATTGGCATCAAAATGTACTTTAAGCACCAAAAGTAAAAGTACTCATTAGGCAGAAATTATGTCCCATTGCAAGTTTTCAAATGTATACTCATCTTTTTAAAATAGCTGATCTACAATCTCACAATGCATCGCGACGCATTGTGAGCTTGTAGATCGGCTATTTTCAAATGGCCGAATTGTATACAGGGCAGAAGTGGTTCATGTATGTTTTGTAATAATAATCAAACTCTACAAAGTAACTAGTAACTAAAGTTTTCAAATAATTGTAGTGGAGTGAAAGTACAATATTTGCCTCTGAGATGTACTGAAGTAAAAGAAAAAGTATTGGAAATTGGAAATACTCAAGCAAAGTAAAATACCTCAAAATCTTACTTAAGTACAGCACTTAAGTACTTTGTTACTTTCCACCACTGACAATACCTTCCATCTCATGTTTGGTGGTGGTCAGCTCTGCCCGAAGCTCAGCCACTAAGTTCCTCTGCTCCTGGGCTTCTTCCTCGCTGGCTGCCACCCTGGCCTCCATGTCCCCCAGCCTGTTTGATTGATTGAATATTTTATTAGGCAAACAATGTAAAACAGCACAATTACATTTATAATACTTTGTCTAAAAGGTCCGTCCAAAAAAGTCCTTGCGGTCTTGTTTCCATTGAGGTCCTTGGTATTCAATTCATAGTCATATATAGTAGCAACCAAACAGTTCAAATATCAACACAAAAATAAAGAACAAATAATAATAAATAAAATGTACAAACAAAAAAAAAATGCAGGAAAAAAAGGGGGGTCGTCTGTCTAACGGGAAAATGGTACTACCTCCTCTTTTGGCCTCCAGAAAGGTGCATTTTTAGGGCTGTTTTAAATGAGGATGGGGTTAGACTTTTCCAAACCTGGGTGGCAGTGCTGTAGAAGGAGAATTTGCCCATGTTTGTTTTATGGGTGGGTGGTACCAGATCGTTGTTAACGCTCCCTCCTGAGCTTTTTGCGTCACTAACCTGTCTCTCTGTGCCTCCACGGTGTCTTCCAGGCCGTGCACCATGTCTCTCTGTGCCTCCACGGTGTCTTCCAGGCCGTGCACCATGTCTCTCACAAACTTCAGCTCGGCCCAGATCTCTGGCGGCTCGAACTTGCTCGCTCCGTCGCTGACCGATCCGCCGCTACCGCTCTCTCCCCGAGCCCCGTCGCCCTCAGACACGCAGAGCAGTAAAACGAGCAAAGCCCAACCTGCACCCTTCATTCTGACACAGAGTCACTAGAGAAGTCACGCAGTCAGCTTTTATAATCACCCTCCTCTATTAGACTAACATTGGAACACGTGGAAAGTTCATGGATAAGCTGGACAGCAGAGGTGTTAAGTAAATAAGTGCATTTACTCAAGTACAATTTTGAGGTATCTTATTATTTCCAATTTTCAATACTTTTACCTCTACTCCACTGCATCTCAGAGGCAAATGTTATACTTTTATAACACTACAATTACACTACTCCACTACAATTATTTGAAAACGTACTAGTTACTAGTTACTTTTTAGATTTGGATTATTATTGCAAAACGTACATTACCCACTTCAACCCTACAGCATATAGACTTTGGAAATAGTCTATATACTTTGAAAATAGCCGATCTACAAGTTCACAACGCGTCGCATTGCGACGCGTTGTGAGCTTGTAGATTTGCTATTTTCAAATGATGTTATACATTTAGAAAACATGAAATGAAAGATTTCTGCATAATGAGTACTTTTACTTTTGGTTCTTTAAGTATATTTTGATGGAATACTTTTGTACTTTAACTCGTAAATTCTGAATACCGGACTTGTAGGCCTACTTGTAACAGATTTCTGCATTGCAGTATTGATACTTTTATTTAAGTAAAAAGTGTGAGTACTTTTTCCTGGATAGTAAATAAAGTCAAGGACCGGCTTGAGAGATCCAACATGTGGCACACGATAAGAGTTGGCAAGGTTGTATATCCTGGCTCTGAAAAGAGCGGCTGTGAATATAAGTAATGTAATCAGCTGCTGTTATTAAACGCAAATGTAGAAGTGTTGTTTTCTGGTGTGGTGTGGTGTGGTGTGGTGTGGTGTGGTGTAAAGTAACTAAGTACATTTACTCAAGTACTGTACTTATGTACACTTTTGAGGAATTTTGACTTTACAGGAGTATTTCCCATTTTCAATACTTTTACTCCACTACTTCTCAGAGGCAAATATTGTACTTTTACTCCACACATTTATTTGACAGCTTTAGCTACTAGTTACTTTGCAGATTTAGATTATTATCACAAAACATACATTAACCCCTTCAGCCCTACACAGTATATATTTTGGCAATTTGAAAATAGCAGATCTACAAGCTCACATGTGTCGCGATGCAACGCATTGTGAGCTTGTAGATCTGCTATTTTCAAAAGATTTGTATACATTATGTATACAAATGTATACATGTGAAATGGGACATTCTGCACAATGAGTACTTTTACCTTTGGTAATTTAAGTATATTTTGATGCCAATACTTTTGTACTTTTACTCAAGTACATTTTTATTACCGGACTCTTACTTGTAACAGAGTATTTCTGCACTGCAGTATTGATACTTTTACTTTTACTTTACGTAAGTTTTTTACTTTTTCCACCACCGGTGGTGTGCCTCAATGAGTTTAGAGCATTGGGATGTTCAGATAAAGAAAATGATCTCTTAAAAATAAATAGACATTTCTTCGATAGACACACATATACATCACACATGTTTTCTGTTGGTGCACATTGTCCCTGTCTAAAGGTGTTTGTGTCAAGGCCAGGATTTAAAGGTTCTATGACTTTCATTTTCTCTTTTTTAATTTTTTATGTTTTTTGGGAGGTTTTGTGACCTCAATTGACCCCAAAAAACTGAACTTTGAACATTCAGTGGAACATTCTGGGGTTTTCTGAATAATTAGGCTGAAAAGTAATCTGTGATTGGCCCCTTGACTTAGATGTCACAGTCGATAAATCCCGCCCCCTCTCCTCTCCGCCCCTCCCCTCCCCTATCAATTCCTTTGGGGGGCGGAGCAGAGGCGATGATTGAGAGTCAAAATCCCTCAACAGCGACACCCGCAGGCAAAGATAATTTTTTTCACTGCAGTTGAAAAGGCTTTAGAAATCAGAGAGAAAAAATCCTGCCATGGATCACTGGAGTGGATTTTTCAGTTAAAACTTGTAATACACGTTTGAAGGACCATGATAAATACTTTTAATTTGTTGTAAGACTGAATGTCATGAAACCTTTAAACTCTCCACTGATCTAAGAAAAAAGTAAAAAGCGTACTTTATTGTTCTTTAGGTTTTCACTACATGTTACTGAGAGTGTCAGTCGGTCAGTGTTAGATCATTCAGGATCATTTCAAACTTTTCCGTATGTATCCATTCGTGTATATCCTTTGTGATCCAGATGTCAACATCTGCATGTCCCTTCTACTGTATGTCCCTTCTATGACGAAAGGGGGACAGACTTTTTTGGCTGGGGCCGGGGGACAAAGTCACATAGCATGTATGGAGAAAACAGATACAAAGCCTCATGTAAGCCCGACCCCTTGGGTCTGGCAAAAAACAGTTTTAGTATCTCTGCGTTACGTGAGTATTTGTATTTGCAGTGAGCAGCCTCGGCTGAATCAACTAATTAGCTCAGAGTTGATGCTCCGACTCACTGTCCAATCACAGCGCTTTTTTCTGTGTGACGTAGGCATTTACGCAAGAGGGTGAGCCTTCATAAGCGTTTCTGAGCTGGAAATGGAATCATCAATCAAAGTGTTCTTGCCTTGATTTGTAATGATGAGTGATCCACACTCCATCATACGCCAGGTTCTCTACGACCTCACTGCATCACCTGGGACCGGTGAGCTGTCGGTCTTCAAGGGGGAGGCCATCACGATCACAAATCAGAACGTTAGAGATGGTTGGATAGAGGTACGGAATTCCCAAGGGGAAGTTGGCCTAGTGCCAGATAGTCATCTGGCAGCACCTCTGGGTGGAAATCCATTCTCGGAAGCTGAAAACACAACAGCAGATTCTCCAAGCGTAGAAGTAGAAATTATGGCGTATCAGGACCTGCTAGAACTGTCTTTCATTGAACCCTCCGCCCCGTCGCCTGCACCTGACGCTGACCCAGACCCTACTGCACCTGACGCTGCGCCTGAACCTGGCCTTGCGCTTGCACTCGTACCCGCGGCTGCACCTGCACCTGCACCTGCATTCGGTCTCGCCCCCGCGCCTGCGTTGGTGTGGAACGCTGACACCACCGGTACTTTGCGGTACTTTGCGCAAAATGCTGGTGATAGCAAGTTTGCGCGTTTCTCCAAATCGGGGCTAGAGCGCTACCTCCTGTGTACTATGTTTGGAAAGGTCAAAGAGAAGATATCGATCTATGTGGGAGATTTTGGTCCAATGTGGTCCTACCAAGAGACCACGCTGGACTGTACGGTGTCCAGCCCCAAGAAGAACCCCACACTATACGGGCTGAAGAGCTACAAAGAGTATCTGGTCACACCCAACACCACCAACAGACCCGTCACACACAAGTACAATCACTTTGAGTGGTTGTACAATAGGCTTTTGCACAAATATGGGGCAGTCGTCCCCATTGCTTCCTTACCGGATAAGGCAGTGAAAGGGCGTTCTGAGGTGGAGAGCCATAAGATTCGTGTGGAGCGACTGCAGTCCTGGATGACCAGGATGTGCAAGCACCCGGTCATCTCCACCAGCGACGTGTTCCAGCACTTCCTGATGTTCAAGAACGACTCGCACTGGAAGCTGGGCAAGAGAAAAGCAGAGGAGGACAAGAACGTGGGAATCATGATCTTCTCAACTCTGGAGCCTCAAGGTCCCGATCTGGAGTCCATAGAGATAGAAATGAAGTGCGAGAAGTACATCAGGTTTACCAAAACCATGAGTGAAGGAATCAAGGTGATCATCACGGTGTGCCAGGAGCACTGGAAAAGATGCATAGGACCGTTTGCCAGAGAGTACGATAGAATCGCCCATGCCCTCCAAATCGTCTCAAACGTCTTCGACACCACTGGATTCGGTGGAGAGGCCACCCTGCCTAAGGCCTTGAGAACAACAGTAAACACATACGAAGAGATAGCTCAGCTGGTTGGAGAGCAGCCTAGCCTTCACTACGTCATGGAACTCAACTACGAATATAAGAATTTTCTGGCCTGCATCCCGCAAACCCTTGCAGTCCATAAGACCGCCATAGATAATCTGAGGGAAGGTGACAAGCTGGTGAAGACCGCCAGAATCTCCCCCGAGGAGAGAGTCACACTGTCTCAACGTGTCAGCACCATGTCATACGCACTACAGGCAGAGATCTACCACTTCCATAGCAACCGTTGCTACGACTACAACAAAGTCATGTACCTTTACCTGGGGCAGCAAATTGAATTTTATGAGACGATTGCTGCCAAGCTGAGGAAAGCACAAGCTAGCTTTACTTCGCCGTCTATATGAATACGTTTGAAAAAATAAAAAATAAACTACAGTGATTGATAATCAGAAACGGGCTTGCAAAATCACTTTGCCGGAGGTATTCAGGGTACACAGAGGGCTCTGCATTCTCACATTGTGCAACAGAGTATTTCTACATTGCAGTATTGATACTTTTACTTAAGTAAATAATTTGAGTACTTTTTCCACCATTGTGCACACACACACACACACACACACACACACACACACACACACACACACACACACACACACACACACACACACACACACACACACACACACACACACACAACACACACACACAGGTGAAAACATGATAGAGTTGTGTCTCACATCCTATATTTATTTTACTTGGCAATAACAATTTTCAGGTGAAAATCTGAATATATCAGGTCTGGGCTGAGACCCCAGAGTTTCAATACTGCCCCTGCTCTAAACAGCTCTTGCAAGTTAGCAGCAAACACCAGTTTTTTTTTGTATCTGCACCTTACACGAGTATTTGTATTTTTTTATCCTTATGTTATGACTTTGGCTCCGAGCTCATCATTTCAAAGACAAATATTGTACTTCTGACTCCACCACCTTTCTAGGAAGGGAAAAGGGTACATTACAAATTAACCACTGAAGCCCTATTTCAAATAAATGGCAACGCATTGTGAGCTTGCAGATCTGCTATTTTCCCCATTTTCAAAAACAATGTTTGCTTATAATGACATGCATGCCAGGGGACGCCAGTGTTAAAGTGGCTAAGAATCAGATTTTATATTGCATCAAATCCTTAGCACTTAACTGTAGAGCCGAGTTAGCCTGGGACCAGACGAATCTGCGAGTGCAAAGAAAAATTGCGCTCTGCGATTTGGGTCTGCACTGCTCCATAGACAATCAATTTCCTGCTCGAAGACGAGGGGGACCAATCAGGGCCCAGTATTCGAATATGGGAGACGGTAGTTGGTTGTAGGTCTAACCAATTGCATCGAGGGCCATTGTTTTGATCCCGCCCCTTGGGAAAAAAAACTTCCTCATGGAAGCACCAGACTCATATCCACGCAGTGATATAGTCTGGCTACGCGAGGCTAGAGCCGAGTTACTTAGGTGTATGTGAATCATGTACTCTTTACATGGTTCTGATTCCAGATAGGCCATGCCCCCTCACCCACTGCAAGTGAGCAGCCTCGGTTGAATCAACCTATTAGCTCAGACTTGATGCTCCGACCCACTGTCCAATCACAGCGCTTCTGTCTGTGTGACGTAGGCGTTTACGCAAGAGGGTGGGCCTTCATAAGCGTGTCTGAGCTGAAAATGTAATCATCAATCAAAGTGTTTCTCTTCATGATTTGTAATGATGAGTGATCCACACTCCATCATGCGCCTGGTTCTCTACGACTTCACTGCATCACCTGGGACCGGTGAGCTGTCGGTCGTTGAGGGGGAGGCCATCACGATCACAAATCAGAACGTTGAAGATGGCTGGATAGAGGTACAGAATTCTCAAGGGGAAGTTGGCCTAGTGCCAGATAGTCATCTGGCAGCACCTCTGGGTGGAAATCCATTCTCGGAAGCTGAAAACACAACAGCATATTCTCCAAGTGAAGAAGTGGAAATTCCAGCGTATCCGGACCTGCCAGAACTGTCGGAACTGTCTTTCATTGAACCGTCCGCCCCGTCGCCTGCACCTGACGCTGACACAGACCCTATTGCACCTGACGCTGAACCTGGCCTCGCGCTTGCACTCGTACCCGCGGCTGCACCTGCACTTGCACTCGCACTCGTCCCCGCGCCTGCGTTGGTGTGGAACGCCACCGCCGGGCGCCACTCAGGGCAGAATGCTGCTGATAGCAAGTTCTCGCGTTTCTCCAAATCGGGGCTAGAGCGCTACCTCCTACCCACTGTGTTTGGAAAGGTCAAAGAGAAGATATCGATCTATGTGGGAGATTTTGGTCCAATGTGGGCCTACCAAGAGACCACGCTGGACTGTACGGTTTCCAACCCCAAGAAGGGCAAACTATACGGGCTGAAGAGCTACACCGAGTATCTGGTCACACCCAACACCACAAACAAACCTGTCAAACACAAGTACAATCACTTTGAGTGGTTGTACAATAGGCTTTTGCACAAATATGGGGCAGCCGTCCCCATTGCTTCCTTACCGGACAAGGCAGTGAGAGGGCGTTCTGAGGAGGAAAGCGGTAGGATTCGTTTGGAGCGACTGCAGTCCTGGATGACCAGGATGTGTAAGCACCCGGTCATCTCCACCAGCAACGTGTTCCAGCACTTCCTGATGTTCAAGAACGACTCGGACTGGAAGCTGGGCAAGAGAAAAGCAGAGGAGGACGAGAAGGTGGGAATCATGATCTTCTCAACTTTGGAGCCTCAAGGTCCCGATCTGGAGTCCATAGAGATAGAAATGAAGTGCGAGAAGTACAGCAGGTTTACCAAAACCATGAGTGAAGGAATCAAGGAGATCATCACGGTGTGCCAGGAGCACTGGAAAAGATGCATAGGACCGTTGGCCAAAGAGTACGATAGAATCGCCCACGCCTTCCAAATCATCTCGAACGTCTTCGACACCACTGGATTTGGTGGAGAGGCCACCCTGCCTAAGGCCTTGAGAACAACAGCAAACACATACGAAGAGATAGCTCAGCTGGTTGGAGAGCAGCCTAGCCTTCACTACGTCATGGAACTCAACTACGAATATAAGAATTTTCTGGCCTGCATCCCGCAAACCCTTGCAGTCCATAAGACCGCCATAGACAATCTGAAGGAAGGTGACAAGCTGGTGTCGACCGCCAGAATCTCCCCCGAGGAGAGAGTCACACTGGCTCAACGTGTCAGCACCATGTCATACGCACTACAAGCAGAGATGAACCACTTCCATAGCAACCGTTGCTACGACTACAACAAAGTCATGTACCTTTACCTGGGGCAGCAAATTGAATTTTATGAGACGATTGCTGCCAAGCTGAGGAAAGCACAAGCTAGCTTTACTCCGCCGTCTATATGAATATGTTTGAAAAACAAAGAATAAACTGCATTGATTGATAATAAGAAACAGTCTTGCAAAATCATGCTTTTCCAGAGGTATTCAGGGTAGACAGAGGCTCTGCATTCTCACATTGAGCACTCTAGCAGAGAGTCGCACTCAACTGTGTCTTGACTCAAACACACTGGACATCCCCAGATGCCAAACTGAGAGATAAGAAATCATCAATCCCATGTATGTGAAGACTCGTAAAGTGACAGATAGATTTTAGATTTGCCTATGAGGTCATTTGATTTTTGACTTTGAGCTTAGATAATTGCACATTTTAGTTAGAATTTTTTGATTCTGGACTTTTTATTGATATTGAGGTTTTCTTTTTAATGGCCCCTGTTCTTTTAAACTTGTGACCATGCTAAAAGCTGAATAAACATAACATAATCAGAGGGGACAGTAAAGGATGAACACCAACATTATGTCCCCAAGTTGTGACCTAGGAAGTGAAGCTTCAGATTGCTGACATGTATTATCCATCACAGTGTCATTGGGTTAACCCTCGGAGATTCTGTACCTTTACACAGATGAGAGTTCTGCAGAAAATATGTTTTGTGAATTTGTCATGCTTTATCACATGTGCAGCTTCCAGTTCAAGAGCCCAGAAGACTCGACAGACTTAAAACGGACCGTAACGGCCCAAAAATAAACGTTTTGAGAAACGTTTTGATCGCAATTATTTTCTTTTCTTTTTCTTTTTTGAGTAAAAAAGAAAGACAATTTGGCAGAAAGCAAGAAAGATGTTAACATTGTCTTTGTTTTTTTGTGATGAACTCACTGTTTTGTTTTGTTTTTATTTGTTTTTAGTTTTTTAATAGAGAGAAGGAACCAACTTGACTCCTTGTCATTCTGACATTACGCCTGGTTTTCGCCAGACGTCAAACATCATCATTTTCATTAAACTAGAAATGTTATTTTACACATTGGGGTGTTTTTGTTTCTCTTTCCTTCTGTGTGATGTTGCTGTCAATATGTCCCCAACCCAAACCTGCTGCATACCTGGTTGTTTGCGCAGTTGGGGCGGCAGTGGCTCAGAGGTGGAGTGGCCGGTAGCGAGGTTCCCAGTTCGATCCCAGGCTCCCCCAGAGCTAGTGTTGAAGTGTCCTTTAGCAAGACGCTGAACCCCTAATTGCTCCTGATGAGCAGGTTGGTACCTTGCATGGTTTCCTCCGCCATCGGTGTGTGAATGGGTGAATGTAATGCACAATCTATGTAAAGTGCTTTGGATGAAAGCACTATATAAATGCACCATTTACCATTTATTTGTTAATGCCAGTAGCCCAGAAACAGACACATGCACAGCCGAGTTAGTATAGTTTTTTAATTTGTTTTATTCATTTTTATTTTGTTTTCACAGGTTGGTGTTGGATTTCAGTGCGTAAGTAGTTTTTAGGAGCTACTTTTTATTTTTATTTTGTTTTAGTCTTGCTTTTAGCTTTTGAGCTATTACGAGGAAAGCCTTGATTTATAGAAGCTGAATACATGACCACAGGATACGATGGCGGAAATAAATAATACATTTACATGCATTTCTACTTTGATTTAGTTACAGTTTTAGTTTTGCATTGTTCATGTTAGTTTTTTATTTAGTTTTCATTCTTTTTAAACTCATTTAGTTTTTATTTTTGTTTTGGTAAACAAAACAATGTTTTCCTTTTTTAGTTTGAGTCTTGCAGTAGTATGGTAGTAATAATCACTGTTGCACAAACAGGAACTATTGTAGCCTTTCTCCATGCACTGAATACATTGCTGTCCCACACTAACCTACCTGACCTGTGCACTTTTTAGTTTCACCCTGTTTCAGGCAGCTCTGTTCACAGCTATTTTTGCTATTTGTCAAGTATATAGGGCTTAAGGGAAAATGTTTAGAATCAGAATCAACTTTATTGTCACATAACAGTTTACAGGTGTAAAACATTGTGGCTGAAATTCCATCGTTTTGGTCGTTTCCGTAAGAGAAAGGGAAGAAGAAGAAGGGGGGGGAGGCAGAGAGATCAATAAATAAATAAATATCTTGTCCGTTAAGTAGGCCTACCTGAGGTAAGACATAAGGTGTGTGAGCATAGCAGCAGATATAAACTGTATGTAATAATAACAAGACCAGGAGACCTGGTTCTGCCAGACCCAGACTTCACATGACGTGTCAGCCTGTGTCTATGCCCATGTATGGACGAAAGGGGGACAGACTTTTATGGCTGGGGCCTAAGGACAAAGTGACCAAAACCTGTTTTTTGCCCATGTATGGAGAAAACAGGTACAAAACATGCCCGTGTATGGACGAAAGGGGGACAGACTTTTATGGCTGGGGCCTAAGGACAAAGTGACCATGCCCATGTATGGACGAAACAGGTACAAAGCCTCATGTAAGCCGACCCCTTGGGTCTGGCAATAAAGGTGTGTGAGCATAGCAGCAGATATATAATGTATGTAATAATAATAACTAGAAAGTACTGTTCCTGAAGAAACAGTGTGGGATCGCTAAGGATGAATGTTGATAGTATCACATTAGAAAGTACTGTTCCTGATTAATTCTGTCTTACCTATTTATATTACATTACATTGGTGACTTTAACACAGACATGCTCCGTAAGGAAGCGTCAGTGTGTAAGTCATTCAAGGGGTTTTGTCATCGGCACTCACTCCACCAGCTAATCACCCAGCCCACAAGGCTGTGTGTTTCCACTCAAACTACCATAGATCTCATTCTAACAACGGACAAGGACAAAATCCTCAATAGTGGTGTTTCTACCTGTGGCATATCTGATCATAACATGATCTTCTGCACCAGAAAGAAACGTAAACCTAAGAACGGTTACCACAAATCAGTCACGATCAGAGACCTCAAAAACTATAAGAGTGAGGACTTAGATCACAGGCTAGAGGAACTGGACTGGTCCGACGTACTAAACAGCACACAGGTAGACGAATCTTGGCTTGGTTTCAAAACCAAATTCATTCAAATTTTGGACAGTGTGGCTCCCATGAAAACCATCAGGGTCAAAACCCGCCCGGTACC
Source organism: Gymnoscopelus braueri (assembly GCF_963280865.1). NCBI lineage: Eukaryota > Metazoa > Chordata > Actinopteri > Myctophiformes > Myctophidae > Gymnoscopelus > Gymnoscopelus braueri. The sequence goes on from NC_137609.1 coordinate 4,928,179, forward strand.
ATGGATGAATTCAGACATCCTTACTGCCATGAAGGTCAGAAACAAAAAGTGTTCTGAGCTTCATAAAGGTAGGATCAAACTCGCCAGGTGTTTTAACAAAGGTCTCGAATCCCACGTAGCTAAACTTGTAAAAGAAAGAAACAAGCTAAGAAACAAGGTTAATCGCATGCTCGAATTAGCAGAAAAAAGCTTCCTCGATGACAAAATTGAGGAAAATAAAAGCAAACCACGAGAGCTTTGGAAGCTATTCAACAACCTACTAGGCTGCAGCAAGAAATTGAAAACCAGGTTTACAAACATAAGCCTCAAGGTGAATGACATTCTCATCACATCCAAACATGAAGTGAGTAAAATCCTCAACATATTCTTCACGACCATAGCCTCAGATTTGGTTGAAAAACTACCCCCTCACTCTGGGTGCTATGGTGAAGAGCATGTTGACTCATTTTACGAAAAACAGGGTGTACGGAAAGATGATTTTAAACTCTCCCCTGTGAAAACAGAAGAGGTGTTTAAAAAATTGAGTGCTCTTCATCAACACAAAGCCACAGGCCTCGACAATATCCCCGCCAAATTTCTAAAAGACTCGGCCGCCTCCATTGCTCCAATTATTACCCACATAATAAACCTCTCCATCATACAGGGACGGGTCCCTAACGATTTCAAAAAAGCAAGGGTGACCCCTCTGTACAAAAAAGGAAACAAATTAGACCCTGGCAACTACCGCCCTATTTCTATTCTTAGCTCCATCTCGAAAGTCATGGAAAAAATAGTCTATGAACAGGTCAATAAGTATCTTGCCAAAAAAAATCTAATCTACAAATTCCAATCTGGTTTCAGAACAAACCACTCCACTGACACATGCCTTCTCTATTTGAACGACTCTATCAAACAAGATGTCGACAAGGGCAAATATTGCGGCATGGTCATGCTGGACCTCCAGAAGGCCTTTGACACCGTCAATCACCCAATTATGATCAATAAGCTCAAAGCAATAGGTTTTGATGATACGTCAGTGAACTGGATGAGATCCTACCTGGAAGGGAGGGAGCAAGTGGTGGAAGTAAACAGCATCCAGTCCCCCCCCCTCCCTGTGACTTGTGGTGTCCCACAAGGAAGTATACTAGGACCTTTACTGTTCCTGATATATGTGAATGACATGTCATCGGCCTGCGACTGCAAGCTGTTCCTGTTCGCAGATGACTCGGCCCTGCTAGTCTCGGACAGGGACAGGCTGCAGGTTGAGAAAACTCTCAGCTCCGAACTCAACAAGATCTGCATCTGGCTCTCTGATAACAAACTTTCATTACACCTGGGTAAAACTGAATCCATCCTCTTTGGGTCCAGTCCTAACCTTAGCAAGGCAGAGAGTTTCACGATCAAAGTGGGTGATGATGTCATCAAAAGAAAGGATGAAATTACCTACCTGGGCTCCATCTTGGAGGCAAACCTCTCTGGTAACAAAAACGCAGAAAAAGTGATCAAAAATGTCAACCGAACAACACGCTATTTGTGGAGGATTGATCGCCTAGTCAGTAAGAATACTCTGAAGATTCTTGCAGGGGCCCTCATTCAAGGTCATTATGATTATGCATGCACTTCATGGTATCACAACACCTCCAAGGCCTTAAAAACAAGGCTCCAAACATCCCAAAACAAACTTGTAAGGCTACTTCTTGGCCTCAATCACAGAACCCATCTAACCCCTGCTCATTTTGCTAGGATTGGATGGCTTAGGGTTGAGGACAGAGTACAGCAACTTGCTATGGGCCTGGTCTTCAAGATACACCACAACATTGGGATCCCCCTGTATTTGTCAAAATACTTCCAAAATGTTAATGAAGTCCATGATCATAACACCAGAGGCAGCTCCACTGATCATGTTCAACCCAGATTTGGCTCAACTAAGGGTATGAACTCGTTCTCATGCTATTCAGCAAAAATGTGGAATGCCCTACCAAAAGGAGTAAAGGAGTGTAAAACCCTACTCACTTTCAAAACTGCCCTAAAGATACACCTTCAGGAGGCTGCAATTCGAAAATGGCCCCTGTCTAAGTCTTAACCTGTATTGTATTTATAACGCACTTAACATTTTTGGAAATCACAAAGTGCTATATGATATGCTATGGACGTTAGTTAAGGACGTATATATATATATATATATATATATATATATATATATATATATATATATATATATATATATATATATATATATATCTGTGCACACAACTGTTCAAACAGAGCTGTTATCATTGGAAACTCCAGTGAAATGTTTATTCAGGCCTTCTCTTCCACACATGGGTCTCAGTCAGTGAGCTTGTAGAGAATTTAGATTCTAAAATTACAATGTTATAGAGCACCGAAGTCCTGACGTCACTCGTTCATCCCCAGGTTTGCGGAAGTAATTTCTCTATGTAGAATAACATTGGGTCATCTTAGAATCGTCTCATATAAGAATTGTGGTCCAAAAATAAACACCGCGTGTCGGCGTTATTGTCAGGGAGGAGGTTCTGTATAGTTTATGATAGTCAGTCACTTATATTTGATACAGTCTGTTTCTGGCGAAAATGTAACTAATTTGGCGGAAGTAACATTAGCGTTTTCTCACCGTCAGTTGATGCTTCATATCCATAAGAGTCAACCCGCCGTGGTCATTTGTTTATTTTTGGAACACAGTTCTTATTTGACGCGATATTAAATACGTCTATGGGATTCAGAACGGGGGTGGAAAACTGCGAACCAGGTAGACAAACAAAGGATGTGTAAATGACGTCAGACTTCGGCGGTCTATTGATGCCATTTTATACCCATAAGGCAGTGTTTCCGTGTGCATTCTGTGGCAATGCCACCCACCTACACTTAAACAGTTGGAAACACCTAAACTTTTAAAAATGTAGGTGGCAATTTGTTGATTTCATTTTATATACATTTTACTTGAGTAAATGTTGAGGTATTTTTTTTACTTTCCCAGAGTATTTCCAATTTTATGTACTTTTACTTCTACTCCACTACATATCAAAAAATATTATACATTTTACTCCATGACAATTATTTGAAAACTTTAGTTACTAGTTACTTTGTAGATTTTTATTATTATTTATCACAAAACATGCAAACATTCAGCCCTATATACATTTCGGCCATTTGAAAATAGCCGATCTTGTATATCTGCTATTCTAATACTTATTTTGTAGATCTGCTATTTTCACTATCTTTCTATAGAACCGAGTCAAACTAAATGTAATGCCTCAACTCTCACAATTCCAAGTGCTTGTCAGGGTGCTGCTATTTTTGAAAAATCAAAGGCAAATATTATACATTTTACTCCATGACAATTATTTGAAAACTTTAGTTACTGGTTACTTTGTAGATTTTTATTATTATTTATCACAAAACATGCAAACATTCAGCCCTATATACATTTCGGCCATTTGAAAATAGCCGATCTTGTATATCTGCTATTCTAATACATATTAATATTTTAATACATTTTACACATTTGAAAACTTGTGATATGGGAGATTCTGCAGAATGAGTACTTTCTACTTTTGGTTACTTTAAAGTACATTTTAATACCAATACTTTTGTACTTTTACTCAAGTACATTTTTAATTCCAGACTTTTACTTCTAAACAGGGTATTTCTACTTTGCATTATTGATACTTTTACTCAAGTAAAAAAAAAAGTACTTCTTGCACCACTGAATGTGAGCCTGGAGCGTTAATGACTACAAAATGACGTATCTTCAACATTTGTTGTCACCCTACTTCTTCCGCCTACAAAAATATGTCATCCCTGGACCACATCTCCCATGATGCTCCGTGTCTTGTCTTGTCGGTGGATCCTTGAACTTCCGCTTCCGGGGCTTGTGCGCATGCGTACCCTGCTCGGCTAACAACGGTAGGTAAGTTTTATGTAAATATGTGTCTAAATAGAGTTAAATATGTTATATAAGGTATTTATACAGGCTGTAATATAACTAAAGATGCTAATACTAGCCGCTAACCATCTGCTAATGTATTCTTAATGCTAAACTGCACTGATTAGCTGCTAACGCTAGGCTAACAACAAGTAACGGCTAGCTGGGGTAAAGTTTACAAACACACTTGTACATCAACATAGCAGATCTACAAGCTCACAACCGTGAAAATAACGCTTCGAAATAGCAGATCTACAAGCTCGATCACAACGTGTCAACATAGCAGATCTAAAAGCTCTCAATGCATCACAATAGCAGATCTACAAGCTCACAACGCGTCACAATAGCAGATCTACAAGCTCACAACGCGTCAACATAGCTGATCTACAAGTTCGATCACAACGTGTCAACATAGCAGATCTAAAAGCTCTCGATGCATCACAATAGCAGATCTACAAGCTCACAACGTGTCAACATAGTTGATCTACAAGCTCATGTCAAAATAGCAGATCTACAAGCTCACAACATAGCAGATCTACAAGCTCTCAACGCGTCGCCTGTTTTTGCCGAGCGTTCTCTTGTTCCATATTGATTGATGTTTCTCTAAGAATCAACTGTTTAACCACTTAACCATATAGTTGACCCGAGTCCCTCAGGGCTCAATACTAGTGTCTGTAACCTTTTCTGTTATTGTGGGGAAAGCTTTCGCTAAAAATAGCCGATCGACAAGCTCACAACGGCATATCCCCACATCCGTATCCCCATGAAAATACCTATGCTGGGGTTTAAGTGGTTAAGTGGTAAAGTGGTAGGGTTCATGTGGTTATAATGTGGACTATGATTATATCCGCCAATAACCACAATAATACATGTTAGATATTTAAAAATGATCAATAACTTGAAGGTAGGACCTCTGGTAGGTAGAGATTTGCTGCTTGACACATTATTATTATTTGTTATATCTTCAGTGTCTAACAACAACGACTTATTATGACCTTGTTCCATTAAACATTATTTTGATTATTTTGTAGATCTGCTATTTTCACTATCTTTCTATAGAACCGAGTCTAACTAAATGTAATGCCTCAACTCTCACAATTCCAAGTGCTTGTCAGGGTGCTGCTATTTTTGAAAAATCATGAACATTTGTGCAAATCTTTGAATATATATATATATTATTTATTTAAAGCGAAGTTGTTTAATAACTCAAACCTTTGCTTCTGGGATCTCAAAATATTTTGAGATGGGGGTCCGTAGCCAAATGCATATAATTTTGGGGGTCCTTGACATGAAAAAAGTTTGTCCTTGACATGAAAACACTTTTGGCTATTAAAAAATAGCAGATATACAAGCTCATAGCGTGGCACCGAGTGCGCTTGTAGATCTGCTATTTTTTTTAAATCGTGAAAATGTGTGCAAATCTTTGAATATATATTCTTTTAAAGCGAACATTTTTAACTCAAATCTTTCCTTCTGGGGGGTCCCTGGAACAAAATATTTTGAGATGGGGGTCCGCGGCCAAATACATACAATTTTGGGAGACCTTGACATGAAAAAGTTTGAGCACCACTGATATAGAAACATACGTTTTTCAGAAAACTGTTGGGATTTAGAAGACATTTGTAGAATCGGCTTCAGGTCTTCATGGGTTAAGACCAGGAACACATGATCTGTGTAATTTTAGATAGAAACTTAAAGGAGTAGTTCACCCAAAAAATGACTTATTTTCTATCAGTTGCACACCCCATGAAGCCTTGAATTCATGGATTTGTTTTTGTTTTTGTCGCATTCCTAAGCCAATAATTTGATGACCGGGTGTATTTCCGGTAGGAGACACAAAGAGTCTACTTTGTGTCTCCTACCGGATACATTAGCATCTTTCCGCCGGTAATGAAATTATTGGCTTAGGAATGCGACAAAAAATTAATAAATCCACAAATTCAAGGCTTCATGGGGTGTGTAATTGATAGAAAATAAATCATTTTATGGGTGAACTACTCCTTTAGTTTTTCAGAAACCTTTTTTAGAAGAAACTTGTAGATGCGTCCCTGGATTGAATGGTTAGCAGATATACAAGCTCGAGCTTGTAGATCTGCTATTTTTTTTATAATCCAGAAAATGTGGTGTAAATCTTTGAATATATATATATTTTTAAAGCGATTATTTTGAACTCAAATCTTTGCTTCTGGGGGGTCCCTGGAACAAAATATTTTACAAATGTTTGCTTAATTTTTTTTTGATGATTTTTCAAAAAAGAATTGCAGAATTACAAGCTCATAGCGCGGTGCTTGTATATCTGCAATTTTTTGAATAGCCAAAGAAATCTGAACATTTCGTTCACGGTCTTAAAGGGTTAATCCATGAGGGCTGGAATTACACTTTTATTTCAGTATTCCTCCGTATCTTACAGTTTGGGTACGGTACAGTTACAGTACAGTACAGTACAGTACAGTACAGTACAGTACAGGTCTAGCTGTTCTTCTTGCAGCACGATTACAAATTTGACGATTAATTGTCATTCAAATAACTGCGATTAACGATGTAATTGTATATTTTGCATTGAACATCGGAACATATGAAGACATTTTTAATTTCTGTTTGCATTTTAGGCTTCGTAATAAAAATGTCACAAGCAGATATGACAAATAATTAAATATACAAAGAAATTATTTACATTATTTAAAAATGTTATACATTTAAAAACAATGCAGAAATAGCTGATCTACAAGCTTACAATGCGTCACGTTGTAAGCTTGTAGATCAGCTATTTCTGCTTTTTTTTTATATCTAAAAATGTGTGAAAAATTTTCAACATGGAAGCGATTATGACAATTATGCAAAAATAATTGCGACTACACGATTATGTAATAATTGTGACAGGCCTACTTGCAGCCACCATGTTCCAAGTGTTGACTATGGGTGGAGGAAACGGGAGAGCCCTTGTGGTCGGGGTCGAGGGGTCAGAGCCTGAGATGGAGCCTCCGGCTCCGGGGTCCCTTTTCACTGCAGCTGGCTTGGAGCTTTTTACTACCAAGATGCACCCCAGGAATGTACCCCGAGGGTTGTAATGTTTTATTACACCGTATGAAGTTTCTCTCTCTCGCTGCATGGCCCTGCTTTGGCAGATCATGCACAGCGTTGCCAAGTCTGCTTATTATAAGCGACTTTGGGCTTGTTTTTTTCTCCAAAGTTGCTGGTAAATATTGGTGGTTACGGGTTTTTATGAGCTTGTTTCTAAAGTGTAGTTGCTTTATTTGGGCTTGTTTACTAATGTTGTTTAAACCAGTGGTTCTCAGACATTTTCATGTCAAGGACCCCCAAATTAATACGTATTTGTCCACCGACCCGCCCTCCCCCCCATCAAAAAATATTTTGCGCCAGGGACCCCCATACCAGATTTGTGATGTTAAAATGTTTCACTTTTTTCCAGATTTTCTTTTGAAAATAGCAGATCTACAAGCTCACAATGCGTCGCGTTGTGAGCTTGTTGATCGGCTATTTTTAAATAGCCGACGTATGTGGGGTTTAAAGTGCTCGTGTGGTCGCTTCTTTTGGGCTTGTTTTCATAGACCTGCTTGCTTATTTCCCTTGCTGAATCTGGCAACAGTGCATCATGCGGCGCAGCAAGCGCCTGCACTCCCCCGGCGGAGGAGGAAGAGGAGGAGGAGGAGGAAGAGGAGGTGGATGGGAGGAGGAGGTGAAGAAGGCGAAGGTCCTCAAGCCTCTGCGGAGGAGCTGCTCACAAGGAGAGGAAGCCGAGGAGCAGAGGAGCACCAGGAGGAACCACCACCACAAGACCTACGAAAGGTAGCGTACCATGCAGCACCATTAAGCTTATTATAGATGTGCGTTCCTTTTGACTTCAATTTCTTGTTTTTTTTTGTTTTAGTTTGTTTTTTATTCATTTTAGTGTTAAAGGGAATATTTCACTTTAAAAAAAAAATTGGGTTATTTAATCGTCTACTCAGGCTTGTGTGAGCCCACCGTACAGTTTTTAAGTTGCTTGATTCAGTATTTAGATATTTGATATTCATTTTATCAAACACACCCCCTTCCTATACAAACCCATTGTAACTTCCAACTCTATTTTTAACATGTTAGATTCAGCAAAAACTCCCGTCCTTGGTTCTGGTGACTCATCCTGCCCTCCTAATACGCGAGGGGCCCGTGTTTTTCGATTACTTTTTTCATTTATTTTATTTAATATTTTTATTGTATTACATTTTTTTCATTTTTCCAAAAAATATATAAAAAATAAATGAAAAGAGTAATTGAAAAAAACACGGTCTCCTCACGTATTAGAAAGACAATGTCAGTCACCAGAACCAAGGACGGGTGTTGAAGTTACAATGGGTTTGTCAGGGGTGAGATTTGAGAAGGTCATTAGAAGTATTGTGTACTTATAAACATACCATTTAAAATATTGAATTCACAGTACAAAAACAAAGGTTTAACGACCTTGCTGAGCGCCACCATAGTGTTGTTTTATCACAGAGAACAGTAAACATACAGGAATTAGTCTCAATGTTGTTGATACAGTGACATAGTGACTGTTTTCTGATGGTCACAAACGATACTCTCACAGGAAGGGCAGCGTATTATGGACGCTAATCCATTAAGACCGGGAACGCATCTGTGTCATTTTAAAATTTCTTTGGCTATTTTTGGGGGGAAATCGTGACAAATTGTGCAAAACTTTGAATATATATATATTTTTTTAACTCCAATATCTGCTCCTGGGGGTCCCTGGAACAACATATTTTGAGATGGGGGTCCGCGGCCAAATACATATAATTTTGGATGGTCCTTGACATGAAAAAGTTGGAGCACCACTGATATAGCAACATACTGTTAGGATTTAGAAAAAAAGAATTGGCCGCAGACCCCCATCTAAAAATATTCTGTTCCAGGGACCCCCCCAGAAGCAAAGATTTGAGTTAAACATTTTCCCTTTAAAAAAATATATATATTGAAAGATTTGCACACATTTTCACATTTATTTTTCAAAAATAGCAGATCTACAAGCTCTAGCGCTATGAGCTTGTATATCTGCTATTTTTGAATATCCAAAGCAATCTAAAGTGACACAGATGTGTTCCCGGGTTTAGTGGGTTAAGGACCGTAGACTTCTTATCAATAGTACATACATATTAGTAGTAAGTACACAACATATAATATTCAATATTTTACAAGCTCACCTACTTGTTGCCAGTATTGGCTCAACTTGAGGATTCTTATTCAAGAGACACACACACACACACACACACACACACACACACACACACACACACACACACACACACACACACACACACACACACACACACACACACACACACACACACACACACACACACACACACACACACACACATAAACATACACTAGGGCTGTCCACTTTCCTCAGAAATGATATTCGAATATTGGTCTTAAAATTGGCAGATATTTGAATATATTCGAATATCTTATCTTATCTTACTACTATAATTGACAAAAGCTCTGAAAGTTCGTCCGGGATTCGCAAGCACAGGATCACTCCACATGCCTCCAAGACCCGCCACAGACTGTTGATCAGAGCTATGGCTATGATTTAGACATCTTACCCCACCTCGATCAGTGATCAGACTCTCGGCTTGATTGATTCTCTGATTTGCCTATCAGACCCTCAGCCTGATCTGGCAGGTTGCCATAGCAACCAGATACAGGAAGTCTGACCTCTTTATCACATGACCGAGGTTGGGAGGTTGGGACCATAGATATAGAAACCTAGATACCTCATTGGCCTCTGCAGTTCATTGGAGCGACTGGTATCAAAATACAAGGCTCTTCCGCAGGGCTACTTGACTACTGGCCAATCACAGCGCCTTGACTACTGGCCAATCACAGCGCGTCTAACTGACTAGTTCCTGCGCGGCTGCCTCTTAAGAAAAGACCTGCCCCACCTGCCTCTGATTGGCCTACCGAACGCCCCCCTTCTGTGACGCACACGGAAGTTTCTAGCTTGCCCTGCTGAAGCGGAAGGAAGTGGAAGCACGGCCGAGATACGCACGCCTCAGAGCCGAAGGAGGCGTCTACCTTTATATGTCTATGGTTGGGACTAGAGGTTAGGGCCGCAAAGCAAAGCGGGGAGGGAGGAGAGGAGAGGAGAGGCCAGAGGGGCCGGACTTCGCATGACGTGTGTGCAGAGTGACTAGGCCAGTGCTGTCTGGACCAACCTCGGATCGGGCCTAGATGTGAGGGCCGCGAAGCGGCCCTGACATCTAGTTATTATTATTATTATTATTATTATTAAAAAATATATTATTTTTCAACAAAAAAAATTCGTGTATCGAGTGCTCAGATCCAATAAAACATATATTTTGTTTGTTTTTATAACTTGAGACACAAAACAAATCATATGTATATAACCTCTTTTGTCAATTATAGTAGTAAGATTGACAGACATCAAGAGTGTCTTACAAATCAAATTGACTGGTGATATAAACATAAGCTGACACAAGTTTTAATATCCAGACTTGACGGCAAAAGTATTGCGCTTTATGTTTAATTTGGCTATATTTAAAGAGTTCAATTCTTGAGGAGGCAGAACATTAGGATACATTAAATGTGCAAAAAAATAATATATACAGTACATCGTCCAAAACATCGCCTAATAAAAACATTAGACGATTGGACTCATCCAATCAACCGACTGCTGATATATTTGTCCGATCGCCAAACTGGGGATCTATAATAAGTAACTGTATTCTATAAAAGTGTTGTTGTGGATATCCAGTATTTTATTTTCAGTCGTAAACTTTATTTTATCTTTTATCCGCCACCCTATAAATGATCTGGCAGCGGTACGAGGCGCGTTGGGGGGGACTCTGCTCTGCGGTCAGGACACTGAGTGCTAGAAGGCGTTAAGCGGTCAGCCACTGAGTGCTAGAAGACGTTAAGTGAGTGACTTCTGTTGCCGCGTGTTATTGTCAGCTGCTGTGTGATATCCTGAGAGGAGATTTACAGCTTGAACCGCAGACAGCTGGAGGCATGGCGTATACACTCCTCACATGAGATATGAGACAGGAGAGATTACGACCTGACCCCATGCCACATTTATCTGGGTCCCGACACCCATCCTGGATTTTTTTGGAGAGTCCATGACTCAACGATTACTGACGTTTCGAGCGATATTTTTAAAAATGTTTTTAAAAAAGTGCAAAATCCATTTGAAAAACGTAAGGTTTTGATTGACCTTCTGGTCAAAAATACGAGTCAAACCAGAAACGGGATCGTGTCAAAGGTCGTGGGGGCGATTTCAGCGATGGGGCGAGAGAGACGTGTGAACAGGGGGCGAGAGAGAGAGACGTGTGAACAGGGGGCGAGGGAGTGAGAAGAGAGCAAAAAATTGCTGAGGAGACAGGAGGAGGTGACTGAGAGAGAGAGAGAGAGAGAGAGAGAGAGAGAGAGAGAGAGAGAGAGAGAGAGAGAGAGAGAGAGAGAGAGAGAGAGAGAGAGAGAGAGAGAGAGAGAGAGAGAGAGAGAGAGAGAGAGAGAGAGAGAGAGAGAGAGAGAGAGAGAGAGAGAGAGAGAGAGAGAGAGAGAGAGAGAGAGAGAGAGAGAGAGAGAGACAGAGAGACAGAGAGACAGAGAGACAGAGAGACAGACAGACAGACAGACAGACAGACAGACAGACATGGTGCGTTCACACGGGCAGATTAAAAGATACACTCTACCATTCATTTTCAATGGAAACCAGCGACATGGAGAGACAAAGATACATCCGACGTTTGTAGCTGTAGCTCTAGCGACAAAGATACAAAGCAACAAACTCAAGTTGAGCTGGGTTCAACTTCCAGATACAAAGCAGCAAAACTACAGCTGGAGCTCCGATGACGCAGTGAAGCGAGAACCAATCAAATACATTCGGTTTTTATTTTTTTCACCCCCCCGCTTTTTTCAAGCCAGAATTACAAACACAATGGGACAGGAGGACGAACTGATCTTCGCCATCAGCCAACATCCAGTAATATGGAATAAAACTCTTTATATGTACAGAAAGATAGACAAGAAGGATGCAGCGTGGAGAAAAGTCCAGGAAATTACGGGAGTACCAGGTATGGACATTTTAAACTCACAATGGCAGCTCTGTCTGTTTATTTTGGGTAGCTATGCTATGCTAGCGTTAGCTTCTAGCAAACTCACTCGACTTTTTAACACACAACTTATTGGTGACAAAATTGACAGCATTTGCACGTTGAAAGACAGGTATTGAGTAAAATAATCATTGTTTATTGTAGTTATGGTTAAGTTAAAAACAAGCGAGGGTCTCCTAACCTCTGCTTGTACTTTACTGGGCAGTGGTGTAAAGTAACTAAGTACATTTACTCATTTTAAGTACCGTACTTTTTTTCGGTACTTTTACTTCCAATTTCAGTGTTTTTACTGCTACTCCACTTCATCGGAGACGAATGTACTTTTACTCCACTACAATTATTTGACAACTAGTTACTAGTTACTTTGTAGATTTAGATTATTATTACAAAACATACTGTAACCACATCAGCCCTATATACATTTCGGCCATTTGAAAATAGCAGATCTACAAGCTCACAATGCGTCGCCATGCAACGCATTGTGAGCTTGTAGATCAGCTATTTTCAAAATATTTGTATACATTTGAAAACTTGTGAAACGGGACCTTCTGCATAATGAGTAGGCCTACTTATACTTTTGGTACTTTTACTCAAGTACATTTTGAATTCTGGACTTTTACTTGTAACAGAGTATTTCTACATTGCAGTATTGATACTTTTACTTAAGTACAAAAAAATAGTACATTTTGCACCACTGTTGCAGACGTGAGGAGATCCTCTCTTGAGTGCACTAAAGTAAACAAACACACACACGTGTAGTGTACAATGCATGTTTTCTATTATTGCATGTTTTCTATTATTAATTCTCTTTAGAGGAGGATTGTCGGAGGAAATGGAAAATCCTCTGTGATCAGCACAGAAGAGCTAAAAAAAATGAAAAAGATAGGAAGAAAAGTGGGTCTGCTGGAGGAAGTCCAGTGAAATGGAAGTACTCCACAGTAATGAGTTTCATGGACCCAGTTGTAGAGAGCAGGAAAACGTCCTCAAATGTAGGCAGTGAGTGGACAGGAGCTCCAGACATTGAGGAACAAGAATGTGGGGTTCCAGATCAAGAGGTAATTTACATGGGAGCGTGTCTATGTTCCCCTGGTTCTATGTTCCCCGCCTACCTAACCCTGAACCTAAACCTAACCCTAACCTTAGTGGGGGAACATTGAACCCAGGGAACATAGGGATGACCCCATTTAGATCAGTCAGCAGCCCCAAGTTGATACACATGATGTTGTGTAGCTGATAACAGAGAGAAAGTTAAATTTGTCAGAACAGGCAGACAAAGATGATTAATCTATCTTATCTAGTAAATGGAAAATACTGTTGTCATGTGTGTTCTGTGTGTATGTACATATATCATGTGTGTGTGTGTGTGTGTGTGTGTGTGTGTGTGTGTGTGTGTGTGTGTGTGTGTGTGTGTGTGTGTGTGTGTGTGTGTATATAAAATATGTATAAAACATTTAAAATATTTATATATATATATAATATATGTATAAAATATATATAGTTTTTATGACATATTTGAGTTGACAATTTATTTGTTTGTTCAGCTGGAAGCCACAGTGAGTGGCTTGTCTCAATCTCAGCTTAATGAGATGCTGACACTGGTACCCTGCGACGGCCCTTTGCAGCTGGACAACACTGCTCAGCAGATGACTGTGGAGCTCGTGGAGGGCCCTCTTCAGACTCAGAGGAAGGCTTCCTCTTCCTCTGAACAGGTTCAGAGGAAGACTGTTCCGCAGAAGGGGAAGGCTAGGCGGAAGACTGTGCAGCCAGATGTCATCACTCAGGAGCAGAATTCTGGTGATTAGTAGTTTCCTTTCCTACCTATTAGTCCATGAGCCAGACAAGATTTCATTATCGAAAGAGTGGGCAAAACCATACATATATTAAATTGTTCATAGGGTCAATACGAGTAAATAAATATATAATAACCTCTCCACAGGAGCAGCTTTTTCATGGTTATCACACATTTTGTTATTTTCCCCATACAAAATTTAAAAAAGAGTTATCATAATTAAACTTCCTGAGTTGATTACTTACATGAAGACAATGATTTATCGTATTACAAGTTATCTGAAATTGTATATTTAAATATGCAAATTAGGCATTTAGTCCATGAGCCAGAGCCCCAAAATTTAGCCAGATATTGAATATTCCCTCGTTAAAAACCTTTGACTCCAACATCTTAACAAAATGAAATAAGTATGTTGACTCTGGCTTTGTCCAATGTTCCAATGTTGATTCTGGAAAATTTGGGCATATTTTCCTAATGCCTAATTTGCATATTTAAAAATACAATTTCAGAAAACGTGTAATACGATAAATCATTGTCTTCATGTAAGTAATCAACTCAGGAAGTTTCATTATGATAACTCTTTTTTTAATTTTTTAATTTTTTCACCTGTCATGTACGTATGGGGAAAATAACAAAATGTGTGATAACCATGAAAAAGCTGCTCCTGTGGGAAGGTTATCATATATTTATTTACTCGTATTGACCCTATGAACAATTTAATATAGGTTTGGTTTTGCCCACTCTTTCGATAATCATTGCTCAATTTTGGGGCTCTGGCTCATGGACTATATGTTGAATGGACTTATTGTAAGTCACTTTGGATAAAAGCATCTGCTAAATGACTGCAATGTAATGTAATGTAATTCTGGTCCTATAGAACCTGATGCCAGCACTCAGCAGCAGAATTCTGGTAAGTAGTAGTTTCCTTGCCTACCTATGTTGAATGGACTTATTTGTAAGTCGCTTTGGATAAAAGTGTCCGCTAAATGACTGCAATGTAATGTAATGTCATTCTGGTCCTATAGAACCTGAATGCACCACCCGGCAGCAGACTCCGTGTCCTGTGCCTCTTGGGCGCTCCACGCAGCAGCAGAATCCGGGCCCCTCATCACTTGGGGGATCCACTCAGCAGAATACTCAGCGAATACTCAGCCAGCAGAAGAATAATCCGCGGAAGCGTCACTCCGCGACACCATTCGAAACACAATTTGAGAAACATCTCCTGGAAGCTGTGGATAAGGTTGGTTCTCAAACCTCTCATCCCACAAAGTCCCCAGATGATGAGGACGAGCTTTTCCTCAAGAGCTTACTACCAGCACTAAAGAGGCTGCCTGGCGCCAGAAAAGCAGAGCTGAAGATGAAAGTGCTCCAGGACTTCTATGTTGCTGAGTTTGATCCTGAACGACCCCTTATTACTTATTAAATTACATATTTTCTATCAATTACACACCCCATGAAGCCTTGAATGAATGGAGATTTTAATTTTTATCGCATTCCTGATCCAATAATTTGATGGCCAGGTCATCGGTCAGTAGGAGACTCAGATTATTGGCTTGGGAATGCGACAAAAACAAAAAGATCTCCCTGATTTCAAGGCTTCATGGGGTGTGTAATTGATAGAAAATAAGTTATTTTTTGGGCTAACTGCTCCTTCAATATATGTGTTCAACCTTCAGTGAGAATGGATGCTTATTTATTTTATTTATTTTATTTATTTTATTTATTTTATTTATTTTATTTATTTTATTTATTTTATTTATTTTATTTATTTTATTTATTTTATTTATTTTATTTATTTTATTTATTTTATTTATTTTATTTATTTTATTTATTTTATTTATTTTATTTATTTTATTTATTTTATTTATTTTATTTATTTTATTTATTTTATTTATTTTATTTATTTTATTTATTTTATTTATTTTATTTATTTTATTTATTTTATTTATTATTTTGTCTTGGTACGGGTACAGGGTTGAAGTGCTCCAGGACTTCTACGTGGCCGAGTTTCATCCTGAGCGACCCCTTATTACATATTTTCTATCAATTACACACCCCATGAAGCCTTGAATGAATGGAGATTTTAGTTTTTGTCGCATTCCTGATCCAATAATTTGATGGCCAGGTCATCGGTCAGTAGGAGACTCAGATTATTGGCTTGGGAATGCGACAAAAACAAAAAGATCTCCCTGATTTCAAGGCTTCATTGGGGTGTGTAATTGATAGAAAATAAGTTATTTTTTGGGCCAACTGCTCCTTCAATATATTGGTACGTTGTTTGGTACGGGTACAGGGTTGGCCGGGTGTTAACGATCACCAAAAAACAGACTATGCTGAAGAGTGCTACAGGACTCGATATGAGGCAAGGCAGTTTAATTGACTGACAGTTGAAGTCAGTTTGATCGCATTTGTATCTCTACTATACTTTGTGCTTTCCGGGCGCTTTCCAGATGCACATGCAGTCATGACTGCCACTCACAGAGATCTGCCCGTGTGAACGCACCATTAGATTTTACAAATAATTTCCAGTCAATTCTGTTCAATTTGCCTTAAATATGTTGAGAAACGCTGTGCAGAAGAGCCTGAGTGCACGTCTTCACATTCGCAGAATACAGGTGAATTTTGTTTGTTACAAGTACAATAGAAATATGTTTAAAAATGAATAACTGAGGTGAATTTGTTTCAGAATCAGTCTGAAAAGCATTGTCAGCAGTCATATTTGTTTTCTGTGGCTGTCTCTGTGTGTCAATGCCTCTGTCTGTAGCGGTACCACTGCACGGCTGCCCTTCAGAGCAGGTGTAGTGTTTGTATTGTGTCCCGTCTCCCTCACAAGGTCAAAGGAATAAATATTTTCTTTTTGTAACTATCCTGTTTTGTACTACTGTTGTAGCATTTCTCCATGGGGATAAATAAATCCAGTTATAAAAGACAGTTCTCATTACCTTGAAGATGTAATAACAATGATTGATCCAGGAATATGTATACATTTTTCAGTGCAAAGGGTGGACAAGATTATAGTCGATTGAATATCCAAGTACAAATATTGCCAGGAACATTTCTCTTTATCAATGCATTGCTGTTCTTAAATGTAGAACATTTCCTGTGTGTGTGTATATATATATATATATATATACACACACACACACACACACACACACACACACACACACACACACTATACACACACACTATACACACACAAAATGGAGTGAAAGTGAAAATAGCTGATCTATAAGCTCACAACGCGTCAATTTGTTGTGAGCTTGTAGATCAGTTATTTTTACTATATTCTAAAGTGGTTCATTCATATTTTCTGTAAATTTGGGTCCTAAGATTACCTTCATAGAAATATTCTTGAGTCAAAAGTACAATATTTCTATTTGAAATGTATCAGTGTTCTGTACTAGTGGTCTCCCTGTCTTTCCAGCACCTTTTTTCAGGTTGTGATTCAGGTGAGAGAATTCATACATGTGAAATAGGAACACTATAAAATAGAAGCTGATAAATGGGTACTCTCTCCTGATTGGGTGAAATTGATCCACATGAAAATGTATTTTCTGTTTAATGAGCTGGAGAGACGGGGAGATCCCTGTTACTGAACAAACACACTATAGCAATGATTACTATCACAATATAGAGCTTTAACCTTTTAACATTACTTTTTGTTTTAACCCAAAAATATTAAATCCTAATGGAGGAAGAATGGAGGAAGAGGTTGGGGAGGTGCTGGGAGTTTCATCACTGTTGGCAGCAAAACAACGTTGATCATGAATCGGAATACAAGTTTAATTTATTCTCACATCACAGGTGAAAGGGAGAGGAGGAGCAGCAGTGGTAAATACTAAAATGTTTTACTTAAACATTTACTTACTTACGTACAAAAGTATTGGTATAAAAATGTACTTGAAGTACCAAAAGTAGAAAGTACTTTTATGCAGAATATCCCATTTCACCAAAATCTTTTGGAAAATAGCAGATCTACAAGCTCAATGTGTCGCATGGCGATGCATTGTGAGCTTGTAAATGGGCTGATGTGGTTACTAAACATTTCAAATGATTGCAGTGGAGTAAAAGTACAATATTTGCATCTGAGATGTAGTGGAGTAGAAGTAAAAGTACTGAAAATTGGTAAAGAAAAACTCATTATTTATTTACATTAGACATCTTGATAATTGGCAGTCTGATAGAAGTAGACAAAACAGTGGAAATGCTGTCTTTATGCAGGTGTTGTGAGCTTGTAGATTATTGTGACCTTGTAGATTTGCAATTCCCCCCCCCCACAAATTGCATGGAGTGGATTTCCTAAGCAATAGCCATTATGTAGGGTGAACAATAGACCAAGCAATTGCAAATGAGCCACGATTATTGCTAAGGCTTGTTGACTTGTTCCTTCCACACAAAACGATGGAAAGCAGGCCTTTAGTGATGATAATGTGCTCATTCACAGGTGATACAGCTATTCAATGCCAGGTAATAGGTGGCCATTAGCAGGTAGGTTTGATCGCATCATTTGTATATGCAAATACATTGAAAGAATGAGCATGAATGGAACAACCACTGAAACATTGTCTTTACATATGAGACACACATTTAGCATCTATCATCATTGTTAATAAAGTATTCAATCTCACAGGCAGTGCACCATTCAGTGCACCTAGTGGCCAGTCTCCCGGGGGCCCACATGTCCCTAGTGCCCACTCGTTCAAGGTGCCCAGTTAGCCCTAGTGCCCAGATTTTTTGGGTGCCCACCTAGCCTGTTACCATAGAAACGCAGCATTAGTAGACCTTTGAACAACTTCCAGCAGGCTACATGTAGTGCTTTAAGTAATAATAAAGACCATGCATAAGAAGCAGGAGTGAATGTCACTGTTTATTGCAGAAGTGCAAGACGTATGTATGTACATCCACACAGTGGGAAACAACTCAAGATATGTGGTGTGATTACATAAAGTACTTCCTTTGTTGTGTACCTAATAAAATGACCATGTGGTCTCCGTTGCGTGGGTAAAACTAATTGACCACTTCTGATGCGCATCAGTGAACATCGCAGCAATATTAGGTGTGGTGATGAGTGCATCCCATGTGGCAGACCATTTAAAAAAAAGCAGGGCACCACATCAGCTGTCTACATTATGTGGGCATAGAAAAAGTAGACAAGCCTCCTAGTGAGGGCAACCATGAACATCTGCTTTTACAACGTGAAGCAAACCACATCCATACCCTCAATACATTGGCTCCTATAACAGCCTAAATAAGGAAAATGGCATTAAGCCATTCCTGTGACTTTGTCTCTTAATTTTTTAATTGATTTTAACTCTGCTTTTAATGGGGTTAATTCTGGCTGCGGAGTGTTCTGTATTGACAGTTTTTATTTCTATTTGTCCTTAGTTTTTGTACAAGAGAACAGAGACATTTGTATCTGTCGATGACGCTCTATTCAGAGATAGCGAGAATGTTTTTTCTAAATGTATAATATTCTGGCCTACCTACACATCTGAATACTTCAACAGCTTTAGCACCAAATGTTCAATATCCCCCAGCCTTATGCTGTAATTACCATGGTATCCCTATATTGACTGATGTGATACTATTTGCACTTGCCTCCAATCACAGATTGCATGCAGGTGTTAGCTAACCTCTGATTGTGGGTACTGCCCATCCTCAAATCTATCTACACCCATTGTCACATGTTCTCTCATCCATGTATACTTCGTAGGAAACATACATTCTTTAATGAAATCATTTATAATGGTGTGCGGATACTCTTTTTGTATTTTTGCACTGTTTGTTGCAGAAACGGCCCCCCCTCCCACCAAATTACACATTTACAAAATGCAAAAGTGTAAATCAGTGTATGTCATAGAAACACAGTTTTTCCGGCAGCTTCCTCTGGTCCTGACGGCTGCAACCCATGACTTATGCAGCCCTCGCCTTGTGGAGCGACCCTTTCTACTCTCATGACAAATGATAAAGTTATGGTGTACAGTAAGTAGGCCTACGCTCCTATGCCACAGAAAGTAGCCTACTCACATGCAGGCTCTTCACCTCACTTCACCCCCCAAACTAATACATTCATAATAATTAATCAGATTAAAAGATTACATGAGATAAGGTCAGTGGTGGTGGCACTGGTGGTGGTGGTGGTATTATGAATTGTTTTTGTATGGTTGTGTGTGTGTGTGTGTGTGTGTGTGTGTGTGTGTGTGTGTGTGTGTGTGTGTGTGTGTGTGTGTGTGTGTGTGTGTGTGTGTGTGTGTGTGTGTGTGTACAATAGCCTATAGCAATTTGGTTAAACTTGAGTTAACTTTGGAATCAATACTCTTAATGTAAATATTGTCTCGGTGCCATAATAAAAAATAACAAGAAAGAAAGAAAAAATGTCGTCTCCTCTGACAACCAACTAGCCAATCACAGCACGACCGTCCCTCCGGCTTATGGGATCCAGACAGAGGAGTGGACAGAGCATGGGACAGAGAGAGGAGACAGCCAGCCAGGCAGCCAGCAGAGAGAGAGAGAGTAACATTAGCGGCAGTGCTAAGTTTGATAAACAGGTACACTATAGTTTTAACAGACTACGGGGAGCTTGTTTACGTGTTCCTCCTCCTCGCTCACTGCGCAGTGCGCTCTCCTCATGCTGTTAAAAAGCAGCACTGGAGGAGAGGGGGGGAGTTGTTTGTTTTTGACAGACAGTTTGAGGATCCAATGGAGTTGGGAGTTTTTGTCAGAGACGTAAAGGGTGTTCAATAGCATTGATTTATGAAAAAAAAAAAATGATGAGAATGGAGTTAGCTGGTTTGTCCTGGACACCGACGATATACAGTAAATGTTCTCAGTTTATTGCCCCATCTTGCCAGGGCACTGCTCCCTCTGCAGAAAAGTATGCAGCAAAGGTGTCCCTCACAGCCATCGCCCTCCGAGAGGCGTTATTGCTCCCCATCCTCTGGACGTCAAAGAGCCCTGCTGGAGGATCCTCTCTGTCGGGGTGATGTGGACCAGGTGGATCCCTTGAAGTCCTCTGCAGATAGTTGTGCAGAATGCACGTGGCCTTCACACATGCCTCTGTGTTCTCTGGGCTGATACCACCAACACGCTTATACATGCGCCACTGGGAAGCGAGGATGCCAAAAGAGTTTTCCACCACCATCCTGATGTATGGGAAAAGAAAACAAGATGAGATTAGATGCAGAGTAAAGCGTGGTTATTTTAAAACTACTTTAAAAACAGACATTATCTATTCTGATGAACAGAACTTAAAGCAAATTACAAAGGTAGTTTAAACTTGGAAACCCTAGCCACTCATACTGTGTTCCATACTGGATAGTAGATTTTCATTTATTTGATTTGCACAGCAGAATATATCATATGCGTAATATACTACTTCTTTCCTGGGGGAAAAAAATAGAAAAATGGAGATAGCTTGTTTCTGCCCGAGAGCAATGATATAAAAGTACATACTGAGCCGAAAAGACAAAAACACATTTTGTACCATTTTCTTTCTTGGGATCATCAAAAGACTAATATAGATGCCACAAATCCAGGCAAGAAAAAAAAAAACTAGGAAGATGCACGTGGACCCCTCCTACGGCCTCTACTAATTTGATAGAGAACTGCGCCCAGGTGGTCTTACATAGTGGGACATGAATGAAAACTGGAATTTGGCTGGAAGTACTATTTGAAATGGTCTGGGAGTGGATGCTCTGATATTTTGTGTTGTAGGTGAAAATACATGTTTGGAGGATATTTATATTGAAGATAGCTAGTATATTGAGGGCTGAAAATAGATGATAAATCATAAATAATTAAATGGCATGCATAGAGGTATGTGCTGAATTATCACAACAAACCTGGCACGTGACAAACGGTAGTTGTGAATCCTCTCCTCTTTGGGGAGGTTTTTGCCAGAATAGGGCCGCATCAGGTTTGTGCGCAGGGGAAAGGCCTCATCTCCAATGAACACAGGAGGCTGCGGTCCTCTGTGTTCCCCTCCTGGCAATGGAGTGTCCTCTGGGAGGTTGAGGGTCCCTCCACTGAGGGCGGTGCCGAAGGCAGAGTTGGCCAAGGTTCCCCCATCCGGGCTTCCCCCGTAAGCTCCAACATCAATTACCCTAAAGCAGCGACTGGCATAGAGGTGAATTGACAGTTATTAGACAGTGGTTATGTATTATTCTGAGGTGTTTATACTGAACTCCAACATATACAGTGCACATCATTAACTACATTACACACCTGGCATCCACAACTGCTAAGAGAACAATTGAGTACGTTCCCTTGTAATTGAAGTACATGGATCCAGAGTTGAGGGGGGCCTCAATAACCACGTGCTTCCCGTCAATGGCTCCAACACAGTTGGGGAAGTTCCACCGGTCCCTGAAACCTGCAGCGATGGTCCTCCAGTCTTCCTGAGATGGTACAGGCATGTACTCATCCACCAGGGCGTTCCATATTTCCCTTGCCACCTCAGTGATAATACCAGACACAGTGGAGATTCCAACTCTGTAGTTGTCTGCAATCTGCCGATATGAATCACCCGTAGCAAGGAATCTATAATATGAATAAGATTTGAGAAAAACACAATGAAATTAAATTGAGAACATACCATTCTAATGGGAAATTGTACGTTTCACATCCAACTTTGAGGACCCCCTGTTGAAGACCCAGTCTAGAGAGCAAAATCAACTACAACTACTTGGGTAACTAGAATAGTGGGCATCTGAGAATTATGGGCACCATTTTTTAATTTATGTTATATTTGCATTTATTTTATAAATGAGGGTCAAATACATACAAAAAAATTGCCAGTATGGCCTAATATTGCTACAAACTGTGGATATCCTTTATTTTGGGCATAAACAAGAAGTTGAAGGGTACATTTTGGTCTGATAATGGTAACATGCATTTTAAATCGTGTATACTTTACATTATTTCCAGTGATAAAAAAAATAAAAGTGAAAGTCCAGAATTCAAGATGTACTTGAGTAAAAGTACAAAACAAGTATTGGTATAAAAATGTACTTAATGTATCTAAAGTAAAAGTACTAAAATGTTTGAAAATAGCCGATCTACAAGCTCACAATGAGCTTGTAGATCGACAATTTTCAAATAGTGCAGGTATAAAATAGGGCTAAAATAATGTAGTGTAGTAGAAGTAAAAGTATAAACAATTGGAAATACTCTCACAGGGGTCTTCAACATTTTCAGGCCAAGGACCCCTACATCATATTGTATAAAATTGTGTTGCAGGTTAAAAATGTTCATAGATTTCATAGTTTCATAGACTTTGACAGCACTGTCATCAGTGTATATTTGATTAATGTCTTTTCAGATATTTAACCACTTGAACCATCAATACTTTGTCTGCTCTTTCCCCCCCCTCTACAGCAAACCTCGTTGCCAAAAATAGCCGATCTACAAGTTCACAGGCGTTGTGAGCTTGTAGATCTGCTATTTTTGGCTATTGTTCCACTCAGAATAGGGATGCTAGGGTTCAAGTGGTTAGTGTACAAAACATGATCCTATAAAATAAAAAAAAATGCCGGCCCCCCTGTAGTAACTCTGGGGACCCCCTAGGGGTCTCGGACCCCCTGTTGAAGACCCCTGGTAAGTAAAAGAAATACCTCAAAATTGTACTTGAGTACAGTACTTGAGTAAATGTACTAAGTTTACACCACTGACTACTAGTAGCTGCATAAACAAACACAAGAAGCTACCCGTCGCTGCCTGCAACAGTGGTTTTGGTTCAAGGACAAGTAGATAATAAGTAGTAGTATTAATTAATAATGAACAATAAACTCACCGAAGGCAAATGGCAAGTCGTTGGCCTGGAGATATGGCCTCGCGCATAGTAGTGTCTTCCTTGGCAATTCGGGGCCCTACCATGGACAGTACGTGATCAAACTGGCTAACATTTAGCCTAAAATAGCGTTTGAACCTGGGTTCGTACACTCGCATTTCCTGCACGAGATGGTGGAATTCGCCTTGTTGTTGGCGTCTGTACAGTATTGGATGGACCCAGAACTCGCGACGTCTTTTTCTGCTCTTGGTGAACTTCTTCCAATGCATATAAATAATGCCTAGCTCCACAAGAGCTCTCAGTTGGTTTTCATTCTCCATTCTTGCAGAAGTCGCGCCAACAGCACACGTTGTTGTTGTTGTTGTTGTGGAAGTCGCGCCAACTCTTCCGTCGCTCCGCCTCCGCCTCCAACAGACGTCACCGCGTATGCGCGCATGATGACGTCACCGACGTGTTGAGCAAAAAGATGCAAAGCAACACAGCGACAAAGATGCAGTGAATTTTTGTAGCTTTGTATCTTTTAATCTGCCCGTGTGAACGCACCAACAGACAGACAGACAGACAGACAGACAGACAGACAGACAGACAGAGAGAGAGAGACAGACAGACAGACAGACAGACAGACAGACAGACAGACAGACAGACAGACAGACAGACAGACAGACAGACAGACAGACAGACAGACAGACAGACAGAGAGAGAGAGAGAGAGAGACAGACAGACAGACAGACAGACAGACAGACAGACAGACAGACAGACAGACAGACAGACAGACAGACAGACAGACAGACAGACAGACAGACAGACAGACAGACAGACAGACAGACAGACAGACAGACAGACAGACAGACAGACAGACAGACAGACAGACAGACAGACAGACAGACAGACAGACAGACAGACAGACAGACAGACAGACAGACAGACAGACAGACAGACAGACAGACAGACAGACAGACAGACAGACAGACAGACAGACAGACAGACAGACAGACAGACAGACAGACAGACAGACAGACAGACAGACAGACAGACAGACAGACAGACAGACAGACAGACAGACAGACAGACAGACAGACAGACAGACAGACAGACAGACAGACAGACAGACAGACAGACAGACAGACAGACAGACAGACAGACAGACAGACAGACAGACAGACAGACAGACAGACAGACAGACAGACAGACAGACAGACAGACAGACAGACAGACAGACAGACAGACAGACAGACAGAGTGTGCAGTGGTGGCTTATCCAACGGGTTTGAGGTGCTGAAGCACAGGGCACCAACCTGGGGGGGGCACCAAACGGCGTAAAGAAAAACGGCGGAGCGCTACAACATTGACCCCCCCCGTTGACAAAATGGTCCCGGGGGCACCGCGCCAAAAATGTGTGGGTAGCGCCCAAAAATTATTTGCCAAAATCCAATGCAATATTGTTCCGTTGGCATTCACTCTTGTTTTGAGCTTTAAGTGCTGGCAGGTGTGTGCCAGTCACAGGTGTGTGCCTGGCACCTGAGCAGTGTTGAAATTTGTATTTAGTCATTTTGAATAAAATTCCAGTTTAGTTTGTCATATTTTAGACATCTGAAATGTTTTAGTTTTAGTCTAGTTTTAGTCGACTAAATATAAGATTTTAGAAATCTAAATCTACAGTTGATTTAGTTGACTGAAATGTTAATGTATGTTGGCGGTGCCTTGATGGCGTCGTAATGGCTTCTTTTACACTTGGCTGCATGCTGAAAATAGCCAATCTACAAGCTCACAACACGTCGCAGAGTGACACGTTGTGAGCTTGTAGATCTGCTATTTTCAGAGCGTGACACCCTAGCGCAACCAAACATAAAATGACTTGTCTTTTAGTTCTACTGGATCTCTTCTCCACTAGTCCCTCACTAACATTTTAGTCTAGTTTTGATTTGTTTGTCAATGTATTTAGTCTTAGTTTTAGTCATCATAGCTTAGTTTTTATTGAGTTTTCGTTTAGTTTTCGTCAGTGAAAAAAGGTAGTCGACGATCATTTTTCGTCATAGTTCTAGTCGACAAAATCAACACTGGCACCTGAGCAAGGGTCCAGCAACTTTGTTGAGTTTGTGTTTATGCTCCAAGCAGCAACACCGGTGGAAAGATGCCACGTTTGATAAGGCCCATGGTGCAATAGGGCAACTGGAAGCTGGTGTTCCAGCATACAGAGTGGCAGCATTACTTGGGGGTCAGCCCTGGTACCATTTCCAAACTTAGGACCAAGTTCCGTGAGACTGCTGAAGTCAAAGACGGACCGCAAAGTGGCCGTCCCAGGAATTTGGGAGTGGAGAGGATGGAATGGCCTGCCGTGAGTCCAAACCTCAACCCAATTGAACACTTGTGGGATCAGCTTGGGTTTAATATAGTTAGTTAATATAGCGTCACAATCATTTTAACGACTTTAACCATACATTTTGTACTTTTTGCCATTCAAAAATAGAAGATATACCGTGCTATGATTTATGTTTTAAACTCAAATCTTTGCTTCTGAGGATTCTACAAATGCCTTCTAAATCCTAACAGTTTTTTGAAAAAACGCATGTCGCTATAATCAGTGGTTCTCAAGCTTTTTCATGTCAAGGACCACCCAAAATGATATGTATTTGGCCGCCAACCCCCATCCCAAAGAGTGCAATCATTCAATCCACCAAGCAACTCAAAACAAGGGTGAATACCTGCAGAACAATATTGCAGGGGATTTTGGCAAAAAGAAATTTGGGCGCTACCCGCTACGTTTAGCTCTGTTGATCATTCCACGACCTCGTTGTAAAGGTGACCCGAGTGTGGCGTTTCAACTTTCAGCACTCTTCGGGCGTCCAGTGTATTTTGGCGGAGCACCCCGGGGTTCTCCAGTAGAGCATAGTTCACATTTTGGAGAGGAGCTTATCAACATCAAATGTTTTTTTTTCTCGACTGACCAATCAAAATGGAGGAGAGGCTTTGACTAAGTGGAAAACTGTCACCAAATGTTACCATAAACCATGGAGATGGATGGAAAGTATTCTCATTTGGGGACATGAGGACAAGTGCCTCTATGAATAGCTCTGGAAGAAGAGAAAGGCCTGGTCAGGGTTGTAGAGGGGAAACCTTTGCCCTTAGATCCGGGGGTTGTGGAGGGAGGAGTGCATAAATATAAAACCCAGAGAGAGAGAGAGAGAGAGAGCAAGACACCGTTTGTCAGTTTTACTACCACACTGACGGCTCATCCAGCGTCAGTGAGTCAACTCCCGACACCCTCCAGTTCAACAACAACCAGCGTCGGAACAACAAATCGGCGGCATTGCAAAGTCGAAGACTCTTTGACCTTTCCTGGCGGTGACCTTTATTAACAGTAGCTGTGTTTGACCTCCAGACGCCGTGCGTGTAGTGGCGCTCTCATCTTGGTGCCTTTTTAGAGACTTTGTTACGCGGTGAAACCGTGGAGAACGTTGAAAGAAATGTCTGCCGTGACTTTGCTGAGTCCCTCCCAGTCTGAATCATGGTACATGACTGCAGCGTGTTGATCCGTTGACTGTTAAAAATTACTGCGTTCTCTTTTAATTTACTTTTAATTTGTTTCATTATTTGCTGTTGTACATTGTGTTTCTTCCTCTTCATTTCACTCTTAATCATTATTGCTTTTATTCAAAGGTGTAAAACTGTAAATTATGTTTTCACTTGTTTGTCCTGTGTGACTTCATTCTATGAACATGTATTTTCTGTAAAAGAGCTGGAGGGACGGGGAGACCCTTGTTGTTACTGAACAAACACTCTGTCTGTAGCAGTGATCGCTATCGGAATATAGAGCTATTTAACCCATTCAATCCGGGAACACATCTGTGTCATTTTTAGATTTATTTGGCTATTCAAAGATAGCTGATATATTGCTATTTAAAAAAAAAAGAAAAACAATGTGTGCAAATCTTTGAATATATATATATATATATATATATATATATATATATATATATATATATATATATATATATATATATATATATATATATATATATATATATATATATATATATGGGGGTCCCTGGAACAACATATTTTCAGATAGGGCGGCTCTGCAGACAAATCATTTTGGGTGGTCCTTGACATGAAAAAAGTTTGAGAACCACTGATCTTACAGCAACATCATTTTTTTTCTTCCCAAAAGACATTTGTAGAATCTTCCAGAAGCAAATAATTGAGTCAAACATATTCGCTTTAAAAACATGTATATGTATTCAAAGATTTGCTCACATTTTCACGATTTTTCAAAGATATGTATATCTGCTATTTTTGAATTGCCCAAAGTATAAAATAATGGTTATAGCTAAAAATCTAAAATGACACGGTATATGCGTTCCCGGATTGAATGGGTTAACACACAAAACAAAAGCACTTTACAGCAGCTTTTTCTAATGAGTTTCTGTCACTCATGTTCCCCCAGGAGTGGTCCGATCCCCAGGAGGCTGGACCAGAGGCAGCATGGCGGGGCGGCGGTGCCCAGCGGAGGGGAGAGCAGAGCTGGGTGCAAGACGGAGGCTGACCGCTCCCTGCTCAGGAACAACCACAAGAGAGGTCAGTGTGTATTGGCTTTAACCACTCGAACCCCAGCATACTGCGGGGGGAGGGGGGGGGGGGGGGGGGGGCGGTTGATAGATCTACCATCTGCAAGCTCAAAATGAGATGCTATTTTTGACGAAGACATTTGGCTGTGGACGAGATTTTTTTTATTTATATATCAAGTCTCTAAAATTAGATTTTTAATTACTTCCTGTAAACACAAAATAGAGATTAACTCATTGACTGCCAGAGTTAAAACCTCGTTCATAGCTGCCCTTGCCAGCGATTTTCGTGTTTTTTTTGTTTCGTTATTTTGTTATTTATTACGATGTGATACACGACGGGGATGACTGTTCGTCACCCAGACCATAGATTATAGGAGGGGAGGTCTCCGATTGTTTTTTATACCGTGTGAAAAACAGTTTGTTTCCCTATTATGGTCGAAAATGTCTGGGGGAAAAAAAATTAAAACCGGAAACGGAACCCAAGTCATGAAACCGGATGCAGTGGTGGGTGAAGTAAGTGGAACCTGAAACTTAAAAGTGATTCATTACAGAATAGCGTGATCAGAGCATAAAGATCAAAAAAGACCATGGATCGCATTAATGCGATCTTGCCGGCCAGGCGCGCTATTTATTAGATCGCATTAATGGCGGCCTATGAGTTAAAGGGACTACACCATGAATTTGAACTTTTTCTTCTTTTTTGTGTGTTTTTGGTCTCCCCTACCTCTCTTCTATCCCCAAAAATACCCCAGTTTGAACACTCAGGCTTTCACAGCAAATCTTTTTTTTTTTTTTCACACAGAACCAGGAGATAACATGCATACAAACTGGCTCCGTGCCAAACAGGACAATGTGGTATTGCAGGTGAAAGTGCTTTATAAGCCAGAGAGAAGTTAGTTGGAATGAGTATATCTGAGGCTTGATTTAGGCTCAAACCTTTTGAAAAACGTTTGAGGAACATTTGAGGGACATAAACAATATGATATTAAATATTATTATTATTTTTTAAATTCATGGTGTAGATCTTTTAAATAAATATTACACCCATACTAGGTATCCTCTAAAATGTAGTTACTATGGTCAGGGTTTGGATGACAATATAACCTTTGCAACAGATTTTTATAATATATTTAAATGTTTAATATTTTTTAATATTAAATTTTTATCCTAAAAACGATTATTCTAATATTCGATTATTCTGACCCATCCCTAATGTATTCCTTCCTGCTGGTAGAAAACGGGGTTCCTGACGGTGTCGGCAGCACCACCAACGGAGACGGGTTCAAGCACAGCCAGCCTCCGAACTCCACAACGCAGCCGCGCTCCTCGCACGCACGCTCACGGAGAAGCAGCTCCCGCAGTCGAAGCACCAGCTCGGTATGACGATGCACACACTTTGCCTCTCTCCTTTTCTCTGTTTTATTTTCAGGAACCAAATGGACCCTAACGGGTCTGTAACTCAGAGAGTGTACAAAAGGAACCAAATGGACCCTAACGGGTCTGTAACTCTGAGAGTGTACTAATGGAACCAAATGGACTGTAACTGGTCTGTAACTCAGAGAGTGTACAAATTCTCTTAGTTAGTTAGTTAAATTTACATTGATGTTACAATATAAATTGGGGAGATAAAAATGCAATGAAATGGGGGTCCGTAGCCCTAATGCATGTCAAACTGGGGGTCCTTGGAATTAAAATGGTTGAGAATCACTGCTAGAGCCGTAAAAATCTTCTCTTATAGGGGTCCTTGGCATATCTTTTCAAATGGGGGTCCGCTGGCTAATATATGTAAATTGTAGATCTACAAGCTCACAACGCGTTGTGAGCTTGTAGATCTGCAATTTTTTGGAAGTTGTGCTGAATTTGCAGCTCAGCAAAAGCTAATTCATCCTAGTGTGTATGATGGTGGACAATTTTCACGAAAATATCTGCGATGCGATTATTGTGAGTGTTTTTTTTATCACGATAATAACTACATAAACGATAATAACGACTATCGTTCCATCCCTAATGCACTCTGCTCACCAACATCCCCCTTGTCTCTCCATCTATGCGCGGCTCGACCTGCCCCGACGACCTGGGACCCCGTCTCTGGCTTTGAACCTGATGACAATAATAAATGACGATGATGACGAACGCCGTGGACGCCACAGAGGGGTCACCGGAGGAAGAGCGGCAGTTGCGAGGACGACGACGAGGGTCACCTGGTCTATCACACCGGCCTCGTACTGAGAGAACGATGTAACTCAACCGCTTAACCAAATTAAGACCTGAGGCGATTCTTAAAAATGTTTTCTAAATCCTAACAGTTTTTTGAAAAAAAAAGAAGAAGAAATGTTTTCAAGATTTTTCAAAAATAGCAGATTTACAAGCTCATAGCGCGGCACTCGGTGCCGCGCTATGAGCTTGTATATCTTCTATTTTTGAATAGCCAAAGAAATCTAAAGTGACACAGATGCGTTCCAGGTCTTAATGGGTTAATCTTTATCGTTTATGTGTCTGTTCTGTCCCCCCCTGTCATAATAGCTACCAGTGGTGGAAAAAAGTACCCACATGTTTTACTTAAAGTAACCGTATCAATACTGCAATGTAGAAATACTCTGTTACAAGTGAAAGTCCGGAATGTCAAAATGTACTTGAGTAAAAGTACAAGAGTATTGGTATCAAAAAGTACCAAAAGTAGAAAGTACTCATTATGCAGAATGTCCCATTTCACAAGTTGACAAATGTATAAAAATGTTTCGAAAATAGCCGATCTACAAGCTCACACTGCATTGTGAGCTTGTAGATCGGCTATTTTCAAATGGCCAAAATGTATATGGCCTAGGGTTGAAGTGGTTAATGCCTGTCATCAAAATGTACAAAGTAACTAGTAACTAAAGTTTTCAAATAATTGTAGTGGAGTAAAAGTAGAAAATTTACCTCTGAGATGGAGGTGGAAGTGGAGTAGAAGTAAAAGTATAGACAATTGGAAATACTCCAGTAAAGTAAAAATACCTCAAAACTGTACCTAAGTACAGTGCTTGAGTAAATGTACTTAGTTACTTTACACCACTGATAACTACTGTACACTTGGGGTTCTATAGCTAATAACACAAGTTTCAGGGGCAGCGCAGTGTATAAACGTGTAACTGTAAAACAGTGCAGTTCTTCTTTTAAAGGGGGTTTAAGTGATATTTTTACATTAACAGTATTCAGCACAACAGAGTAGCACCATACTTTTTATTCTTTTTTTTTTTACAAAAGCATCACTTACATTCCCTTTAACATACATTGCTAGTAAAGTTATTGATAGAGCTAGTCAGTGCTAGTCTTGAGTGTGTTGCTGTCGTCCTGTACACACTGTTAACAGTCATTTCTCTGCCTGCCTGTCTGTCTGTCTCTCTGTCTATCTCTCTCTCTGTCCGTCCGTCCGTCCGTCTGTTTCCAGTCGAGGTGGTCTCCACCCTGGGAGAGGGAGCGTTTGCCAAGGTGGTCCGCTGTATTGACCGGCACAAGTGAGTGTCTTTAGTGGTCAAGAGGTGCACGCACATCCAAACATTTCGAGTTTGACGGGTGCTGGATCAAAATAGATAAACTGTGCACAAAAGGAGAAGGTCCGCACTCCATCTTGATGCTCCCAAAGTAATTTAACAATGGAGCGGATCAAAAAAGAACAACTCAGTAATTCTTTGACCGCTCTATTGTAAAATTATTTTGGGAGCATCAAGACGGTGTGCGGACCTTCTCCTTTTTGTTCACAAGTAAGTGTCTTTACCGCTGGGCTGAAGGGAACATAATTGGCCAGTTTGAGTTGATTGCAAATGCGGTTTTGACTGTTTTAGCAGCAGACACACACTTTCTTATCCAGAGAGACACAGATCAGACTAAATGTCAACAAGCATCGTTGTCCTTTAGATCTGTTGGTGTTTTTACTCCAGCGGTTCCCAAACCTTTTTAGCTCAAGAAAGGCCCCAAAAATATCCTTTTGCCCCGGGACCCAAGCTAGTGAAAATAGCAGATCTACAAGCTCATCAACACGACGCTTTGCGCCGCCATGTTGCGAGCTTGTAAGATCTGCTATTTAATATAATAATAAAAGGGGGAAGTTGGTAAATTGGCCCGTGACCCAAACAGGAGTCCTGACTCAGAAAGACTTGGTTTTTAAAGACATTTATACGACTGTTTTACTCTGTCAGGAGTCCTGACTCAGAAAGACTTAGTTTTTAAAGACATTTATACGACTGTGTGTGTGTGTGTGTGTGTGTGTGTGTGTGTGTGTGTGTGTGTGTGTGTGTGTGTGTGTGTCCGTCCAGCAGGGGTAGTGACGTGGCCCTGAAGGTCATTAAGAGCATTGACCGGTACCGGGAGGCGGCCAGGTCTGAGGTAGAAGTCCTGGAGGAGATCAAGAAGCTGGACGATGACAACAGATTGTAAGTGACATTTTCAAATGGGGGTCCGCGGCCAAATGTATATAAATGTAGGGGTCCTTGGCATGAAAAAGGTTGAAAACCACTGATCTAGTGGCTTTACATTTACAGTAGAATAATGTAAGCTCTCTCTCTCTCTCTCTCTCTCTCTCTCTCTCTCTCTCTCTCACCCCCCCCCCCCCTCCTCTCCATGGCAGTGCCTGTGTGAAGATGTTGGACTGGTTCGACCACCACGGTCACGTCTGTATCGTCTTTGAGCTGCTGGGTCTCAGCACCTTCGACTTCCTCAAAGAGAACGACTTCCTGCCCTTCACCGTCGACCAGATCAGACACATGGCCTTCCAGATCGTCAAAGCTGTCTGCTGTGAGTACCACACTAGTGTGTCTGCTGTGAGTACCACACTAGTGTGTCTGCTGTGAGTACCACACTAGTGTGTCTGCTGTGAGTACCACACTAGTGTGTCTGCTGTGAGTACCACACTAGTCTGTCTGCTGTGAGTACCACACTAGTCTGTCTGCTGTGAGTACCACACTAGTCTATATAGCTACTAGATGTAACTATAGTACAACACTAGTCTACTAGCTACTAGATGTAACTATAGTACCACACTAGTCTGCTATCTACTAGATGTAACTATAGTACCACACTAGTCTGCTATCTACTAGATGTAACTATTGTATCTGCTGTGAGTACCACACTAGTCTTGTATCTGCTGTGAGTACCACACTAGTCTGGTGAGTACCAGACCAGAGGACTCAAATGACGGTTGAATGGTTTGTTGTTTTCAGTCCTGCATCGCAACAAGCTGACGCACACGGACCTGAAGCCAGAGAACATCCTGTTTGTCTGCTCTGAATACAACATGGAACACAACGCCAAGATGGTAAACATCATCATCTCCTCTCCAATGAGCTCCATCCACTGCAGTGTGACTAAAAACACACCTAAAACAATAACACCGCTGATAGATGTGCTGTGTAAGGGGCACGGTGGCACAGTCGGTAGCGCTGTCACCTCATAGCTAGAAGGTCTTGGGTTCGATTCCCGCCGGGACACACTGGGGGCGTGTCCCCCAGTGTGTTTGCATGTTCTCCCCGTGTCGCTACCCTCACAAAAAAAAAAGCAGTAATCCTGGTCGCTATATCGCTATACCGCCTGATGGAGGGGAAAGGAACTGGTTGGAATGACGTGTTCCTTCCACGCGCTACGTCCTACCGGGGAAACTCCCCCTATCAGGTGATAAGAAGCGGTCTGCTCACTCCTCATGCATTGAAGGAAACATGAGCTCAGTTCAGGGCTCTCCCCAGGCTGGCAGAGCTTAGGCATTGGCACTGGGTGAAAAAATAGGGTTACAAAATCGTGGAATAAAAAAAAAGATGTGCTGTGTAACTATACTATGTAACCCACACACGTCAGTAAACTGTAGCAGTAGTTGTAATAAAAGGTACATAGAGTTTAAGTAATCAATGAATTGGTAATAATTTGGTGTGTGTGTGTGCCTGTCTGTCTGTCTGTCTGTCAGAAGCGAGACGAGAGGACGTTGAGGAGTCTGGACGTGAAGGTGGTGGACTTTGGCAACGCCATCTTTGACCACGAGCACCACACCTCTGTGGTGTCCACAAGGCACTACCGCGCCCCGGAGGTCATTCTGGGTATGCACGCACACACACACGCACACGCACATAGCTGTAACCACATGAACCCTAGGTCTAAGAGCTCATAACGCATGGGTCAGAATCAGCTTTATTGTCACATCACAGGTTTACAGAAGTAAAAAAAGTGGGTAAAATGTTTTTTTTTTTGGTGCAAGTTCCATTGTTTTTGTTATTTCCATAGAAAAAAAGAAAGGGAAGAAGAAGAAACAAATGATCTACCGGTACATATTTACACAGTGCCTGAGATAAGATATAAAGGTGTGTGAGCATAGCAGCAGATGTATACTGTACATGATATACTATGGAGTGGACGTTAGTTAAGGTGCGAGAAAAACACACACAAAAAAAGTCTGCAGATTCGTCCATGAGGAAGAGCAAAATACAAACAAAAAAACATGGTCTACCAGCATGGGTCTACAAGCTCACAACGCATTGCAATGCGTTGTGAGCTTGTAGATCAGCTATTTTTGGCAAAGACCTTTTCACTTGGGGGGGTTTGTTTAAGTGTTCAGCTGGCAGCATACTTCAAATTAAAGTTTCTTCCCTGAGTTATATGTATGTAAAATGATATGTGTATTTGATCGCGGACCCCCATCTCAAAATCTTTTGCCCCAGGGAACCCCCCCCCCCCAGAAGCAAAGATTTGAGTTACAAATGTTCGCTTTAAAAATGTATATATTCAAAGATTTGCCCAAAAAATCATGATTTAAAAAGAATAGCAGATCTACAAGCTCATAGTGCCGCACTCTGTGCCGCGCTATGAGCTTGTAGATCTGTAGATTTTTGAATAGCCAAAGTGATAAAATAATGGCTATAGCTAAAATCAAAAATGGCACGGATGCGCTTCCGGATTGAATGGGTTAAATATCTTTGCCGAAAAATTGCAAAACCAACAATATCACAACGGGCCACGTTGGGTTCATGTGGTTATTGGTTGAAGGGGGCGTATTGTCACATACTGTACATTATAGGTCCAGATACCGTACTATACAGTTGGTAGCAACGCTGTAGAGACAGACAGTGACATTCTTGTCCTTGGAGCTTTCCTCAACCTACAGCCGGCATTGAGACGGCAGCAACACATGTGTACAGAATGTGTGAGAGAGCGTGTATAAATAGAATGTACACACTTTGATTGCTCTGTGTGTGTGTGTGTGTGTGTGTGTGTGTGTGTGTGTGTGTGTGTGTGTGTGTGTGTGTGTGTGTGTGTGTGTGTGTGTGTGTGTGTGTGTGTGTGTGTGTTTGTGTGTGTCTCTCTCTCTACAGATCTGGGTTGGAACCAGGCGTGTGATGTGTGGAGTATGGGATGTATCCTCATGGAGTTCTACCTGGGCCTCATGATGTTCCAGGTACGCGCGCGCGCGCACACACACACACACACACACCAATATACAGACTCAAACATTTAGACACACCACGTTCATAATCTCCTATATCGTTGCTGTCGGGCAGAAACCTCTTATCTACATTTTTTAATTTGTTGTGTTTTCTCGTAAATTAACTACGTGATCACACTACAGCGTCATACAAAATGATCAAAAGTAGCAGATCTACATGCTCAAAACGCGGCGCGAAGCGTTTGAATCCTGAAAACCAACAGTTTTGTACATATGAGGAGGTTTCCACCCGACAGAGACAAGATCTTATTTCTGTCACACAAATGTCAAATATACACACACACACACACACACACACACACACACACAGAGATACAGACATGCATGCATACATACATGCATACTGCACACAAAGTTCCCTGTTGGGGAATCTGCAGGGCAATGATACATTGGCCTTCC
The DNA here is from genome assembly GCF_963280865.1 of Gymnoscopelus braueri. Lineage (NCBI taxonomy): Eukaryota > Metazoa > Chordata > Actinopteri > Myctophiformes > Myctophidae > Gymnoscopelus > Gymnoscopelus braueri. The sequence continues at coordinate 4,964,237 of NC_137609.1, forward strand.
CATCCTTTCACGTATGTGACAGTCGTTTCTCTGTGTGCCAGGAAATCACGTACCGGGGCCACATTTTCCCTGACAATCTCCACCATGATAGAGATATCTCCAGACAGTTCCGCAAACGTTATGCCCCCCGCCAATATGCTGCTTCGTAGGTTCAGTATGTGTTCAGGGTCCTGCCAAGTGTGCACTTTTTTTTAAAGCATTCTGCACTCCCATGAATACAGCTTTCCTGTGGTGCACATACAAGAAAGGTAGCATGCAGACAATGATGCCCTGATGATACTACTTAAAGTCCCTAGATGGCATGGTGCCAGTCACTTGTTTGTAACATGTGGAATCCACACTTGTGAGCCTCTCTTAAGGCACTCCATGTATGGATTCATGTCTCGACTGGATGAGTCCCGGAACATTGAGGATATAGTCAATCCTGGGAAGAGCTGTCTCCGGTACTCGTCCAGGCTGCGTAAACACTGGAGAGTCAGCCTCTATTTTTTACTATAATTATTTTTTATTGTATAATTAGTTTTGTGATGTTGATGATTTGTATGTACTCTATGGACCCCATGTGTGTCTGTAATAAAGTTTGAATTGAATTGCATTACAAAAAGACATTGATAAAGACATAATGAATGCAATATACCAAAGAGCGTAGCATCATATTATTGCAGTGAATATAGCCTTGCATTGCTGTGTAGAATACAATGTTTTAACTTGTTGGTCTCCTGTCTGTTGCTTTCCAGACTCATGACAGTAAAGAACACCTGGCCATGATGGAGAGAATCCTGGGCCCCATTCCACCTCATCTCCTCAACAAAACCAAGTACGTTGTTATTATTATTATTATTATTATTATGGAATATGAAAATTTAGCCGACCTACAAAACTCATGATCTGACGCGTTCGTGAGCTTGTAGTTTGGCTCTTTTTGATGCGTCACACGGCGCACAACCAAATATAATTAAGTCATTATTTATAGCAGCAATTGCTGCACGTCCCGTTCCGTTTTAACTTTACATTGTCAGATTGATATTTATATAGCCAGTGGTGACTGGTGGAGAAAGTACTCACATTTTTTACTTAAAGAAAAGTATCAATACTGCAAAGTAGAAATACTAGTAAAAGTCTGGTAATCAAAATTTACTTGAATAAAAGTGCAAAAGTATTGGCATCAAATCTATAAAAAAAATATGTTTGAAAATAGCCGATCTACAAGCTCACATTGTGAGCTTAGATCGGCTATCTTCAAATGGCCAAAATGCATAGGCTGCAGTGGTTCATGTAGGTTTTGTGATCTAAATCAGCAAAGTAATTAGTAACTAAAGTTGTCAAATCATTGTAGTGGAGGAAAAGTACAATATTTGCCTCTGAGATGTATTGGAGTAGAAGTAAGAGAAATGTATTGGAAATGGGAAATACTCCAGTAAAGTAAAAAATCCTCAAAAGTGTACTTAAAAGGATATTTCACTTTCAAAACAACTTTTGGTCATTTTATCGTACTCAGGCTTTTGTGAGCCCCCCAGACCGTTTTTAAGTTGCTTGATTCAGTATTTAGATATTTGATATTCATTTTATCAGACACGCCCCCTTCCTATACAAACCCATTATAACTTCAAACTCCATTTTTAACATGCTAGATTCATCAAAAACATCCGTCCTTGGTTCTGGTGACTCACCCTGCCCTCCTAATACGCCAGGGGGCCACGTTTTTTCGATAACTTTTTTCATTTATTTTTAATATTTTTTTGGAAAATGAAAAAAAATTAAATACAATAAAAAAATTAAATAAGATACAGTACTTGAGTAAATGTACTTAGTACTTAATGTACTTTTACACCACTGTATGTAGAGATATCATGTTTGATTACTTCTGAATGATAAAATAAATAACTTATTGTGAATGATTCTTGATAAGTTCAGATTACTACCTCCAGTATTGGATGTTTACAAATTGCCCTGAGTGATATGATATAATGTTCTTTAACAGAAATGATAGGTCAAGTGATTTCACTGTTTTTCTAGCATTTTAAGAATTTTATAAGCGACGCGCTAATATCGTGATAATATCGTATATCGTGATATTTTTGGCCACAACTATCGTGACATGAAATGTTCATATCGTCCCACCCCTAATTATGTGTTTGTACTGGTTATGTCTTCAGGAAGCAGCATTATGTGTATGTACTGGTTTGTCTTTTAAGCAGCATATGTGTTTGTACTGGTTATGTCTTCAGGAAGCAGCATTATGTGTTTGTACTGGTTACGTCTTCAGGAAACAACATTATGTGTTTGTACTGGTTATGTCTTCAGGAAACAGCATTATGTGTTTGTACTGGTTATGTCTTCAGGAAACAGCATTATGTGTTTGTACTGGTTATGTCTTCAGGAAACAGCATTATGTGTTTGTACTGGTTATGTCTTCAGGAAACATTATTATGTGTTTGTACTGGTTATGTCTTCAGGAAACAACATTATGTGTTTGTACTGGTTATGTCTTTAGGAAACAACATTATGTGTTTGTACTGGTTATGTCTTCAGGAAACAACATTATGTGGTTGTACTGGTTATGTCTTCAGGAAACAACATTATGTGTTTGTACTGGTTATGTCTTCAGGAAACAACATTATGTGGTTGTACTGGTTATGTCTTCAGGAAACAACATTATGTGTTTGTACTGGTTATGTCTTTAGGAAACAACATTACGTGCACGCAGAGCGCCTGGACTGGGATGAAAACAGCTCCAAAGGGCGATACGTCAGGAAGAACTGCAAACCACTGAAGGTACACCAGCTTCTGTCAGCAGTAGCCTGGGTCAACCATGAGGGGGCAGCGAAAGCCAACGTTGGTGTCAGGAATACACCGTGTGATGATATGAAATCTAAAGTCTAAATCTAAAAATGACACGGATGCGTTCCCAGTCTCAATGGGTTAACTCCTGAAGTTGAAGATATACTGTATAGTTTACTCCTCCTCTTCTTTTTGATTGATTGATTGAATACTTGTATTAGTCAGACATTCAGTGGTGGAAAGTAACTAAGTACATTTACTTTTTTGATGTATTTGTACTTTACTTGAGTATTTCCAATTTCCAATACTTTTACTGCACTACATCTCAGAGGCAAATGTTGTACTTTTACTCCACTACAATTATTTGAAAACGTTAATTACTAGTTACTTTGCAGATATAAATCAGTACATTATAAAACACACATTAACCACTTTAGCCCTATTTTATACCTCGGCTATTTGAAAATAGCAGATCTACAAGCTACAAGCTGAGCTTGTAGATCTGCTATTTTCAAACATTTGAGTACTTTTACATTTTGATACCAATACTTGCGTAATTTTACTCAAGTAACATTTTGAATTCGGGACTTTTACTTAACGGAGTACTTCTACGTTGCAGTGTTGATACTATTACTTAAGTAAAATATTTGAGTACTTCTTCCACCACTGGTCAGTAAATGGCACGTGGTCCAGTGCATGTGGTCCAGTGCACGTGGTCCAGTGCACGTGGTCCAGTGCGCGTGGTCCAGTGCACGTGGTCCAGTGCGCGTGGTCCAGTGCACGTGGTCCAGTGCGCGTGGTCCAGTGCACGTGGTCCAGTGCGCGTGGTCCAGTGCGCGTGGTCCAGTGCACGTGGTCCAGTGCGCGTGGTCCAGTGCGCGTGGTCCAGTGCACGTGGTCCAGTGCGCGTGGTCCAGTCCGCGTGGTCCATTGCGCGTGGTCCAGTGCGCGTGGTCCAGTCAGACACTAAAGCTCTCCTCTCCCCTCCCAGCAATACATGCAGAGTAAGAGCATGGAGCACGAGACCCTGTTTGACCTGATGAAGAGCATGATGGAGTATGATGTGTCCAGAAGGATCACCATGGAGGAGGCTCTGTGGCACCCCTTCTTCACCCCTCTGAGGAAGACCCGCACATAACACACACACACTCACACACACACACACACACACACACACACACACCTTCTTCACCCCTCTGAGGAAGACCTGCACATAACACACACACACACACACACACACACACACACACACACACACACACACACACACACCTTCTTCACCCCTCTGAGGAAGACCCGCACATCACACACACACACACACACACACACACACACACACACACACACACACACACACACACACACACACACACACAGAGTGTGTAGTATAGACTGTATCAGTCCTGCTGCCATAAACGGGTTTATTATTATTCTGATGAATCGGGTTCAGTAGCTCTACACTGACCTTTGACCTTTACCTCAGGATGGGTGGATGAATATGCATACGTATAATAATCAGGGACATGTTCGTGTCTTAAAGTGCCTTAAAGTACCTTCAATGCAATTTATATTGTATTTATTAAATTCGTATTTGTATTTTGATTTTTAATTTGATGTTTTACCCCTTCTCCCCAATTCAGTCGTTATGCCGTTCTATTCCTCCCCACACACATGTCTGTGTGTTGTCACTGTTGTTGTATCCTACTGACTCACCTGCCAGTGAGGAGCCCCCAACGGGAGGACGTAGAGCCTTCGCCCTGCTCCTCACGCTCAACACTCCCTGCTGACAGGCTCCCCCCCCACACCCCATAGGAGTACATGCAGTGACAAATATCACCCTCCTCCTCCGCCCCGGCTTCCCACCTCCGAACACGGGCGTTGTATAGACTGGTGGTTCTTAACCTGTGGGTCGGGACCCCAGGGGGGTCCCCATATGAAAAAAACGAAAGAAAAGAAAAAGACCATTACTGCAACAAAAGTAATCAACAAACTATACTATAAAACATTGGCCAAATTGTCAAATAATATAAGAAAGAGGCAAACATATTGTGAAAATAGTCGATCTACAAGTTCACAACGCCTCGCAACGCGAGGCGTTGTGAGCTTGTAGATCGACTATTTTCACAATATTTATCTGTGGAACAGAATCAAACAAAATGGGCATCCCCAGTTCAAATATGATTATTTTGGGGGGTCGTGTCCTGAAAAGGTTGAAAACCACTGGTATAGACCGCTCGACAAAGCCGGATGCACCACGGTGGATTCGAACCCCCAGACCCCCCCCGTGGTGGTGGGCAGTTACTTTTTACCACTGCACCACTCGAGCGCCTTTTTATTTATTTTTAACTTATTATTATTTGTTTTTTGCTGGTCCTGTTGCATGAAACCTCCTGCGTTGAGATTTCCCTTTAAAAATGCACGAAGACTTCCGTGGAATACATTTCTAGCTTTGTGAAATCGTTACATCGTTAAAAAAGACAAACTAAGGCGGTTTGTCACTGCTGCGTATTCACTCGGCTACTCAGGGAGTTAAGACACTTTCCTGCCCTGTTTCATGTGTACTGTTTTATTTTATTATTTGACTTAATTTATGTATTGTATCCTGTTGTATTGGCTCGGACATCTTCTAATTGAGTTTGTCGAAAATATTACGTCAATCCAATACCCAGGTGTTTTATAACAATGCTGATTGCTGGTTGAGATATATATATATATATATATATATATATATATATATATATATATATATATATATATATATATATATATATATATATATATATATATATATATATATATATATATATATATATATATATATATATATATATATGCCCACAAAACCATTTTCAATTTTGGAAATTAGAAAGTGGAACTAAAGACACTGTTTTTATTGATTTTATTTATCAGTAGAGGTTTACAGGCAGATTCGGTAAGCTGTTTCTGTTCGTGGCATATTTTCATATTTCATAGTGGTTCATAGTCTGTTGAGATGCTTTCCTTATTCATTTAATTAAGGGTGATGGGACCTAACAATCCCATCGATTTATATTAAAGGAGTATTTCACCCAGTGAACTACTCCTTTAAGGACTTGCTGTCTTCCTTGCCCTTGTTGAATTCCTGTTCCTGTTTGCTTTTGTCTGTAGCTTCTCCCAGATGTTTGAAAGGATTCCACGACGTGTCGTTAACAAATACCTCAGGCTTTGGTCCGGAGATATTTATTTTGTATTTATTATTTATGCATTTACTGTTTTTGAAAAGAGACTTCATTTTGTGTCTCTGGTTCGTTCTTGTTCATGACTATTTTTTGACCCGTTTGATAATAAAGACGATGTGATGTTTGTTAGAATGGCTGTTCTTCTTAACAAAGTGTTACCTGGTAGTTATAATGTGCTGTTTCACTGAGTTTATAATGCCTCCAGCTCTTATAAATTATATTGTTATAAGTCAGAATACTTCATAAACCTTGTCATAAGTTGTTATGCATAATTATAATCATTTAAAACAAGTATTATAATGCCTTAAGTGCTTAAGTAAGTGCATTATAATCCATTATAAATGTGGTCATAACACATTATAGACCCGACCTTAATATAAAGTCTTACTCCTCTAACTATATTGTTATCACCAGTAATGCTGAACCAATGAGCAATGAGTAGGAACTGTAACTAGATGCTACTGGACAACTCAGGCGGTCATTGAACCTTCTGGCCAAAGCCAAGAACGACAAACAGATAAATCACACAAACATCATGTTGCTCTTTGTCCCGTGGTCTGAAGTTTGATCAGCTGCACTGCAATATATTCTCCTCTTCAAGGTCTAAGTGTTGGAGAAGACCAGCTACACTACAATATTATTGTTCTCTTCAAGGTCTAAGTGTTGGAGAAGATGAAGAGACTTGTCGTGTCCACGTTGTTCCTGACCGCTGTGGTCTGCCTGGCGACAGCACAGCAACATAACTACTGGCTGGATGACAGCGTGAAGAAGTTTGTGGATATGGCTATTAATACAGCAAATAACCAATTTAAGTATGGCCATCTGAATTTCGAAGAAATTGGGGGGGCACAGGTAACGTGTGTGTGTGTGTTTGTGTATATATATATATATATATATATATATATATATATATATATATATATATATATATATATATATCCTTTGTAACAAGCTAAACTTAAAGCTGTGGAATTGTTCAGCAGACATCAGGAATATAAGAAAAGAAACTTGAAGAAACTAAATGTTTTAGTACGGTGTACTGTGGGAGCAAAGACAGATAAATATGTAGGTAGACATTATACACAGAATCAGCTGCATGTGTCACATCACATGTTTAAAGTTGTAAAGAAGTGGGTGAAATTACCTTTTTTTCCACCGTCATGTCCACCATATTATCCAGTAATGAAAGAAGTACTCACATGTTTTACTTAAGTAAAAGTATCAATACTACAATGTAGATAAACTCTGTTACAAGTACAAGTCCCTTATTCAAAATGTACTTCAGTAAAAGTACAAAGGTAACGGCATCAAAATATACTTAAAGTACCAAAAGTAAAAGTACTCATTGTGCAGAATGTGCCCATTTCACAAGTTTCCAAATGTTTAAAAAATCTTTTGAAAAATCCGATCTACAAACTCACAATGCCTTGCCTTGCATCGCGACACATTGTGAGCTTGTAGTTCTGCTATTTTCAAATGGCTGAAATATATATATAGGGCTGAAGTGGTGAGTGAGTTTTGTAATAATATTCAAAATCTACAAAGTAACTGGTAACTAAAGTTTTCATATAATTGTAGTGGAGTAAAAGTACAGTATTTTCCTCTGAGATGCAGTTATCATGTTCCATCTCACAGCGGCTTGAGAAGTGTGATAAATGTGTCGTTTACGTTGATTTAGGTTCATTTCTTGTTCCCTTGCAGGTCGATATTTGGCAGGTGAAAATAGATGTGCGTTTAAGGGCAACGACCTGCAGAAAGGCTAGCGGTGGTGAACCCCACAGACATCGCCCTGAGTGTCCATTCAAAAGGGTTGGTGAAATCAGTGTAACAAGTTACTTAGTTTTAATATATTTAATACTGTGATATTATTATTTTACCCAGTAACGAATAGTGTAAGATATTACTCTGTCAAAACAGTAATATTATACCATATTAAAAATATATATGCATATTACATATGATATTACTCAGGTTTTTGTGCTATTTTATAGCCTTTTTGGCTGATCGGTGACTCTTATTAATATTATTATTTAAAAAAAATAGATTCAGTTCTAAACAGGGTTTTGTGTTGTTGTCCATCTCTCTCTTTTTGCAGGTGACCATGCCCCCAAGCGGGGGGTCTGGGGTGGCCCCCCCAGGACATCTTTAACAGAGTAGATGTAATTTCCATTATTCTGGTGGATTTTGGGAGTTAGACACTTTTAGCAGGCTTTACTTACATTGGATACATTAAAAAGTTGCAATAAAAGAGCCATATTTAATAATAACCACTAATTATGGTCACTCACACCTTCTCACACCTTCCAACAAAAAGAACAATCAAATACTGCCATCGTGATTAGCATATCAAAAACTCAAGGAACTAGCAAATTAACATGAATAGCCGTGGCTGCATATCAGTGAGGGTCCACACAAAAAGGGTGGAATCCCCCAAAGCAGGAGAAAAACAGGAGAACAGGCGTCTCCTTGTAAAAACAGGAGAGTTGGCAGGTCACCTCCTTCATGTCCTTGCACGCCGAGTTGGTTCTCCTGACTCACTCACACACACTCAGAGATTTAGTGCAGTTATAGAAGGATATTATCTCCCATTAACTTTCTAAACAGATTTTCAGTAGAAGACAGTTCATAGATATTGGAATCATGTGTGAGATGATATACAGATTAAACCAGCAGTGTTGAAAGAGGCTGTTTTTAGTATTGCTACATCAGTAATGTACAATCTGTCTGTGTTTTATCCTGTCTGTCATTTATCCTGTCTGCCTGTCTGTCTGTCTGTCTGTCTGACAGCTCCAGGTTCGATGCTTTGTTTGTAGCCAGGATCCACACACCAACAATCCTTTCATTGATTGTGTTCGCAAGAAAGACGAGAATATGGTAAACATGTGTTTTTGTTTTTTTTTCAGAATAAAAGCACTACAGCTTTTGAGAGCTGCAGACACAAAAAAAATCTCTGAAATGTTATTTTCTAGTTGTTGTTAATATTGTTATTATAATTACATAATTGTACTTAAACGTATTTAACACATTTACCTTTTGTTTTCTTCCAGCATCATGCTATATGGGATCAAAACTGTAAGGCTAAACCACTCCCTGGGGAGTTCTCACTTAGTTCACAAATGAGAGAACCATCTCATACTTCACCTCCACTAACCTTCCTTCAGATGGGTATGAGAGAACCATCTCATACTTCACCTCCACTAACCTTCCTTCAGATGGGTATGTTCTGAGTGAATGTGAAGCTCTTTCTGCTATAAATATGCATCCATGCGTTCTGGGTGCCTGTCGGCGGCCAAACCGGTTTTCAAATGGTCCTCATTTACAATTCGGCCGATTGCAAATGAGCCTCATTTGAAAACAAAGGCGACTTGCTGTGGTTGGCTACAACAGAAGAGGGTGAGGGGCTGCTAATGTTGTTATGTTGATTTTTTGTTTTTTCCCCCTGGCGCCCCCCTTTGGCCAATTGGAGTAAGATTGGTTTCAGCGATATTTGGAATGACCCTATACATTACTGCAAAGTTTCAAAGAAATGTGAGTCTGCATGTATGTGTTAGGGGCAGATGAATAATTGTCATAAAACTGCAATATTCATTGGCTCATTAAAGCTTCATTTTTTCACTTATGGATAATCCGCCACTACGTTTTTGTCGGCATGGGTCCAAAGTTCATGTGTAAAATGTTTTGTGCAGATTGCTAAAAAATCCGAGGAGGAGATAGATTTGAACTGTTTTTCATATAATTCAAAATGGTGGGAGATCTAAAGGTCAGAGGTCAAAAGTCAGAGTGTGAAAGTTGTTCATCATGAGTAGACGCATGTGTGTATCGAAGTTTCATGGCTGTTGGTCAAACAGGGCATGAGTTGTACCTGTTCAAAGTTGGCACTTTCAATTGAGTTCTATAGCGCCACCTTTTGACGAAAGATTGTGAGATTAATTTCTTGATAGTTTTTCATGACCATCTACCATATGACCGAGTTTCGTACGGTAGGATGTAGTGATGCGCGGGTCGGGTTTTTTCATGACCCGCCCCGCCCCGCCACGGAACCCAACCCGCCTCAACCCGCCCCGCGAACCCATATATAAATCTATGGCTCAACCCGCCCGCGACCCGGGTTGAGCCCCGCGGGTCGTACCTATAATTCTGTAAAATCATGGTTAGAAAATAATCCCCAAGTGTATTCAAACTGTTTTATTGTTATTATTCTTATTCTTATTAGGAATAAAGACGTGCGTGCGTGCGTGCGTGCGTGCGTGCGTGCGTGCGTGCGTGCGTGCGTGCGTGCGCAGTGGTGTGCACAGACATTTTGAGGGGCAGGTGCTCAAGTGAAAAAAAAGGGCACCTCAAGTGAAAAAAAAGGGCACCTTGTGTGGCGCGTGGAACCGCAGACTGCCTAGTAGTGTAATATTTATTACACGCACATCTTGTACGTCGTAATTACATATGTATTTATTTCAATAGCCATATGCTGTCTGATGCAGAGGTTTAATAATATTCAACAGGATGGTTTCTGCTGTAACAATTCAATATAACATAAATAAGTAGGCTTAGGCTACTACTATTCTTAATGTACCTGTACAGAAGATTGAAATACCACCTTGAACTGAGCATTATTCACTATCAGAGGTGTCAGTCAGTGGACTCGTTGTTTTACCATTCTGCCTCGGACGGCGCTGAGTCGGCTGAAGGTGACTTTGCAACGCTGGCTCGGCGGTGCCTCTCGTGGCTCAAGTCACCTTCAGACAGCGTGCCTCGGTGCACCTTTTTCAATCTGACTCATTCAGCATACATGGTGTACAAGTCTAAGGGTCAAGTCAAATCAGGCTGATCATTGTCATGTTTTAATGTTTTTCTTCTCATTCAGGGGATTCAGTGAGGCTGGTCGGTGGTTCAAACTGTTCAGGCAGAGTGGAGGTGTACTACCGTGGCAGATGGGGGACGGTGTGTGATGATGAGTGGGATCTGGATGATGCCCAGGTTGTGTGTAGACAGCTAGGCTGTGGAGAGGCTGTGTCAGCACCAGGGGAAGCCCATTTCGGACAGGGTGGTGGATACATAACCCTGTTATTTTTCAGGTGTTCAGGCAGTGAGTCACAGCTTTCACAGTGCAGCCAAAGGGGGATTGGAGAGCACAGCTGTTATCCCAATGAAGATGCTGGTGTTGTTTGTTCAGCAGGTAAATATGAATTGTATTGCAATTAATAATGATGTTTATATGCGTGTTGTCATCCTATCCTATATTCAAATTGACTAAAGGGAGGACGGGCCGGCGGCCTGGCCGGCCGGCCGGCAGGCAGACCTCTGACGTCACACTCATGTCACCATGACTCCATATAAGGAGTTCCCAATGCAGCTACGCCCAATGTTGAGCTCATAGGACTAGATAGTACAATCTCTTAGATTAATCAGCACTAGCCATGGTTCACATGACGCTCGTCTGCCACATGGAACCGAGAGTTCCTGGTTTTCGATTTACATTAAATGAGTTACATCTACAACTCTCACATGTACATAAACATTCAGATTTCAAATATAAACCCGCGTGCCACGGATGTTACAAGGCGATCCGTACCGCGATAAGTACGTATCTCCCGTATTGTTCAATAAAAAGCATTTTAATCCCATCGCCGGCCATTTTCTCCAAATTTTCTCCGATGCTTTCAACTATGCGACACTAATGGTTGGAAGGTGTATTGCACTCTGATACATTACACAAAAAACAAATAAATAAATAAATGGCCAGCGATCGGATTAAAATGCTTTTTATTGAACAATACGGGAGATACGGGTGCTTATCGTGGTACGGATCGCCTTGTAACATCCGTGGCACATGGGTGAGCACTTTATATTTGAAACCTGAACGTTTATGTACATGTGAGAGTTGTAAAGGTCAAAAAATCGAAGACCAGGAACTCTGGGCTCCATGACTGTCATGGTATGACATGACTGTCATGGTATGACAGTCATGTTTCAGGGCTAAATCAGCACTTGGTATTGAGTGGGGTAGGGGTAAACGCTTCACTGGGGTCTTCAGGTGGGCACCCTCCTTCATATTGGTGTTTTGTTGATAGGCCCACGACACCTCCACAGGGCTCAACGGCGACACTTTTTAGCATCATCATCATCATCATCATCCTCATCATCATCATCATCATCAGCAGCCAGTATTTAAGTTCTACTGGCTGCTGGAATCAGAGTCAATTTGTCTTTTTTGGCTTCAGTTCAAATGTGGTCACTACCTCTCCACCAGAGCTACATGCCTCTTGGGATAATAAGATGAATGCATATTGTTCAGTCCATTGCCCATTTTCAGTGTACTGAAAATGGGCAACTTTGAACGAACTTTAAACATTGTATTTTCATTCACATTGGGAATCCAGGCTTCTACTGTTGCAAAACCTGCTGCAAAAAACATTAAAAGTAAAAGTGGGCACTCTGAACTCTCAATGACCCCAATCAACAACCTGCCGACTCCTCAACGAGCTGTTGTCACGGAGATGACAGCCCATTGAGCCATAATACAAGTGTAGGACTACACAGAGAAGCAGTCTCATGTAAACAGAGATGAGTCTTTTCAACTCTTTTGAGTTTGCGCGGGGCCGGGAAGGAGAGGAGATGTGTGGGTGTGGCTGCTGTAGCGCACCTCTGTAGACCCGCCCCCTTTGCGCGCTGCACGTTCACACCGCGGGCACATGTAGGGGGATGTCTGGCAAAATTACGACACACATTTGGGCAATTGTTAATATATTAGAAGCTTTTAATTGATCGATCACCATTGACCACATACTGTAGGCTACACTGTAAAAAAAAAAAGAAGTAAAACTGTAAAAAAAAAAATAATAATAATCATAAGGACACTTGCTTGTCCAGAGGGCAAAACGGCAGGTGCTCTAGCACCACCTATCTGTGCACGTCCCTGCGGTTATGCCAGAACTGCGAAAAGTGGCAGAAGAGGGAGAAGAAAAATAATGCCAATATCAAAACGGAGCCATGCTTGTGCCTGTCCCCGTAATAAATATGAACATGAAAGCCTCATTCAACTGGTTGCTTGTTATATATATCAGGGGCGGACGCACTGTAGGCCGAGTCAGGCCTGTGCCTTACCTCTAATACACTGTGCCTTCCCTCCGCCAGACAGCTTTTTGTGTATTTACTATGAATATCGCCCCCTATACTTAAGGCCGACAAACAGCTTATACACATCCATTCTCTCTCTACGTCCTGCGTGTCTGGAGGATGTTGAGTCTTTTGAGCCAATGTACATAAACACACAATATAAACACCACACACAATGTCCAGGCTGGACTCGTTCTCTTCATTTTTTATTCTTGAGACAGCAGAGAGACAGCAATGGCACCGGCGTAAAAAAAAAAAAGTTTGTCCGGAGCAAACTCATCGACGCGAGGACGCCTAAACGAACGGCCGCCACCGCGACCGCCTAAACCGCATTCAGGACGAGCTGCTTGAGGCTGCAGCATCAGTCCTGCTTGGTAAAATAAAAGCTGAACTCAGTGGACAATTCGCCTACTCGCGGATGAGTATAAAGATCTTTCCAAACGGGAACTAGTTGCAGTTTGTATTCGATTCATGGATGGAGGACTCATGAAAGAGCAGGCAGTAGGATTTATTGACACCGCGGATTTGACTGCATGGGGAATCACAAAAAAAGTTAATTTTGGAAATTATTGAACCCCCTCGAGTTGGATCAAAACCATGTATCTGCCTGGCCTTACTCATAGAGAGATCCTGCATCCGCCACTGACATATATATATGCTTATATGTATTATATATTAGGATGTTGATATTTATTCTTCTTCTTCCCAGTTAATGCGTTTCCATAGATATGTGTGTATGTGTGTGTGTGTGTGTGTGTGTGTGTGTGTGTGTGTGTGTGTGTGTGTGTGTGTGTGTGTGTGTCTCTCTCTCTCTCTCTCTCTCTCTCTCTCTCTCTCTCTCTCTCTCTCTCTCTCTCTCTCTCTCTCTCTCTCTCTCTCTCTCTCTCTCTCTCTCTCTCTCTCTCTCTCACACACACACACACACACACACACACACACACACACACACACACACACACACACACACACACACACACACACACACACACACACTGACAGTAGAGGAAACTATGCAAGGCACTAACCTGAACAATTGGGGGTTCAGTGTCTTGCTCAAGGACACCTCAACACTAACGCAGGGGGAGCCGGGGATCGAACCGGTCACCTGCCATTTCCCAAACGGCCGCTCTCGTGGAACACATGTTTTGTTACAGATCTGCTGTTTCAGCCAATCCCCTCTGTTCTTGTTAACACAGGTATGAGGCCAATCATCAGTGTCTTCCCCTCCATGAGCAGGGTTTCTGAGGGCCAGCAGCAGGGGCTGCAGGTGTTGAAGGGTTCCAACTTCACCATCAGCTGCTCCGTCCAGCAACAGCATCCACACAGCTCCTTCTACCTCCAGCGTCATGCTGAATCCACCATCACATACAGCCACACCCTGCCATGTGTCAATCGCTCTGCCGACTTCCTGTTTCACGCAGCAGACCACGCCCACCAGGGGGAGTACAGGTGTGTTTATGACGTCGTCCTGATAAACGTGGCGTCAAACGCAACGTCAAACACTGACGATCGTCGTGTCGCTGATGATTACGTTGTCACTTATGATTATGATGCCACCGATGCTGACGTTGTCACTGATGATCATGTTGTCACTGAACGAAAGCCGATCAGTTTTCATAAAAGCTACAGCTTAAGGAGCACGTCCATCTCTCTCACTGTCATAGAAAACCCTGAATGAAAAGGACTCCATGTAAAAGAGAATAGCATGAATCCCTGTTCACATCACGTCTGACACCATCCATGTGACATGTTCTCTTTCCCTGTTGTGTTTTCATATGTTCCTTGTTTCCTAGTTTCAGTCAGTGCTTTACTTTTCAGTTGTGTACCTTTTATGTTGTAGTAATGGTATAGTGCCCTGGTTTCCTCTGTTACTGCTGTTACCGGTCTTGTCTCACCAGTCCTGTGATTCGCTAGTGTTTCCACCTGTGTCATTTTAGCTCCTTTATCTCCTGACTACAGTTCCTTGAATAGTCCTTGTGGCATCGATCTATTCAATATGTCCTTGTGTTCTTAGTGTGCTTCCACAGAGTTTTAGTTTGTATTCCTAGTTTTTGAGTTATTAAACACTTTGAAACGACCTGCTCTGCCTCTGCCTCATCCTGCATTTGGTACCTATACATTTTCTTCTCTTTATCTTTGGAACAGAGTCAAAGAATAAAATATGTATATTTAAAGTTTTGTAAAATACCAAAAGTAGCTGACCGACAAGCTCACAGGAATTCATTCAGCAGCTGAATGAAAATGAAATTGAATTTGGCGACCGGGGTGGTTTACCAGGCTAGAAAACTGTAGAAACCTGATGAAGAGTCAGTGGTGGAAAAAGTACTCAAATGTTTCACTTAAGTAAAAGTATCAATACTGTAATGTAGAAGTACTCCGTTACAAGTAAAAGTCCGGAATTCAAAATTGACTTGAGTAAAAGTACAAAAGTATTGGTACCAAAAGTAGAAAGTACTCATTATGCAGAATGTCCAATTTCACAAGTTTTCAAATGTATAAAAAATGTATAAAAATCTTCTGAAAATAGCAGATCTACAAGCTCACAATGCGTCGCATCGCGACGCATTGTGAGCTTGTAGATCGGCTATATTCGGCTATATTCAAATGGCTGAAATGTATATAGGGCTGAAGTGGGTAATGTGTGTTTTGTAATAATAATCCAAATTTACAAAGTAACTAGTAGCTAATGTTTTCAAATAAATATAGTACTACCCTTCCTCTTTGCCTGGCCTATTTGTTGTTAACTAGTTGCACGAACGCTTGTTTTATTGTTTTATTGGATCTTGTTGTAGTCGATACAATTATTTGTTTTAGCTCCTGCTCATTTGATTTAGCTTTTTTGCCTCATCTGTTTAAGGAAATAGGTAGCTGATATATTGCACTTTTACCTTACCGCTAGGTATACTCTTGGTTGCTTGTTTTTGCAGAAAATGCACTTAAGACTTCTGGTGATTAGTAGTTTTCGTTCCCTACCTATGTTGAATGCACTTATTGTAAGTCGCTTTGGATAAAAGCGTCTGCTAAATGACTGTAATGTAATGTAATGTAATGTAATGTAATAGTGGAGTAAAAGTACAATATTTGGATCCGAGATGTAGTGGAGTAGAAGTAAAAGTATTGGATATTGGAAATACTCAAGTAAAGTACAAATACAAAATTGTACTTAAGTACAGTACTTAAGTAAATGTACTTAGTTACTTTCCACCACTGTGAAGAGTAGAGACCAGTAATTGAAGCAATCATTTAAGTCTGGCCTCAGTGGGCTGACCACAGATAAACAGAAAGTTACACACATTAGCAATCAGGTTATACGTTTTTTTAAGGAAGTCCAAAGCTAAATGTTACATCAGTGTTATAGAGAGTGCCAAGGGAAATGGGAGAAAGGTTTGGCAATACATTAATAAACTATTAGGCAGACAGAATAATCAAAAGCATGTCGTGTTGAGTACTATTTTTAGAAGCAAGTACTCCAGTACTTTAACTCAAGTACAAATTTGACAACAACTTTCCCTTGTAGTTGAGTAATATTTGACCAATGTCTACAGTACATCGTACTAAAGCTATGATTTTGTGCAACATGTTTACATTTTGGACTTTACAGACACAGCCTCACGCTGATCTTTGGATCCTAAACTCGTTGTTGTAAGACGCTTTTTGTAGTTTTGTAGCTTTTCGAAGTTCTTGATTCTGACAAAGTTTGCATCCATGTTTATCAGGATATGACAGTAAACAGCCATGGATAGGCTGAGTGAGAAATGACTATTATATGTTTTATGTATTCAAGTGGAATTTGTTGGATAGGATAATATCCTGACAAGTTTCATATTTATGTTATATGATATCACACTTTAATTTAATTATAAATGCATGTTCACCACATTAATAAAATGTGTCACGGTTTGTCTTTTTTATGTTTAAAATAAAGCTAAAATAGTTGATCTATAAGGTCACAGTCCATCGCTTCATTGAATTTCTGTTTGTATAAATATTTGTGTATAAATACCAGGAACTTCTGTCCTGGCATGTAAACTGCATGGAGCCCAACAGCGGTGAGCGTGTAGATCTGCTATTTTCACTATTATTGAAATATGTCTTAAAGGGCAAAACCACTTTGGTAGAGGTTTGGGTTGTGTAGTTACCTTGCCATGACGTAACTCCAAAGGTGGAGTAATTGCTCCATTGATTAGAAATGGATAATTCAAAATATGCTCCTCATTGGCTTGAGGGGTAAAACAGCTCTCAAAGTCACAATTTTAGCCCGTAAACGAACACAGACAAAGCTGATTCAGACAATATACAACATCACCAAACCCAGTACTGCTTATTTTTTTTATGTAAATGTCAACTTCCTGCTGATTTTACTATTTGAAGATCCGGATCCACGGATCCAGTCTGCGCTTTCTTCTTAAAGGAGAATTCCGGACAAATTAAGTGTTGTCTTTGATGTCTCGTTACTCACCTACCGACGTGAAAAGTGGCGTTCTTTTTTTCCATAGATTCCCCTGTCGTCATTTTTTAAACCCCCTCCGTTGTCATAATGGGAGCGCGTGGGTTAGGGAGATTCGTCTATTATAACCGATGCAAAGTTGTTTTTTTCTCTACTGCTAGTCATTGTGGAGTCTCATGATAGTCAAACATGCGCTGAAACTTCCTGCGAGGCCACCGTTAATGGCGAACGATTTAACACTGGATGCTTGTTTCTTTCCAGTGATGCTTGTTTCTTTCCAGTGTTGCCAGGTTCTGGAAACATTTTTCTCCTTTAATAAAAATAGCAAAATCAACAGGAAGTTGACAGTTTTATTTAAAAAAAAAAAACTTTTTACAGGCATTTACGGGCTAAAAGAGTGAGCTGTTTTACTACAATATAAGTCAAAGAGGAGCACATTTTGAATTATCAATTTCTAATCAATGGAGCAATTATCTTTTTCTTTCCCACCTTTAGAGTTACATAATGGCAAGGTAACTTATACAACCCAAACCTCTACCAAAGTGGTCTTGCCCTTTAAGTGATTCTTTCATTTATTTTAAATTTGCATGCAGGGGAGACACAAAACTTCTCTTTAGGGTCTGCTGGAAAGGTTGGAATAACCTCTGGTGCAATATTGTTTATCAGTAATGTTTAAAGGTTGTGTAACCCCCTATATTGTTGTTATCACCAGTAATGAACCAATGAGTATGAACTGTCCCACTGAGCATTTTCCAGGCTATTTACGTTTAGACGTTTCTAGGCTAAGCCTAGACATTGAAACGTCATTTCAACGGCTATATATAGACGGTCTATATACTGTATAGATGCTTAAAAAACAGCTAATCAACTGAAAAACTTTCACTGATAGACCAGTTACAACCCGGTTTAGACAGACGTCTAATAGCCGACTATGGCTCACTGGGGTAACTAGATGCTCCTGGCCAACTCAGGCAGTCATTGAACCTTCTGGCCAAAGCCAGAAACAACAAACAGAGAAATCACACAAACGTCATGTTGCTCTTTGTCCCGTGGTCTGCAGTTTGATCAGCTGCACTAATATATGTTCTCCTCTTCAAGGTGTTAAGGTCCTTACACACCGGGGCGATTTTTTCGTGCGAATAATACGCTTTTTTAAAAAACCTTATAAAGTCAATGCAAGCGTACATGGCGCGAAAAAGCGGAAAAGCGAAGCCAAAAGCGTCTTTTAATTATTCGGAACGAGTCCGAATTTTGCGTATATTCGCACATTCGCCGGTGTGTAAGGACCTTAAGTGTTGGAGAAGATGAAGAGACTTGTCGTGTCCACGTTGTTCCTGACCGCTGTGGTCTGCCTGGCGACAGCACAGCAACACAACAACTACTATACTGGGTGGATCACAGCCTGAAGAAGTTTGTGGATATGGCTATTAATAGAGCAAACCACCAATTTAATTATGGCCATCTGAATTTCGAAGAAATTGGCGGGGCACAGCAGGTAACACATATATATATACATATATATATATATATATATATATATATATATTGTAAAAAAGGTAAAAGACCTTCAAAGAAGGGACTGCACACTCTAGGGAACAGATGGACAACTTACTAGACAAGGACAAGTTATCCGACAAGATCAGCTCTGATGAATTCACTAACCTAGATCACAAATTGAGAGAAGATCTCATGAAGTTTGAGAGTGAACTCAAAGCTCTTAAAAGGAGCAAGTTCGAACTACATGCCCAAGACTACAAAGAAGGAACTGTCTACAACTGGCACCAAGAAGGGGGGAAAAAACGCCGCCAAGCCACACACCACCAGAGGAGACGCTGGCCACGTAAGACATGGAACCCAGAACATGTGAATCTGACCGAAGAATCTGATCCCGGTCTATCAAGCGACTCGACCTACTCCCAAGATGAGCGTTTTTTAGACGTACAAACAAGGGATACCCCACGACAGCACAGCTACCACCAACGAGGTGGAGCCAGGGGAAGAGGACGAGGCGGGGCAAGAAGAAACGCCATCCCGCACACAGTGGTCACCCGCAGCCAGAGCAACAGACGGTAATAAATATATCTGACTGTCATCTCTCCCCTGCTCAGCAATCAGTCTTAAGTAAAGGACTTTCATTTGTACCTACAAACAAAGTCAATGCATTTAAGCTAAAAGTGGACTGTTATAAATTCTTTAGACTATTGCATCTTAAAAACCACTTCAGAAATGTTGACCAATCTGTACCGATTAATCCTGTGAATAAATTAAAGAAATCATCTAAGTTTTGTCCCACCAGCACTTTGAATCCAACCTTGGTCACCTTTAGTAAAATGGTAGAGCAGGATATCCAGAAACTTGTCATATCATCAGATAAAGTAAATAAACGCCAAAATGTGACTGCTTTGGAGAGAAAAGCTCTCGAGGAACTTAGTAAAAATGACAAGATCATTATTAAGTCTGCTGACAAAGGCGGTTCTATTGTTGTTCAAAATACTAAAGATTATATTGCTGAAGCCATGCGACAGCTTGATAATACTTCTTTTTATAAACGTCTTCCCCAAAATCCAATTGAACAACTGATGAATGACAGGGACAAGATTCTGGATGCTGCTCTCCGTGACAATTGTATAACAAAACATCAATTTGAGTTTCTTAAGGTTGATTTTCCAGTTACTCCCGTTCTTTATTTATTACCCAAAATTCATAAAGGTTTGACAAATCCGCCAGGACGACCCATCGTCTCAGGTAATAATTCACTATCAGAGCCATTGAGCCAATTTGTTGATTTCTTTATTAAAGATACTGTCAAAATATTACCTTCATACGTAGCGGACACCAGGGATGTAATCAAGTCATTAGACATTACTATCCCACATGGTGCCTATTTGGTATCTTTTGATGTAGAAAGTCTATATACCAATATACCTCACGACGATGGCCTGGCGGCAATGTCTTATTTTTTGGGCACAAGAGGTGATATCCCCTCAGAATGTTTACTAAGTTTAACAAACTTCATTTTGAAATCCAACTATTTTATGTTTGACAATAAGTTCTTTATTCAAACCCAGGGTACTGCTATGGGGTCTACATTTGCGCCTAATTATGCCAATTTATTTATGGGTCATTGGGAATCCCGTTTTATCCAAAACCAAGCCGCTTCTCCATTGCTGAAAAAGGTGATATACTGGAAAAGATATATAGATGATATCCTGATGGTTTTTACTGGCCAAGAAAACGAGCTGGTGGAATTCAAGAATTACATTAATGGGACACATCCCACGTTAAAATTTACTATGGTACACAGCAAAGATCACATAGACTTTTTGGATTTACGAATCTCAGTAGAATCTGATGGACTTCTCAAAACGACCATTTACCGTAAACCGACAGATCGAAACAGTGTACTACACGCTCAGAGTTACCACCCCAAACGGTTAGTAGAAAATATTCCATATGGACAGTTCTTGCGCCTTAAGCGCATTTGTAGTGACCCTGCAGATTTTAAGATAAAGGCAGACGAAATGCACAATAGATTTCGACAGAGGGGCTACAAGAAATCCATTATACATAAAGCAGAAAGCAAAACTAAAACTGTAAAAAGAGAGACACTTTTGGAACCCGCGAACAAAAGCATTTCAGATAATAGAGTCACCTTTGTCTCCGAGTTTAACACCTCGTCTCAAGAAATTAAGAACATCATCCACAAGCATTGGAATATGCTGAAATGCGACCCAAATTTGAAAAATATAGCAACACTATCACCTAGATTTTGTTTTAAAAGAGGCAAAAACATTAGAGACTCTGTTGTCACATCTATGTATAAAGCACCCAGTAGGCCTACTGGCACTAATTGGTTAAGTGAGGAGATATGTGGCAATTATCCCTGTGGTAGATGTACCCACTGTTCCAACACCAGTACCACTAAGATTTTCTATCATCCACAGACCGGACGGGTACATAAAATAAAAGGATTCATTAATTGTAACACAACTCATGTGGTTTACATGTTAAAGTGTCCATGCGGGATGGTCTATATTGGTCAAACGAAACGCAACCTGAAAATAAGAATAGCTGAACACAAAGCCGCTATCAGAAACGGCAACATGGATTATGCCATTGCACGACACTACAAGGAGAGGGCGCATGGATCAGCAGCCACATTGAAATTTATTGGCATAGAGAAGGTGAACCTGCCACCTAGGGGTGGCGACATGATAAAACTGCTATTGCAGAGAGAAGCTCACTGGATTTTTACCTTAAACACAATGGAACCTAATGGCCTAAATGAGAATTTGGACCTCAGTCCTTTTCTATAAATCTTAAAAGTTATTAATGTGCTATTACCACACTGCGCTTTTTTGTACAAATATGTTCGCACCGCCCCTTATATTCAAATTAACAGTCCAAAAAGTTTTCACTAACTGACCTGGCCTGATCCATG
This sequence comes from Gymnoscopelus braueri, assembly GCF_963280865.1. Lineage (NCBI taxonomy): Eukaryota > Metazoa > Chordata > Actinopteri > Myctophiformes > Myctophidae > Gymnoscopelus > Gymnoscopelus braueri. The sequence goes on from NC_137609.1 coordinate 4,986,234, forward strand.
CTTAACCCACATCCTGACCGTTTTGATTGTGCCTATACCATGATATTTGTTTCAATTTATAAGTTTTTAACTCAAAGACTTAATGTATAAACGGGTTGCCTTACATCTGTATGGGATTTCCTGTCAGTACTAGAGATATTCCTTCTGATGTGTGTATGTATGTATGTATATATATATATGTGCATTTATATTATCCTTTTTTTTGTTTTCTCCTTAAATGTGTTCTTATTTGATCTGTTTGTTTATTGGTGTTTTTGCATACAGCATCTTTTGTCTACCCTCTCCTGTACTGAAATGTATTTAAATAATTGAATGATTTATACCACGCCTGGAGGGGTGGAACTGTCTAATGAATGGCACTATATATGTGTCACTGTATCAAACACTCACACTTTTGTATAGCACCTGACGAAGCTCACGGCGAAACGCGTCGTGCTAATAAAATACTATAATGCAGTAGTAAGTTGTCCATCTGTTCCCTAGAGTGTGCAGTCCCTTCTTTGAAGGTCTTTTACCTTTTTTACAATTTATATGCCTGCTGACTAGACTTGCACCTCCAACAGGGTTTTTTTGGATGTGCAGGAGTCCCCTTTTTTGTTATATATATATATATATATATATATATATATATATATATATATATATATATATAGAGCTGTTTTAATGTTATGGTATGTTATGCAAAAACACTTGAAGAAACTATGTGTTTTAGTACGGTGTACTGTGGACATTGAAGCCAAAGTTGTAGAGCAAAGATGTAGGTAGACATTATACACAGAATCAGCTTTATTTTTCACATTTTTACAGGTGTGAAGAAGTGAAATTACTTTTTTTCCGTGCATACAACATCCATAGAGAGCACCGTCATGTCCACCATATTATCCAGTGATGGAAGAAGTACCCACATGTTTTACTAAAAGTATCAATACTGCAATGTAGATAAACTCTGTTACAAGTCCCGAATTCAAAATGTACTTGAGTAAAAGTACAAAAGTATCAGCATCAAAATATACTTAAAAGTACCAAAAGTAAAAGTACCCATTGTGCAGAATGTCCCCATTTCGCAAGTTTCCAAAAAAAAAGCCGATCTACAAGCATTAATTGCGACGCATTGTGAGCTTGTAGTCCTGCTATTTTCAAATGGCTGAAATATACAAAGGGCTGAAGTGGTTGACGTGTTGTGTAATAATAATAATAAAAATCTACAAAGTAAAGTTTTCATATAATTGTGGTGGAGTAAAAGTAGAAGTATTTTCCTCTGAGATGTAGTTATCATGTTCCATCTATCATGTTCCATCTCACAGCGGCTTGAGAAGAGAGAAGGAAAAATGAAAACCACACGATAAATGTGTCGTTTACGTTGATTTAGGTTCATTTCTTGTTCCCTTGCAGGTCGATCGTTGGCAGGTGAAAATAGATGTGCGTTTAAGGGCAACGACCTGCAGAAAGGCTAGCGGTGGTGAACCCCACAGACATCGCCCCGAGTGTCCATTCAAAAGGGTTGGTGAAATACACTCTGACATCCTGTAAGACTCTAACTGTACCAAAACACAATGACATATTATGCATTTCATACAGCAGGGGTCTTTAACGTTTTCAGTCCAAGGACCCCTTGGGTGAGAGAGAGATGAAGCAGGGACCCCCCCCCCCCCCCCACTACATATTGTATTCATGTTGAATGTGTGTTTTTTAAACACTTAAACCCCCAATACTTTGTAAACTTGACCTTTGGCTCTGTACTTGGTCTGCTCTTTTCTCCCCCTCTATACACCAAACCTCTACACCGAGAATAGCAGGCCGAAAATAGCAGACCGCTCACAACGCGTTGTGAGCTTGTATATCTGCTATTTTCGGTGAATGTTCCCCCCAGAATAGGGATGCTACAGTAGGGTTCCAAAATAAAAATACAATTCCTGTCACATAAAGATTTGGCGGTCCCCCTGCCGTATCTCTGAGGACCCCCTAGGGGTCCCGGACCTATAGGTTGAAGACCCATTTCCTACAGTACCTTCATATTGATGACTTCAGGGTACTCAGTTGGGGATTTGTCGATATGTTTTTGGACGCCCAGTGGTGGAAAAAGTACTCAAATTCTTTACTTGAGTAAAAGTAGCAATACGGCAATATAGAAGTAGGCTACTCTGTTAAAAGTAAAAGTCCAGAATTAAAAATTTACTTGAGTAAACGTACAAAAGTATTGGCATCAAAATGCACTTAAAGTACCAAAAGTAAAAGTACTAAAATATTTGAAAATAGCCGATCTACAAGCGACGCGGTGTGAGCTTGTAGATCTGCTATTTTCAAATGCCTAGTTATGAAATAGGGCTGAAGTGGTTAATGTATGTTTCATAATATCATAATTTATATCGGCAAAGTAACTAGTAACTAAAGTTTTCAAATAATTGTAGTGGAGTAAAAGTACAATATTTTCCGCTGAGATGTAGTGGAGTGGAAGTAAAAGTACTGAAAATTAGAAATACTCCAGTAAAGTAAAATACCTCAAAACTGTACTAAGTATATTACTTGAGTAAATGTTCTTAGTTACTTTACACCACTGCTCAGTACATCATTCCTTCAGGTCCTTGCATGCCGAGTCCATCGGTTGGACAGTTGGTTCTCCAGACACACTCAAAGCTTACACACACACACGTGTGTGAGAGATTTAGTGCATTTATAGAAGGATATTATCTCCCATTAACTTGCTAAACAGATGTGTCCGTAAAAGACAGTTCATATTGGAATCATGTGTAAGATGATGTACAGATTAAACCAGCAGTGTTGAAAGAGGCTGTTTTTACCTTTTTTCTACATCAGTAATCCACAATCTGTCTGTGTTTTATCCTGTCTGTCTGTCTGTCTGTCTGTCTGTCTGTCTGTCTGTCTGACAGCTCCAGGTTCGATGCTTTGTTTGTAGCCAGGATCCACACACCAACAATCCTTTCATTGATTGTGTTCGCAAGAAAGACGAGCATACGGTAAACATATGTTTTTTGTTTGTTCAAAATAAAAGCACGATAGCATATGAGAGCTGCAGACACACTCAACATTTCTGTGAAATGTACATTTCTAGTTGTCGTTAATATTGTTATAATAATTACATATTGTACTTAAACATATTTAACACATTTACCTTTTGTTTTCTTTCAGCATCATGCTATATGGGATGAAAACTGTAAGGCTAAACCACTCCCTGGGACGCATGGTGGCCACTCAGGTGAGTCAGGTCCCCCCGGGCCCCCTCGAGTTAGACCACCCTCAACACCACCACCCATCCTTCAGGGTAATTCATTCATTCATTCATTCATCAAGATTTTTGGGAACCGAATTATTGTGAGTTTTTAACAAACGGAATCTTCTTGAAATATCATTATCAATACATGTATAACATTATTTAACTGGATAGAAATATAAACTGAAAATAAATATGAACATGTAAGCCTCATGCAGCTGGGTTGCTTGTTTTATTTTTTTATTAGGATGTTGATACTTAGTATTCTTCCTCCCAGATAATACGTTTCCATTAAGTTATTTGTGAAAATATTAATAAAGAGAATAAAGACCTTTATTTTTTAGCCCTGTGTGTGTGTGTGTGTGTGTGTGTGTGTGTGTGTGTGTGTGTGTGTGTGTGTGTGTGTGTGTGTGTCTCTCACACTCAACCGTCGAACTGGAACAACCTGCCCTTGTCAATTAGATAAATTTCTTCTTTTAATGCCTTGTAAGCAAAGCACTTCTTTGCTGGTTCACCTTACATCTAACTGTTCCTGTTTCTGATTGTATTTATTTACTTATTTATTACATTTTAAGATGATCCTATATTGGCATCATGTTTGTTTATTTGAATTGATTGTTTTATTTTTATAAAACATTTATTTAAATGTTATTTTATGTAAATTTAAATAATTTCTAAAGGTTACTAGTATACTGACGTAGTGGGGTTTGAGACGTGGAAGAACCTTTATAATAATAATAATAACTTTATTTGTATAGCACCTTTCATACAAAATTGCAACCCAAAGTGCTTCACATCAAGACAATAAACAGTAGAATGCCAGAAAAGGAATTGGCAAACAGAAATATAACTAAACAATGTAGTTAAACTAAAAATCAAGTAAACATAGGGCAGATTTATACACAATCAAAAATAGAAATAGCAATACAAAATAAAATAATAAAAACAAAACGTGAACACAAGATGAATTTAAATAAATGCCATATTAAAAAGATAGGTTTTTAGTTTACTCTTAAAAATACTGAGAGAGCTTGCCTTTTTAAGCTCTAGTGGTAATGTATTCCACAACTTAGGGCCATAGACCCAGAAAGCAGCCTCACCAGTATTTTTATGAGAAGCATCGGGAACCTCTAGTAGGAGAGCGGAGGAGGACCTGAGTGTTCTGGTTGGAACATAAAATTGTATAGACTCCTTGATGTATAAAGGTGCTAAGTTATTTCGTGCTTTGTAAACAAATAAAAGTGCTTTAAAATCAATTCTAAAAGATACAGGTAGCCAGTGTAGTGTTGATAAGACTGGACTAATGTGATCTCTTCTTCTAGTGTTTGTTAAAATTCTAGCTGCCGTATTTTGAATTAGTTGTAATTTTCTAATGGATTTCTTTGGTAGCCCTGTAAAAAGAGAGTTGCAGTAATCTAGCCGGCTAGTTATAAAAGCATGGATAAGGACTTCTGCATCTCTCTGATTTAAAAAAGGTCTTACCTTAGCCATGTTTCTTAAATGGAGAAAGGCTGTTCTTGTGACCTTGTTAAAATGGGAATTAAAATTTAGGTCGGAGTCCAAGATCACACCCAGGTCTGTGACCTCTGTTTTGACCAGTCTGGCCAGAGAGCCAAGCATTGCCTGTAATTTCTCTCTCTCTGATTTGGGGCCAGTAAGGAGGATCTCAGTTTTTGCCTCGTTGAGTTTTAAAAGGTTTTTACCCATCCAAAGATGTATCTCATTGAGGCAGGAATTGAGATCACTTAAGGCATTGGGGTCGTCTGGTGAGACAGATATGTGAAGCTGGGTATCATCTGCGTAGCAGTGGTAGTTAATATTATGGCGTTTAATGATGTGACCAAGTGGCAACATATATAGTGAGAAGAGGATGGGTCCTAAAATACTTCCTTGGGGAATCCCATACTCTGTCTCAACTGGATCCGATACAAAATCACCTAGGGAGACAGAGAACTGTCGTTCAGCTAGATACGATCGGAACCAGTTAAGGACACTACCAGAGAGACCTACCCATTTTTCTAGTCTGTCAATTAAAATACAGTGATCAATAGTGTCAAATGCAGCACTTAAATCTAGAAGGATGAGGACAGACACTTTATTTTTATCACTTGCTGATCTAAGGTCACTGACTACTTTCAGTAGTGCTGTCTCAGTACTATGCTGGGATCGGAAACCTGATTGAAATTTGTCAAGAATGCTGTTATTGTTAAGATGATTAATAAGTTGATTAAAAACCGTCTTCTCAAGGAGTTTACTGAGGAAGGGGAGGTTGGATATGGGTCTATAGTTGTGCAAATCAGTGCTGTCCAGATTAGGCTTCTTAAGCAGAGGTTTTACGAGGGCCATTTTGAAGGATTTGGGGAATATACCTGATTGAATGGAAGAGTTTATTATATTAGTTGTATCCTGGGAAAGATAGTGGGAGGTAGCTTTGAAAAGCTTGGTTGGGATGGGATCAAGGGCACAGGTACATGACTTCATTTTTCCAATCAAAGTGTTGACATAGTCAACACTGACAGGCTCGAATGAAGTCATCGCAGATGTAGGCCCCCGCCCAGGGAGATCCCATTGAGTACCTAAGGGGGAGTTAGAGATGAAATTATGAATGGGATTAACAATTTCAGCTCTGATATTGACAATCTTATCCCTAAAGAATAATGCAAAATCATTACATTTCAAAGCAAGTGCTTGATCATTTAAAACTGTAGTGGGCCTAGGATTTAAAAGGCTGTTGATGGTGGAAAAGAGGACTTTATGATTATTTTGGTTTCCATTAATTATGTCTGAGAAATGGGTTTGTCTCGCCTTTCTGACAGCAGTGTTATAATAATGTAGGTGTTCTTTAAACTTTTCAAGATGGACATCTAGTTTATTTTTCCTCCATTTTCGCTCAGCTTTGCGGCAATTTCTTTTTAGCTGACAGAGGGCGGCATTATTCCATGGTGTTTTATGGCTTTTATACCTTTTCTTAATTTGTAGAGGAGCCACTGTATCTAGGGAGTGTCTTAATTTGTCATTGAGATAATCTACAAGATTATCAACTGAGGTCATGTTAGATGGAGTAGGAGTGCTCATTAAATCAGAAAATTTTGCTATGGCTGTATCATCAAGATTTCGCTTTTTAAAAACAGTTTCAGAGCGATCTCTTGATGTTAAAACTGTGGCATTAAAATATATACAGCAATGATCAGATACAGGACTTTCAGAGATTGATGAGATGTTAATATCTATTCCCTTTGTGAAAATCAAATCTAACGTGTTTCCATGGTCATGGGTGCTGCCAGTTACATGTTGGACTAGGTCAAAGCTTGCAGCGAGGTCCATGAATTCCATAGCCCTTGAATTAGTGCAGTCATTAATATGGAAGTTAAAATCACCAATTAGGATCAGTCTATCATAACTGGTGAGAACAATGGACATAAGGTCAGAAAAATCAGATAAAAAATTGGTGTCATACTTAGGTGGCCGATAAACAGTAACAATAAGTACAGACTGCTGCGCTTTTATGATTGTTGCCAGATATTCAAAGGTAGGGAAATCCCCAAAAGTGCATTTAGTGCAGGTGAAATCATTAGAGAAAACTGTAGCAATTCCACCTCCTTTTTTCCCCTGTCTAATGGAATATAGGAAACTGTAATTTGGTGGGGAAACCTCTAACAGTGTGGCTGATGCAGCAGATGACAGCCAACATTCAGTTAAAAACAAAAAGCTTAGGCCATGATTAGAGATCAAATCATTAATATAAGAAATCTTCTTGATGGACAGCGATCTTATATTCAAAAGTGCAAAATACAATATGTTAGGTTTGTAATGTGCAGAGACAGATTCTGTCTGGCTAATCTTTATTAGATTATGTGGGTTACTGCCAGTGAGTGAGCCTACGCTGAGACCAAGATTGCACCTAGGTGTGATGAGAACTGGAATAGTGGAGGTGGTGTGAAAGGAGCTGGTGGTAGGTGGTACTGGTAGTATACTCAATTGTGGTAACTGGCGTCACTTTTTGGGGAGGTAACTGGAGATGTGATTGGCCAGCACTTCAATGCCATCATTGTTGGGGTGTAAAGTATCACGGTATAGTGAGGGGGTTTTCCAAAACAGATCGAAATTACTTGAGTAGCCATAACCACAGGCTAGGCAGAAATTGCGCAACCAATTGTCAGCACTGTAGATGCGGCTAAAGATTTCAGGGCTTTTATGAAGGGTGGGAATTAAACCAGAGAAAAAACAACACTTTCCAAGGCGTTCAATTTCATTTGCCAGGACCTCATAATCGCTGTACAATTTAGCGGATTGTATGCACCTGGACCTTATGTCATTAAGGCCAGCATGAACAATCACTGTGTGAACTGAGGGGTGACGTGAGAGGATATGTGGAATGTGGTCCCGTAGATCCAAAATTTTTGCGCCGGAGAAAGAATAGGTGATACAGTTTGTGATGGAAGCATAACGGACTATGGAGTCACCTAGTAGAAGGTATTCGGGACCAGATGGCGGAGGGGTGTGGGGGGAATCTAACTCATCCATGGAGATAGACGCTGCAGACCTCGTGAGGAGAGAAACATCACAAACCAACGGGGAAAGGGGCGGTGACCTGTGGCCGGGAGCAGTGGTCACCCTGCCTCGCACTGGACAGCTAGCCACAGGGGAGACTCGTTGCTCGGGTGTGCTGTGTGCAAGACGGCGTCGTTTCCCCCCATGAGCGCCGGGTTTGGGGGTCGAGGTAAGGGAATGGGTCGACGACCCAGAGGAATCGGGACCGGATCGTTTTCCCGGGCGGGAGCCTAAACGCTGAGGAACCTTGATGTTGATGATGTGTTTGTCCTTGATTAGTTTTTTTTCTGTGTTGTTGGATTGTTTTCTTGTTTTGTGTTGTGCTTTGAGGACCCCCTCGAAAACGAGATGCTGCATCTCAAGGGGCTTATCCTCCAGTGAATTTCAAAATAAAAACTATGCAAGGCACTAACCTGCTTGCCAGGAAAACATGAAGGGTTCAGTGTCTTGCTCAAGGACACCTCAACATCGAACCGTCACCTTCCATTTCCCAAACGGCTGCTTTGGTGTAACACATGTTTTGTTACAGCAGATCTGCTGTTTCAGCCAATCCCCTCTGTTCTTGTTACAGGTCTGAGGTCAATCATCAGTGTCTTCCCCTCCATGAACAGGGTTTCTGAGGGCCAGCAGCAGGGGCTGCAGGTGTTGAAGGGTTCCAACTTCACCATCAGCTGCTCCTTCCAGCAACAGCATCCACACAGCTCCTTCTACCTCCAGCATCTTGCTGAATCCACCATTACATACAGCCACACCCAGCCATGTGTCAATCGCTCCGCCGACTTCCTGTTTCACGCAGCAGACCACGCCAACCAGGGGGAGTATTGGTGTGTTTATGCCGTCGTCCTGATAAACAACACGTTTATCACGACGGCGGCGTCAACCACTGTCGTCGCTGACGATCGTCGCGTCGCTGATGATTACGTTGTCATTTATGATTATGATGCTGACGTTGTCACTGATGATCATGTTGTCACTGATGATGTCACTGCTGGTCATCAAACCACAGGTTTGAGGCGGAGCACGTCCATCTCTCTCACTGTTACTGAAAACCAAGGGGCCAGCTTCTGAGTTGTATATTGAGGCTGTATAGGAAGTGACAGTTGATATGAATGGCCTGTAGTCTCGCTGTTTTACCCCTGCTGGTGTCAGAAAGAATTAGGCTCCATTCAAGCGGATGGGTTTTTGCTGAACTTTACACTTGATTTTATTACCTTAATACACATTGTCATAAATACTATATGCTTCCAGTCGCTAGTTTAAAGTCTTCTTTCAATCACCATGGTCCCATTTAGTTTAAAATTGATGATTAAGTAGGGTATGCTGTAGGAGGGGTGTGGCCACCTTGTGATGATTTGATTGAGAAGCTACACAACCAATAGCATTCATTCCCCATCCTCACTCTGGTCCCAACCAATAGTATTAATTGATTTCCAGTTTCTTATTTGCATATTCGGACCGGATATGGAACGACGGCGGATTTGAAATTGTTGAAAAATAGGCTTAATTTACGGTCTGTAGAGTCTATGGGTGTAATTTTGTCCATTTCTTTTTTACAGTCTATGCTGAAAACCTAGACTGAAAAGGACTTCATGTAAAGAGACAGTTTGAACCCGTGTTCACATCACGTCAGACACAGTATCCGTGATGCGTTCTGTCTCCCCGTTATGTTTTCATAATCCTTGTTTCCTAGTTTCAGTCAGTGTTTTAGCCTACTTTTCAGTTGTGTACCTTTATTTTGTAGTAATGGTGTATAGTGCCCTGGTTTCCTCTGTAACTGCTGTTACCTCAGACCCATAGAGAGAGAGAGTTATGACATGCTGCAAAGCGGCCCACTATGGGCTATAGTTTCCAAACTATCACATTGAGATAGAACGAGCATTTCCGCATTCCATTCTTACGATGGGAGTCGACGCTAGTGTCGTCACTCTCATTTTAGATCACGCTGTGCTGTGTTACCTGTCTTGTCTCACCAGTCCTGTGATTCGCCGGTGTTTCCATCTGTGTCCTCTTAGTCCCCCCAGCCTATCCCAGTGTTGATTGTCCAGTTGAGTCCACCTGTGTCTGGTTAGTCCTTTGTGTGTTCATACCAAAGATTGTTAATTTAGCAAGATACACAATCTCCATTGGAGCCACTAGAGGCGCAGTAGTACACAAATCCTACAAATGGTCTCCTAAGTAGGCGTGGTGCTTCTACCCCATTTCACGTACTATATTCAGAATCTCAGTTTATCAGTTTTTAGAACATCTCATGGGGACAGAGCATAGAGTTAAAATCTAATCTAATAATAAAATATAATATAAGGGACAGAGCCCTCTATGTCTCGTCCGTCAGACTGCAGATGGACCCTTCAGATATCTTCCCAAATCTCGCAAGAGTGTGTTGCTGGGATAGAGAAAAGTCGATAACAAAGCAGATTTTCTCCTCATTTGTGTCTCTAAAAAAAAAGCAATTTTAGTATGAAAATCTTGTACATATGTGTCTTGTGACGATCGGGTCCAATATTTAGTTCAGTGACCATGGAGTTAAAGAATGGTTCAGAAGCTGTGTTCACGTTCAGTCTTCCATTGGAATTAATAGACGGGAAGTAAACCGGAGATCGTGTATCTTGCTAAATTAACAATCTTTGTTCATACACCCCTGTTCCCAGTGTCTCCTTGCTATGTCATTGTGACATGTCACGTGTCTTATGTTTTGACCAGTTCCTTGAATATTCCTTGTGGCTTAGACCGGTGGTTCTCAACCTTTTCAGGCCGTGACCCCCCAAAATAATCGTATTTGAACTGGGGACCCCATAACTAGATAATACGATACGATACGATAATACTTTATTGTCAGTTCACACTGAAATTTGTCTTGCGACCCAGCAGCCATGTATGCAACAATAAACAATAAACAGTACACACATTTGACATGACACAAGAAAACAAAACAAAACAAAATACATACATAAAGACATACAAAGACAAGAGCAATGTCCACCTCTCAGCCTACCCCAAGCCTACAACTCCTGATTAAGCCTCAATGTCGTCTGATGGACAAAGGACCTCTTCAGTTTGACCTTATTGTATGTAGGAACACTGTATCTCCTTCCTGAAGGCAGCAACCTATATTCTCCATACAAAGCATGGCTAGTGTTTGAAGTGATATTCCTTGCCAACCTTATCATACTGTCATTATACGTAGATGTATAGAGCCTCTGAATAATTAACATATCAAGTTTAAAGAGCATGTCTCCATACAGTATATATATGGGCATGTTTGTGAATTAAAAAAGCCAATCTATAGTACAAGATCAGAATACTGTACTGTACATTGCATTGCAATGCAAGCTTGTAGATCTGCTATTTTCATAATTTTTGAAAGAATAATTGAAAATGTATTTACAGATTTTATTAAGTTTTGTTTTAATTTCTGAAAATCATTATTCAGTCCACATATTCCAATGTATATAATTGTACTATGCGTATATCATACAACGCAATAAAGCCAGCAGCTTGTTGCGGTCCTTTCACATGTAGGCTACTGCATAAGACTATGTGCATTCTCTTTAGTTACATGTAGTTACTCAATCAGCTGAAGCTCTATAATTCGGCATTATGAAAATGTGTCTCTCTTCAACAAACTGAGAACGCGTTCAACAACGCGCTCAACAGTGCTTAGCAATGTTTTTTTGTTTGTGTGTGTGTGTGTGTGTGTGTGTGTGTGTGTGTGTGTGTGTGTGTGTGTGTGTGTGTGTGTGTGTGTGTGTGTGTGTGTGTGTGTGTGTGTGTGTGTGTGTAGGGATGGGTCAGAACAATCGAATAATCGATTATAACAAATAAACTTTGTAACTAATAATGGGCTGTTCCACTGCTCTGCTCACTTCATGTGGGACAAAAATTCAAAAATTGTCAGTAATGCTCCACGGCTTCCTTTATCTCTGAAATGCCTATTGAAAGGCAAAATTTAGAACAAAGTTTGTTGCAGTGTCGCGCGTTAATGGCATTGATTGAGCACAACTGGTGAGACGAGGGGGAGAGAGTTGCTAAGAGTGACGATCGTAGGCCAGGTGCTGTTGGAGCTTCAGGATCATATTGAGCGACATGGATATGACCTAACTCTTAGCTTCAATCTGGTTACATGTCATTGTTCCGACATGTCATTGTTCCGTGTGACAGTATGACCACACACTGTCCCTGTTTGACACATGGCCTATCAATGGTGCACAATTGTAAGATTGTATGGACAAACAGAAACCACCAAAAGCAGAGTTTAAGGTTATTTATTCAAACACAAACAAATCATTCTCTCTCACCGTAGCTCTTCACTGGATCCTAAAAGAGTCAGGGTGGGGTTCAAATCAATGTATAGGTTTGTCAGGAGACACACCTGCAACCACTCATTGGGACCAAATTGGGCCAAACCATTTGGCCATAGGTCCAAGAGGGTTTTCTGTGTCAAAGAAGGACACTGAACATTGCATTGAAGGCAAAAGCAGAGATCTACAAGTTTGACAAAAGCAGAGATCTACAAGTAAATGGAATGTGCATAATGTGTTTCATGTCTTATAGCGTGAACAGAAGGACAGTATCAAAGATCACCCTGAGTATTTGGTTCGTTCTGGTGGGAGGGGCCATGGGGCTATATAGAGCATCGCAGTTCCCGCCCCTTCCGGGTTCCACTGCAAAATACTCAATGCATTTTTCCCATTGACATTTCCAAAAATATTTATATCAATTAATTTAAGCCTAGAATCAAGCCATCCAGGGTCCTGGTGAATCATGACCATAAAACGTTTGATTCTGTGAAAAAACTTTTTTGAAAACGGCAAAACAGAGGGTATTTATTAAAGTTGTACAATGCAGAATCTCAAATAACGATTTTTAGCAACCTCTGCTGGTCACTACCGTCACTGCATACAATTTCCCTAGTCCTCGATTACCCAGAATTCCATTCGTTTTCACCGGAAGCCGGAAGCGTTTCAAAAAGCGATCTTTTAATTGTTTTATACTATCTACGGATCGTTTCTCTTAGCCAGTGGAGCATTAGTTACCATGAGCTGTGCTTTCTTTTTCTGTTCTTTTTCGATCTTCCAATCCTACATTATCTTAAAATCAGCGTGAGGTTCCTTTTTGTTAATAGCGCGGTAGTTCCTGGCCAAACAGGAAACCGTTGCGGTAGTTCCTGAGGACGTCGGCCACGACGTCATGACGTTGGCCAGGAACGTCATTTTCCCGGGAAAGTCCCCCCCGTACACGTTCAATAGAAAATATATAAATAAAAGGCTTCCGGGGGTGAAATTCACGGAGTGGGTGTTGTGAAACTTTTGCCACTCGCAAAAGATATACAATTTAACTTTAGTTTTGTTGAAAACGTTACCTAGTATTACTTTAAATATAGTATATCATATAATTAAATATAAAATAAAAAAAATCACAGAAAAAAACGTTTTATGGTCATGATTCACCAGGACCGTGCCTTTCTGCGTGCTTCGCCATCCTTATTGAATATGTCTGATAATACTTGAAAGTACTAGGGTTACGTACTACCCTCACCCAACCTGGGGTGTGACATTCCGACATTACTAACCCTATCAGTGGGATGTCGGACTTATGAGCAGTCACCCTTCAAATCTCCCTCAGCCAATCCCGCTGTCATTCAACCACATAATCTTTGTTAGGCAGGTCGTCGCAGACCCCAAGCGAATGCTTCGTGGAACCCCCGCGGACACCAAATGTGACCTGTGTGTGTGTGTGTGTGTGTGTGTGTGACAACCAACGTGGAATTGTTGCTACCACACAACCATGAGAAGTTGATGTTTAAGCTGTTTGAGCTAAGCTATGTGTGCTAACACAACCTGGATTCGAACAGTGCACGTGTTAATCTGCGTGCTAGTGCTATGAAGATGATACCCCCCCACACCCGCTCATAAAACGCAGTGTGTCTGTGTGGACACGGGCTGTAAATGAAAGTCCTTTATAAGTGTGCGGCATGTGTGTGTGTTCTACCGTTTTGTCTGTGTGACCGTTTTTAGCTAGAGATGATCCCATAGCTTGTAGGGCTATAACCATGGCGACGACAGATCCCATAGGCCGAACTCAGAATCTCCGGTGTTTACACAAACTCTGATAAAGAGCTCACATTTTGGGAAAGTGAAAAACAGGCGTCGTAGTTGTGTGCATATGCTAATGGTCAATGCCTGTGTGCAAGTTCAGATCAATTGCTGAAGCCACTGAGGAGAACCGTGCGGAACAGACAGGTTTTGATGACAGGTTTCCTTATTATATACTGTAGTATGATAGGATTTTTATTTTCTGTTATTTTATTGTGTTGTGTTGTATAATTGTGATATAGCTCTCCCTGGGTCTGAAATAAAGATTGAATTGATAGGTTAGTAGGATAATGCTGCCAGTTTCAATGTCAGTGACTAACTGTTGCTGGCGAAATTGTTTGTAAGTGACCGCTGTTCAGTGACTCACATATAATGCCAGACACTTTATAAATGTATCAAATGAATGAATGAATATTAATATATGATTTTATTTGCCATTGTTATAATACAATATGTAAGTGCATACAGTATTAAAAGAACACCAGGATAGCACAAAAAAAAGTCATGAGACTCATTTCCATTACGGTCCACAATAATAAATACATGATAATACATAGACAATCCCATCAATCACTTCACCCAATCAAACATTCTCCATAGAGAAGCATTACTTTAAAATACAACACAAAAGCATCATTGTCTCTCACTGTTTTTCTGTCCAGACCAAGGGGCCAGCCTGAGATTTTTACAGTGACGCCAATATGGAAGAGACAGTTCATATGAATGGCCTGTAGTTTCGCTGTTTTACCCCTGCTGGTGTCAGAAATAATTTATTTTAACGCAAGCGGATGGGTTTTTTACAAACTTTAGACTAGATTTTCTTACCTTAATAACAATTGTCATAAATACTATATGCTTCCAGTCGCTAGTTTAAAGTCTCCTGTCAATCATCATGACATGCTTTTTGATAAACTATGGTCACATTTATTTTAAAATTGACGATAAGGTAGGTTATGCTCTGGGGGGTGGCGGGATGATTTGATTGACAAGCTACCCAACCAATAATGGTCTGGTGTCATTCTGCAGGATATGACACGATATTGAAAGGTGGCGGATTGCACACAGCTGAACAATCGGCTTCATTTACGGTCTGTAGAGTCTAGGCCCATAACGCTGTCCATTCATTTTATACAGTCTATGGTCCAGAGACTAACCCCTATACCCCTGTTTCTCAGCATCAGGCCCAGGGACCACTAGCGGTCCAAATGGACCCTTAGAGGTCAGTAACTCTGAGAGATACGGGTCCATTTGTCCATTTGTAGGCTACACTCTAGAGAGTTAAATAAGCACTGAGGATTTTACAGTGTACATTGTGGGTTCAAATATAGTTTAGATCAGTGATTCTCAACCTTTTTCTTTCCAACGACCCCAAGTTTGATATGCATCAGGCCACGGACCCCCATTTCATACCAATTTATTTTCTTTTTTTAATCTCTGGGACAGCAATCGACACTGTAAAATCCTCAGTGTTAATTTAACTCTGAAAGTGTACAAATGGAACCAAATCCATTTGTACACTTTCGGACCCCGTAAGGGTCCATTGGGTCCCCTGGTGGTCCCCGGACCTGATAAAGAGAACCATTGAAGCCTATAACTAATCATTTGTATCAGTTGATTTTTTCCCAACCCATTTTGACACTTTATTTTAGGATTGCCTTTTTTTTCGTATTACTTTTTTATTTGTCAACAATTCAGTCATTGCCAAGTTGAACTGTGTGTTCCCTGTAATTGTTCTAGTAGCCGTAGTCGTCTTCTGGGAAGGGCATGGTCAACACCTCGAGAGGGACGTACTCACTAGAGCGCTTGAAACTATCTCGACCTACAGTGACTTCGTAATGACACTTGTACTCCCCTTGGTGGGTGTGGTCCGCTGCCGGAAACAGGAAGTTGGCAGAGCGACTGACACATGGCTTGGTGTGACTGTATTCTGGAACGTTATCAACAAATTCAAGATGGAAGGAGCAGTTTGGGTGCTGTTGGTACTCTGGGTGCTCTTCTAGGACAAAGGGGCTGAATGGGGGGCGAAGCTTCACGGAGCAGCTGATGGTGAATTCGGAACCCTTGAACACCTGCAGCCCCTGCTGCTGGCCCTCAGAAACCCCGTTTATGGAGGGGAAGACACTGATGATTGGAACACTCAAAGCTGTAACAAAACAGGAGCATTGTCAGAAATAGCATAATGTAAACAAAGCAGACGATATGCAAAGTTATCAGATATTTTATATATTATCCACAGAACTCATCCTGGTCATTTAATTCTACAATCAGCAAGTCATTCATTCTGTAGCCATGATGTGAACAACATGATGGAATTAATTTGTTCATCAATTAATGCAAGCAGTCAAATACATATTATGAACTCTTTTGCTATATTAAGTGGTGTAATTTGTAAACTAAATTAAATGAACGACCTAGCTTCCTATTGTTCAGTCATTCAGTCACTTTCACCTGGATATAGGTCGCCAGAATATAGAATGGCCGTCTTGACTCTAGACAAGGGGTCTTCAATGTTTTCAGGCCAAGGACCCCCTAGCTGAGAGAGAGATGAAGCAGGGACCCCCTCTATATTGTATAAAATTGTGTTTCAGATCAAACTTTTTTTGTTTACTTGGTCTGCTCTTTTTTCCCTCTACACATAAACCTCTTTGCCAAAAATAGCTCACAACGCCTCGCGCTGCGAGGCATTGTGAGCTTGTAGATCGGCTATTTTTGGGTAAAGTTCTCCTCAGAAAAGGGATGATAGGGTTCAAGTGGGCAAGGTAAACAAAAAAGTCATATCACTCAAAGATTTGGCGGACCCCCTGTAGTAACTCCATAGGGGTCCTGGACCCCCTGTTGAAGACCCCTGCTCTAGACTACATGAAACCTTTGTTTTCATTCCATCAGGCTGTTCACACCATGGCTACAGAACGAATGACTTTGTCAGCGTGCTGATTGTAGAGTGAAAGGACCAGGATGAGTAGAATCAAATCAAATCATTAACAAGTGAATTGTAATAGCTGATCTACAAGGCGTTGTGACCTTTTAACAACACACATACTGTATGGAGGTCCCCAGATGGTGGTCCGTGGCCAAATACAGTATGTAAGGGTCCTTGACGCGTGCTTTCTAATCACACCGCACTCTATCCGAGGTGCCTTTTAGATCGCCTTTTAAAACACCATTCTGTTTGCTGCTGCTTTTACACATTCCACGCCAGAGTTTACTATCATAATGTACTCACCAGTGCCAGCGATTTATAGTTTTTTTTTCACGTCGCCACAGATCTCGCTAAATACCTTAAGATCGCGCGTTCAACTGTTTGTAGACACACAGGGTAGCTGTGTGAATGGCCCAGAGAAGACCGTTTCAATCGGCGAATGTGTCACTGCGAGGGAGGCCTACAATGAAATGTGTCACTGCGAGAAAAAAAATAAATATACCACTTCGCGTAGAACTACGCGACTGGCACGCTGCGCAATTATGTAGGTTCGCGTAGAACTACGCGATTGGCACGCAATGTGTTAACAGTTATTATTTCCCCCCTTTCTGATCGCCTTTAAAACACCTATATTTAATCAAATTAGATTTATTTTTATTCTACTGATTTATTTAAAGGACCCCAATGGAAACAAGCCATAGTGCTATATACAATACTATGCTAATAAACGAGTAGAAATCGAAAATAAAAATATGTACAGTTACAGTAAACAGTTCGATTAGACTTCCATTCATAGGAAAATCATCCAGAAGAGAAAGGGGGGAAATAACTAACTAATATTATGAAATATAATAATTGCGTTGTAATCGCTATAGATAGATAGCCTGCAGGAAACAGAATGCTGTTTTAAAAGGCGATCTAAAAGGCCCTACGGATAGAGTGCGGTGTGATTCGAAAGCACGCGTCCTTGACATGTCTGAGAACCACTGACCGCTCTACAGCGCCTCACAGTGTTAGTTCAGCTGCATGAGGCTTACATGTTCATAATGTATCTCCAGTTATACAATGTTATGTATGTGTTTATATTTCAACAACATTCTGTTTGTTAAAAAAACAAAATCACAATAATTAGGTTTAGGTTCCCCAAATGAATGAATAATAATTACAGTCAAAGAAGCGTGGTGGTGGTCTTAGTGGTGGTCTTGGTGGATAATTCATTAATATGAACTTCCCATGGCGGATGCGCGGTGGTTCAGGTTGACAGTTTTTAGCCCACACAGCAAGACGCTGAAGGAAAACAAGGTGTGTAGTTTGAAGTATGCAACAATAACAATAATAATTACAACAATAATAATAATAATGATAATAATGCATTTAAAGGCAGTTCATATATATATATATATATATATATATATATATATATATATATATATATATATATATATATATATATATATATATATATATATATATATATATATATATGTATGCATGTACAGTATGTGTAGGAGGTGGTTGCTACGGTAACCAGGCAGTTGCTAGGGTGTATAAAGTAGGTGGTAGGGTCTAACAAATGGTTGCTGGGGTGTTGCTGTGATCTAACAGGTGGTTGATGGGGTTTATTAGACTGCTGCTAGGGTAAAACAGGTGCATATTAGAGGCAACCACATTCTTGTTCCTTTCTTTATTATACACAGCTTAGTAAAGAACGTTGTAAATGCAGGCAGATACTGTACATACATTAGATAGATACATTTGAAGATTTGTTTTACCGTTCCCTCGTGTCTTCTGCGAACACAGTCGATGTAAGGATGGTTGGTGTATGGATCCAGGCTACAAATAGCACATCGAACCTGGATCTGACAGACAGACGAAAGAGGAGAAAACACAGACAGGTTGGAATATATTCATTTTAGAGCATACAGTAGTAGTAGTGTACATGGGCAACTGGCGGACCGGGGGCCACATGCGGCCCCCACCCTCACTTAATGTGGCCCACAGGTTAATATCAGAATACCGTTATATTATTGATCTCAGCTGTTACAATTCCAAACATGCAAACATGACCCGCTTTAATTACTTCAGTCTATATTAGTAGCTTAATGACTACAGTAGTATTCAAATTCTATTGTCTTTTTTATGTCCAATGTATTTGCATTTAAGTTCATACAATTTACTAAGTATAACTACATGCATTTGAAATTGAATAAAAATCTTACTTTTCAGGATTCCAATTAAACAATTGCAAAAAAATAAATCAGGATTCCAATTTAAAAAATAGCAAAAATAGCAGATCTACAAGCTCAAAACTGCGACGCGTTTTGAGCTTGTAGATTGGCTATTTTCGCTACTTTTGTGTGACATAGAATGGCGATGTATACGGCATTAATTTACAAGAAAAGTTAAAATACGTAGATAAGAGGTGTCTGCCCGACGTTATATGGAGTGAGTGTGGAAATATATAGTGGCCCTCTCCATCATCAAAGTTGCATCACCCCTGTTTTAGAGCAAGGTTTCTCAAAGTTGGTGCCACGTGGCACCAGTCGGCCGGTGCCACGGAATACCTCCTTTTAAATTGGCTTATCGGCTAATCGGCCCGTCACTATGACTCTGATTGGAGTAGACGTAGACCGCTAGTTCAGTGGTGCTCAATGTGGGGTCGGGGGACCCCCAGGGGTCCTTGATGGGCTAAATGATTGATAGTGAGAAAAGTGGAGTGTACAAATGGAACAGCCTACTTAGTGCAGTGAATTGTCCCTCCAGTTATGAATGCATAACATCAGTGGTGGAAAGTAACTAAGTACATTTACTCAAGTACTGTACTTAAGTACAATTTTGAGGTCTTTTTACTTGAGTGCTTCCAATTTTCAATACTTTTACTTCTACTCCACAACATCTCAGAGGCAAATATTGTACTTTTACTCCACTACAATTATTTGAAAACTTTAGTTTGTTACGTTGTATATTTTGATTATTATTACAAAACATACATTAACCACTTCAGCCCTGTATACATTTTGACCATTTGAATATAGCCGATCTACAAGTTCACAATGCGTCACATCGCGACACATTGTGAACTTGTAGATCGGTTATTTTCAAAAGATTTGTATACATTTGAAAACTTGTAAAATGGGACATTCTGCATGATGAATACTTTCACTTTTGTACTACTTTGTATATTTTGATAGCAATAGATTTGTACTTTTACAATTACAATTTTGAATTTCGGACTTTTACTTGTAACAGAGTATTTCTACATTGCAGTATTGGCACTTTTACTTAAGTAAAACATCTTAGTACTTTTTCCACCACTGCCAGTTATTAATGCATAACATGTCATTGTGTTTTGCCATGGTCAGAGCTCCATACAGAATGTATTTCACAAACCTTTTTGAATGGACACTCAGGGTGGTGTCTGTACGGTGCCTTCTTTCTGCAGGTTGTTTCCCTCAAACGCACATCTATTTTCAGATTAGGAGACAACTACAAGAGAACAAGAAATTCATCAAACATAAACAACACATTTTATCATGTGGTTTTCATTTTCTTCTCTCTTCTCAAACCGCTGTGAGATGGAACATGATGTAAATGACAGTGCTATCCGTGTTCTACAGTGGTAGCCAGTTGGTTTCTTCACCATTTTCAAACCAGTACCTTTTTCACCCCCAGGTACCTTTTTCGGCCACACCCCCAGATTCTCAGACACGCCCCCCAGACGTATTATATCTAATTTCAACATGTAGTGTGGCCATTCAGCCACAGGGTGGCGCGTTCACACTGAGCACCATCACAGTGACTGTATCTCCTTCCACATTTATCTACAATCTACAAACTCACTGTGAGCTTGTAGATCTGCTATTTTCAATCGGCTGAAATATATTTAGGGCTGAAGTGGTTTGTGTGTTTTGTAATTGTAATCAAAATCTACAAAGTAACTAGTAGTAACCAAAAGTTTTCATTTAATTGTAGTGGAGTAAAAGTACAATATTTTCCTCTGAGATGTAGTGGAGTAGAAGTAAAAGTATTAAATACTCCAGTAAAGTAAAAGTACCTCAAAATAATTATTGTACTTAAGCACAGTACTTGCGTAAATGTACTTAGTTACTTTCCTACACAATAAAAAATGGCAGATGTACAAGATAGAATAGTGGATCTTTCAACTATGAAGAGTGCGTTCTCAATGGCCTGATGGTCCAGGCCGTGGACTCGCAGTCTAATAGTTGGGGTTTGATTCCAACATAAGGCGATAATTTTAATTTAGCCTTTTTTAGCTTTTGCAAAGTAGAAATACTCCGTTACAAGTAAAAGTGAGGAAATAAAAATGTACTTGAGTAAAGTACAAAAGTATTGGTATCAAAATGTACTTAAAGTACAAAAGTAGAAAGTACTCATTATGTAGAATGTCCCATTTCACAACTTTTCAAATGTATAAAATGTATACAAATCTTTTGAAAATAGCAGATCTACAAGCTCTACAAGTAATCTAAATCTACAACGTAACTAGTATAACCTCAAAATTGTACTTAAGCACAGTACTTGCTTAAATGTACTTAGTTACTTTCCTACACAACAAAAAATAGCAGATGTACAAGCTTGCATCGTGGCACGAAGTGGCATGTTGTGAGCTGTACATCTGCATATATTACAGCTATGTCGGGTAGGGTTAATTATCAGATATTTCAAATTTTAAAAGTGAGGTATCAGTGGCCTGACGGTCCAGGCTGTGGACTCTCCGTTTAGTGGTCGGAGTTCGATTCCAGCTTAGGACAAAGATTATAATTTTGCTTTTCTAGCTTTTGCTTGCATCATGGCACGAAAATGCTATGTTTTTAATGTGGTTTTCTTTTGTGGTTTTCTTTACACTTTTCAAATGTATAAAATGTATACGATTTTTTTTGGAAATAGCAGATCCACAATACCACAATATAAAAACACTCTGTTACAACTAAAAGGCCGGTGTTCAAAATGTACCAAAAGTAAAAGTACAAAAATGTTTGAAAATAGCCGAACTACAAGCTCACAACGCGTCGCAATGTGACGTGTTGTGAGCTTGTAGATCGGCTATATTATACTTTTACTCCACTACAATTATTTGACAGCTTTATTTACTAGTTACATTGCAGATTTAGATTTATGATTGAAAAACAGAGTATTTCTTTATAAACAACAATGTTTAACACATTAAACCATATTAGACAAACTAAACACAAAAACATCGGAAACAACAGTTTCACAAAATTACTCCTATACCAAACTGTATTTGAACCTTGGTCTGTAAATTATAAGACAACTCTCTACTCCACTCCACTATCTGCCATCTTTACTGTTCTGAGCTGTGTGTGTCCGTGTGTGTTTGGGGGTGGGGTGGGGGGTCACACTGAGGTGGGGGCTCCTGAGTCCGTTGTGATGGCCTAAGTTTGGTTGAAACAAACAAAAGCCCATGGCCAAGGTGCCAAAGTTAATTTGCATGTCATTGTCTGAAACCTTTACTTTATTTAGAAGTTTGCAGACAAAAAGCAAGCACTTAATCCAGAGAGATTTACAGTAGGCAAGGTAAACACGAGGTAATTTCAAATGCATATAGAAATAATAATTTAGGATCATAGGTAAACCAAGAACCTATCATCAGTCTAAACTGTATAATATCGGCATCATCTATCTTCTTCATTGAGAGTTTATACTGTTAACTGTTAAAACGTCACTCTTATTTATCAGTGTTAATTTAACTCCAAGAGTTCCAGGGTCAAATCACTGCTTTCAATCAATGCGCATCAGAGAAAGAGACAGAGAGAGACAGAGAAAGAGAGACAGAGAGAGAGAGAGAGAAAGATAGAGAGGGGGAGGGGGAGAGAGAGACATCAATGAGAGAGCTGAGCAGTTGATGCGCACACACACACACACACACACACACACACACACACACACACACACACACACACACACACACACACACACACACACACACACACACACACACACACACACACACACACACACACACACACACACTAAATACATTTTGATTTCCTAACTTTTACTTGTAAGTTAACAGAGTATTTCTACTTGTGATAGTTAAACCTCCCCCTCCCCCCGCTACCTCAATAGGTGTTTCTCTCTGTCTTGCGCCCTCTCTCTCTCCCCCCCTCTCTCTCTCCCTCTTTCTCTCTCCCTCCCTCTCCCTCTTCCTCAATTATTTGAAAACTTTGGTTACTAGTCACTTAGATTTTGATTAAAATCACAGAACACACTAACCACTTCAGCCATATATTTTGAGCCATTATTATTATTAAAAGAAAAGATATATATATAGTGTTTGCATGTAATGCATGTGAACACATGCAAAACATTGACAAATTGCCTCCATTAGGATATAAGGCCTAACAATAGATATGAACCACGTTTTTAATATATGAGACCATCACAACTACACTGCCATTTAATTGCATAATAAACATTCAGTCTTTTTCCATATTTCTGATGTATAACAGCTGAAACACTCCACAGCTTTAAGTTAGCAGCATTATAACATCATATATATAACATTATAACATAATATAGAATATATAATAACATTATAACAGCTCTGATCAGCTTCAGAAGAAGACACACTCATTGTTGTCATATGAAGCTACATCCATGAAAACAATTATATACACCATGCATGGGCAACTGGCGGCCCGGGGGCCACATGCGGCCCCCACCTTCACTTAATGTAGCCCGCAGGTTAATATGGGAATACTGACCTATTATTGATTTCAGCTGTTACAGTTCCAAACATGCAAACATCACCCGCTTTAATTACTTCAGTCTATATTATAGTAATAACTAATAATAATAATGTAATAATGGCTAGTATAAAAATGCTATTGTCTTTTTTATGTCCAATGTATTTGTACTAAAGTAAAGTTCAGAAAGTTAACATAAGTATAACTAAATGCATTTTAAATGAAATAAAAATGGTACTTTTCAGGATTCCAATTAAAAATAGCAACAAAAAAAAAATCAGGATTCCAATTAAAAAATAGTAAAAATAGCAGATGGCGACGGTTTTGAGCTTGTAGATCGGCTATTTTTGCTACTTTTGTGTGACATAGAATGGTCGAAGTATGGCATTCATTTACGAAAAAAGTTAAAATACGGAGATGTCTGCCCGACAGTACAGTGCAATGTGTCCCTCTGGAGTGAGTGTGGAAATAATAGTGGCCCTCTCCATCATCAAAGTTGCATCACCCCTGATATACACCAACACCATGCATATGAATAATGATTCAAGACACTTCAATACAGCGATAATAGGATACATGCAACAGCGTTACCTGTGCTTTTCCACCGATGGCTTCAAAATTCAGATGGCGGAAATTAAGTTCTTGATTTGCTTTAATAATGGCCATATCCAGAAACTTCTTTACGAAACTATCCGGCCAGTAGGGTTGCTGTGCTGTCGCCAGGCAGACCACAGCCGTCAGGAACAAGGAGGACACAGTAAGTCCCCTCATCTTCTCCAACACGTAGACCTTGAAGAAGAGGAAGAATACAGAGTGTTGTGTATAGTGTAGCTGGTCTTAATATATCGTGGTGCAGACGGTCAGACTTTGGAACCAAAGGAACAAAGAGCTGCAGACGTTGCTGTGATTTCTCTGTCTGCTGGACTTCAGCCAGATGATTCAATGGGTGCTTGAGTTGTCCAGAAGCATCTTGTGACAGTTCAGACTCTGCTCATTGATTGATTCATCATTACTGATGATCAGTGGAAGAAGATATTTTACTTCATAAAAGTAACAATACCACAATATAAAAACTACTCTGTTACAAGTACAGTACTGTATGCAACGAACATTGTTTTCTCACTCAACGGTAAACAAACCAGTAAGCTATAAGCGTACAGAGTATATGTACCTTTCTAAAGTGACGATTTAACGATTTAACGACTTATAATACATTTGAATACTTATAATAATAAATAGAACCATTACTGCGTAAAAACAATCAACAATGAATCAAATATTACCCAAGAATTAAGCAATAAGTGTGAAAATAGCCGATGCTGAGCATGTAGATCGTCTATTTGCACAATATGTATCTTTGGAACAGGGTCAAATAAACAATATATATATTTCAAGTTTTGTAAAATACCTAAAATAGCCGATCCTGCTATCTTAGCATCTTAGCAAAAAAAAATTATTATTTTACTTAACCTTTTGAAGATGTTTGGAAAGATTTTGCATAATGCCATTTCACATTTCACAGTCATTGAGTCTCTCCCTGATACTGTTTGTGTGTTTAACCACCTGAAGGCGCTATTCTACTCAACTTGTCTTTTGGAGAGAGCGAGGAAGTGTTTGAGAGAGGAAGTGTTTGAGAGAGAAAAACAACATAGGCCTGGATCAGAGGTCTTCAACGTTTTTCAGGCCAAGGACCCCTTAGCTGAGAGAGAGATGAAGCAGGGACCCCCCACTCATTACATATTGTAAAAAATTGTGTTGCATATTGAACTTTTTCATAGATTTCATAGATGACTTCATCATAGACTTGTTTGACAGCACTGTGATCGTTGCTTACTTTTTTCCTTCAGACATTTAACCACTTAACCCTCAATACCTATTAAACTTTAAGCAACAATAGTCGATCTACAAGCTCACAATGCGTCGCAAAGCGATGCATTGTAGAGCTTGTAGATCGGCTATTTTTGCCAAATGTAGGGATGCCTGGGGTTCAAGTGGTTAATACAAAAAAAAAGAAAAAAGTTCCTATCACACAAAGATTTGGCGTCTCCCCCCCCCCCTGCAGTGACTCTGAGGACCCTCCTAGGGGTCCCCCGACCCCCTGTTGAAGACCCTTGGCATGGATGGTTTGCATGCGGTACAGTGCTTACATACATGAGACTAATAGGTCCATGTTCATTACAGTAAGATAGAATGTGCTCACAATGAAGAGTGAGGGTGACAGGTCTAATTTAGTGAGAGGCACACGCATGCACGTGCACACACAGTGAGAGCATGTGCACGTGCACACACAGCATCTGTGCATGCATGTGCACGTGCACACACAGAGCACCGAGCGCACTGGAATTGAAGAGTATGCAATCCAATACTTGTATTGACACACAGGGATGTGAGGGCTACTCAGCTGTGATTGGAGCTCAGTCAATCATTCTCTAGCACTCACACACACACACACACACACACACACACACACACACACACACACACACACACACACACACACACACACACACACACACACACACACACACACACACACACACACACACACACACACACACACACACACACATAAAAACACAGATAGATAGATGGAAGATAGATCGACAGGGCCTGTTAAGGTAATATAGGAGCTTGGGGCCAATTAGAGCCTGCTCCACAACATTTGGACTTTGACAATGTTTGTCATTTATTTCCCGATTTGGGAGAAAAACATTATGTTTAACATTCCCTGTTGGTTATTAAACCTTTGTAATGTAAACCTTACCTGCCTGCTTGTCCTGCAATCTGGTCCTATTCCTCACTCATATCCTGACAGCCTTGTTGTATACTGTATAATAGGCTGAGTGGCCTACGTTTTTGAGTGTTAATCTATATGCATTTTAGTCAGTTGTCATTGAGCCTCATGGCCCTTGAAGGCTGCCCAAGGGGCCTCTGGTACCCCAAGGGCCCCTGGACACTGGCCCCAATGGTCCGGTCCAGAGCCTTCTATTGGAGAGTTACGTCACGTAACTACAAACGCTCATAGACTCCAGTGCATTCCGTAAACTTCCGGTTGAGGTCTTTGTCACTATTCGCCAATAGAAGGCTCTGTAGAAGACCTCACAGTCTTTTGAATCAAATTCCATTTAGTTTTAGTCATATTTTAGTCATCTGAAATGTTTTAGCTTTTGTCTAGTTTCAGTCGACTAAATATCAAAAGATTTTAGTGGACTAAATCTACAGTTGATTTAGTCGACTAAAAGTATGTTGGTGGTGCCTTAATGGCGTCATACTGGCTGCTTTTACACTTGGTTGCATGCTAAAAATAGCCGATCCACAGCATGACGCGTTGTGAGCTTGTAGATCTGCTATTTTCAGAGCGCAACACCCGAGCCCAACCAAACATATAAAATGACTCTACTGGATCTCTTCTCCACCAATCTGGGAACCCATCGTCAAATAAAAAGGAAAAACAGCGCCCCCAGCGTTTTCCACTTTTGCATTTGACTCTGGGGGGAGTGATTAAATAGACCTATGCTGACTGGAAACTGGTGTTTTGGTCTGCCCTCAGCCCTCCACTTCCGGTGGTGCGCCTATATTTTGTTTCCCACTAACAATATTTCTCCACGGGACACTAACACCATTTCTCCCAAAGAACATTGATCGTTTTGGTTATAAGCCCACTTGTTTCTATGATGAAAGAGCAAGTTAAAATGTTACTAACTTTCCGTGGTTTTGTCAGCTCCGATGACGCTATTGTTAAATGAGTTTCGGTTTGTTTCCAGTGGGAACCGAGCGCACAGATGTAAATCCCGCCCACTACATTTGATTGGGTAAAGTGCGGCCTGCTTCCTGATCTGAAGGCATGCCCACTTGTAAGCTAAAGCGCACACGTTCTGAACGGGGCTCCCGACAGATTCAGTAGCGCGGCTCTGAATCTGTTCTTGAGAGATTGCTTCTCCACTAGTCCCTCACTAACATTTTAAGTCTAGTTTTTATTTGTTGACAAAATTGTAATGTAGGCCATTGGTTGTCAGAGTGGGGACCCCCAG